>NW_016804796.1:198402-210029 GCF_001698545.2 Rhinopithecus bieti
AAAAAAAAAAAAAAAAAAAGAAGGGGCTGCAGTTTTCTGGGAACTGGAGAATTAGCTTCCAAGGTCACTCATGTGGCTTTTGGAGGAGGCCTCAGTTTCTTGTTGACTGTTGACAGGAGACCACAGCTCTTTGTCAGATGGGAGTCTTCACAGACTTAATGTCTTCACCACATGGCAGTTGACTTTCCCCAGAGAGACTTGAGAGACAGAGAGAGAGAATCCAAGCTGGAAGTTGCAGTCTTTTTGTAACCCAATATCAGAATTGGCATACCATACGCTGTTGGTCATAGGGAACACCCTAGCACAGTGTGGGAGGGGATTCCACACAGGTGTGAATACCAGGAGGGGGGACCATTGGAGGTCATCTTAGAGGCTGACCACCACACAGCTAAGGAGTACTGGCATCCTTAGAAAAGCAAATTTGGGGCCGGGCACAGTAGCTCATGCCTGTAATCCCAGCACTTTGGGAGGCGGAGGCGGGCAGATCACTTGAGGTCGGGAGTTCGAGACCAGCCTGACCAACAACATGGAGAAACCCCATCTCTGCTAAAAACACAAAATTAGCCAGGTGTGGTGGTGCACGCCTGTAATCCCAGCACTTTGGGAGGCTGAGGCCGGCAAATCACCTGAGATCAGGAGTTTGAGACCAGCCTGACCAACATGGAGAAACCCTGTCTCTACTAAAAATACAAAAATTAGCTGGGCATGGTGACGGGCGCCTGTAATCCCAGCTACTCAGGAGGCTAAGGCAGGAGAATCGCTTGAACCCAGGAGTTGGAGGTTGCGGTGAGCCAAGATCGTGCCATTGCACTCCCGCCTGGGCTACAAGAGTGAAACTCCATTTCAAAAAAAAAAAAAAAGAAAGAAAGAAAGAAAAAAAGAAAAAAAAAGCAAAGCAAAGCAAATGTGGGGGTCAATTGCTGGATCTGCTAGCTTGGGCTTCCTGGACCCTTCAGGCCTTCAGGAGTTTCAGCAGCTGAGCTCTTTCACGCCTCACAGGTGTGCTAGAGATGTACACTCCTCCTGGTCCTTTCCACATTGGCTTTGAGTGGTTGGGTCCTTGTCTTATCACCCATTCAGTCTTGCCCAAGCTGTTATGTTGGGCAGCAGATTTCAGAAAGAGTTTGGACCTGAGGTCTGAACGGCAAAAGCTGGTTTCCTTACCCTCTTAAAGGATCCTCGAAAGAGCAACCTGTTAGAAACCGGGGCCGCGTCCTATCTCAGATCATAGCTGAGGTTGTTACTGTTGGGGTTATTGTTGTTTGGGTTTCTTACTTTAACACCTTAAATTAGGCAGCTGTGGTAGAGGTGAAGTATCCAGACCCACACTTGCTCAAACCTGAGTTTGAATTCCAGCTCTGCCACTGCTGCTTCGTGAACAGGGATCCCTTCCTCAATTTTCCTAAACTTTATTATTACCTCTCCCAAAAAGGAGGTAATATCTAGGTCACAGAATTGGGACGGCAGCTAAATGAGATACTGTATGAAAATGCTTAGTCAGGTGCCCCAAACTTACAGGCTCTCCAGTAAACGGTTGTTGACACTGAAATGATTGTACCACATGGAGAAATAACCCCAGCTATTTTATGTCATGTTTTTCAGAATGTGATTTTTTAAATATAAGAAAACGGTCAGTTTCAGCTAAAAAGTGATAACGTGAAAAAATTTGCTAGAGCCTTAGCTGCGGTTTTATTACATCCTAGAGCCTAAGAATATTCTGAGGACTCATTTTTGCAAGGAAAGTAATGGAAAACATGATTCGGGCTATAAAAATTCCAATTTGCAGTTACCTTTCCAGGAACACATCTCATCCCTGAAGCGAGGGCATGTATATCCCAGATGAGATGAGAAGTCGCCTCCTTCCCTTTCTGCTCATCCATTCCTTCATCATCGGACAATGGGTATGTTTTAGCAAAAACGATCACCTCACAAGTTCTTTTCTGAGAGTCTCAGCAAGGTGTTTTCTCATCTAAGATATATACCTATTTTCCAGACAGCAATCCCCCCCTCACCCCAATATGCATTATCATTCTGTGCAGCGGCTTCCTCCTTAAATTCTACACTTAGGGGTATTGAAAGTCATCACAATTCTGAGGCAAGTGTCACCCATCAACAGCTCCCGAATAACTAAGCAGGAGTGGGAAATGGAGCGTCACAACGCGAGAGTCATTTTCTGTCCTTACAGGAGCTCGTGATTAAGCTGGGGAAACAGCCCTGATTTACCCTGTTTGTATGTATGTCTTGCATTTGCAGGTGAAGGGTAGACCAGATACCCAGAAGGACTCTATTTTGCAGGGCCTGAAAACAGGATGGGAAACTGGTAGTTAGGTGTCACTTCCAATGAGGCATTCCCCCTCACCTCCTCTCATCCTTTCCAGAGATAAAATCCACCCTCTGCTGAGGTCATTCACTCCCTAAGGAATCAGACGGCTAGCCTCCTGTTAGACACTGGACAGTTTCCAAATTCAGTGTCTCCAATCTGATTTGAGTGGCTCTAAGTGCTTCCTTTTAAACCCAGAGATGATTAACAGCATTTCCTTGATGAGCCAACCATGTCCGGATTAGAGTTGGACTGTTGGAACCGAGAACTCACACCCATGGAACTGGCCTCTGCAGTGGGGACAGTCTTGTGGGACTGAGCCCTGGGGTCCCCGGAATTGTCCCTGCCAGCCAGGCGTGGTGGCTCATGCCTGTAATCCCAGTACTTTGGGAGGCCAAGGTGGGCAGATCACCTGAGGTCAGGAGTTCAAGACCAGCCTGGCCAACATGGCGAAAACCCCATCTCTACTAAAATACAAAAATTAGCCAGGAGTGGTGGCACGCACCTGAGGCAGGAGAATCACTTGAACCCGAGAAGCGGAGGTTGTAGTGAGCCGAGGTAGCGCCACTGCACTCCAGCCTGGACGACAGAGCGAGACTCTGTCTCAAAACAACAACAACAACTAAAAGAATTGTACCTTCCATTACCTTCCTTTCCTCCCAAGTACTTGGTCCAGGGCTGATTAAGGGCTCTGTGTGCACACAGGAGGTGCTCAATAAATGCTTACAGACTGACGTGGTTCTTCACACACACAACTTGCTCATTTTGCTTAATCTATTCCTTTTCTTGGGTGATTTCAGGCTTGCCATGCCCCACTTATTTCCCTTCTGCCACTCAGTCCCCACCAAGTCCTGCTCTACCTTGTTCATCAAAGGCCTCACCTGTAAACTGCTAGGACATGTGTTCATGTCTGAGCCCATCACCTGGATATAGGATGGGGCTGTTAAAGAAAATCATTCATGACGATTGTTAAAGCGGTGAGGCAGGCTTTATTCCAGACTATCAAGACAGGTATAGGGATTGCTGTGATGGGGTTTTGCAGTAGTGGAGAAAGACTGGCTTAATTCCCAGTAAAAAGAAAAGTGAGCATTTATAGCCAAAGAGTTGGGGGAGCAGGGGAGGACAGGAAAAATGTTGGGAAGAGAAGACAGCAAGCGTAGTGAGAAGACAATGGAAACACGTTTTTGGGATGGAACCAACAACCCTCAACTTCAGATGAACAGTGAGTGTACCATTCTCTGACCTGCTGGGTGGTAAGTAACTGTGGGCTTATTTCATTTGTTGACCTAATCCGGCCACTTATTAGACAGAAGATCCCCTGGGGAGGAACCTTAGGCATCATTGAGCCCAACAGCCTTATTTTAGAAACGAGACAGAAGACAAGAGCGGTGAGTGATGTGCTCAAAATGACAAGTGAGTTAGACGCTGCACTGGCCCCACAATGCCGACCTGCTGACTCATAATTCTGGGCTTTGTCATCTGCCCAGAGCTGTACAGATAGTGACAACCATCGGTGTGCTGGGGTCAACTCCTGCCCCTCCTATAAGCCAATCATTAGATGTCCAGGAATTTTGCAAGGTGGTTGATAAACACAGCTATTATTAAAAATTAAATTATATAAACTTACAACTAAGTGAATTATATTAAAAAGGAAAGTAATCATGGATGTTCATAACAGCACTATTTACAATAGCCAAAAGGTGGAAACAACTCAAACGGCCAGCAACAGATGGATAAACAAAATGTGGTCTATCCATACAATGGAATATTACTCAGCTATAAAAAGAAATGAAGTACTGTGGTCAGGCACTGTGGCTCAGGACTATAATCCCAGCACTTTCGGAGGCCAAGGCAGGAGGATCGCTTGAGTTTAAGACCAGCCTGGAGTTCAAGACCTGCCTGGAGTTCAAGACCAGCCTGGACAACACAGCAAGATCCTGTCTCTACAGAAAAATTAAAGAAAAAAAATAAGCTGGGCATGGTGGTGTATACCTATAGTGTCAGCTACCCATGCTGAGGAGAAAGGATTGTTTGAGGCCAGGAGGTTGCTGAGGCCGCAGTGAGCCACTATCATACCACTGCACTCCAGCCTGGGCAACAGAGCAAGACCCTATCTCTAAATCAAAAGAAATGAAGCAGTGATACATACTATAATATGGATGAACTTCGGAAACATTATGCTCAGTGAAAAAAGACAGACACCAAAGGCCACATATTATATAATTCTATTTTTACAAAGTATCTAGAATAAGCAAATTGATAAGAGACAGAAATCAGATTAGTGGTTGCCAGAGGAAAAGGGATTGGGAATGACTGCTTACTGACTAGGCAGTTTCTGTTTGGGATGATGAAAAAGTTCTGGAACTAAATAGTGGTGATGGTTGTACAACACTGTGAATATATTTAATAATACTGAATTGTACACAATAAAATGATTAGAATGGGGCCAGGCACGGTAGCTCACACCTGTAATCCCAGCACTTTGGGAGGCTGAGGTGGGCGGATCACCCGAGGTCAGGAGTTTGATTGAGACCAGCCTGGCCAACATGGTGAAACCCTGTCTCTACTAAAAATACAAAAATTAGCTGGGCGTGGTGGCATGCATCTGTAATCCCAGCTACTCGGGAGGCTGAGGCAGGAGATTCACTTGAACCCTGGAGGCAGAGGTTGCAGTGAGCTGAGATCACACCAATGCAGTCTAGTCTTGGTGACAGAAACACTCCATCTCAAGAAAAAAAAAAAAAAAAAAAGGAATGATTAGAATGAAAAAAAAGAAAAGGTAACATATACTCAAAACCCATCTTGTCCTCATCATTTTACTACTTTTAGTATTGTGTGTGCTTTTGTGATTATTGATATCCGTGTATCTGTACGGTAGAAATTCTATGAATAGAATAGAATAGAATAGAATAGAATAGAATAGAATAGAATAGAATAGAATAGAATGAGCAAAATAAAAATCCACATCTATTCCCAGCTCCATGTTCAGTGACAGCATCTTGGTGGCTTGAAACCAGCCATGGTGGGAGTATTTACACCACAGCAGTTGGAAAGCAGTACATATCAGGACTGAATACATTGTTTTTTAAAAAACCATGTGCAGTTAAGAAAGGGATGGAGAAAATATGGCCAGGCCCAGTGGCTCACACCTGTAATCCTAGCACTTTGGGAGACTGAAGTGTGCAGATCACTTGAGGTCAGGAGTTTGAGACTAGCCTGGCCAACATGGTGAAACCCTGTTTTACTAAAATACAAAATTAGCCAGGTGTGGTGGCACATGCCTGTAATCCCAGCTACTCAGGAGGCTGAGGCATGAGAATCGCTTGAGCCTGGGAGGCAGAGGTTGCAATGAGCCAAGATTGCACTGCCACACTTCCTCCTGGGCCACAGAGTAAGACTCTGTCTCAAAAAAAAAAAAAAAAAAAAAAAAGAAACAGATGGAGAAAATATTAATAATGCAGGTTAAACTGAAAAGTGTGTTGTATCTGTAACTGTTACATTGTGATTAGCAAAACAATTGAGGAAATATTCTAGTATTTGAAAACTGTTACCTAATTTAGCAAAGAAATTGTATCATTAATGAGGTTCTCACATGTATCTTTATTTCACTCAACGAATGCACATGAAGAGACTAATCAGCGTTCATGCTGGAACTGTCCTTAGTAGTCAATGATGTAAGCATCTTCCTTGCTGAATCAGATAGCGATCAAGCAGCGATTTGTAGTCCAATTTTGGCACGACCTGGTTTAATAGCAACCATAGGCTGACTACAGATCAAGAGTTCAGCAAAAAATTAGCCAGAATATTCTGTACGAATTGGTTGGCTATATGGGATTTATTCTTTATGCAGTAAAGAATATTGTATAATTTATTATTACTTATAAATTATTGTATACATCCTCTACATCAGCAAAACTGATACTTATTTATGTATACATATAATATACATTTTCTTTTTTTCAGGAGAATCAGGAAACGTTTAAAAGTGCATGGCTGGTCACAACACATTTCCAGGCATGATGGGGTCCAACTTAAAAAATGGGTAATGTCTATCAAAGTTTTCCTCAAATGCAACAACCCCGTTAGAACTATCATAAATTGGCTGAACAAGGTGGCTCACACCTGTAGTCCCAGCACTTACGATAATTTAGAATATTCCAACAATAATTTATCATAAATTATTTTCAGGACCCAGAAACAAAATGTTGGCAGCATAGAGAGTAAGGGCGACTGGCACTGGATGGAAAAAGTAGGTTCCATTTATCTCCATCTGCCAGTGGAAACAAATTCCTTCTCTCCACAAAGAGGAGCACTCTGCAGTGTATTTTCTTTTTTCTTTCAAGATGGAGTCTTCCTCTGTGGCTCAGGCTAGAGTGCAGTGGCACCATCTTGGCTCACTGCAACCTCTGCCTCCCTGGGTTTAGCGATTCTCCTGCCTCAGCCTCTGGAGTAGCTGGGATTACAGGCGTGTGCCACCACACCTAGCTAATTTTTGTTATTTTTAGTAGAGACAGGGTTTCACCAGGTTGGTCTCGAACTCCTGACCCTGTGATCTGCCTGCCTCGGCCTCCCAAAGTGCTAGGATTACAGGTGTGAGCCACCGTGTATTCTTCAAATCTCCTTGCCTCCCAGAGACGAGTCAGGGAACTAAGTTGTTTAATGTTTAAATGAACAAACAAAACAACCCTTGCATCTTGGTTAGCATGTGTTACAGCAAATTTGGAGCAAAACAAATGAGCACCTAAATAATCTATAGTTTCCTTGTATGCTTGTCAAGAGAAGCACATCATCAAGTGTGCTATATCCATAAAAAGGAATATTATATTTTTATAGTATATGATTTTGCCTAATAAAGTATTCTCATAGCGTCAAAAAAAAAAAGGAATATTATTCAGCTTTAAAAATGAATGAAGCATCCATACGTGCAACAACATGGATCGACCTTAAAAGCATGATGCTAAGTAGAATGGAAGGATTTCTGCAAAAGCATCAGTTCAAAGTGCCTCCACAGAGCTCATCTGATTTTTCAAGCCGCCCCAGGAAGAGAACTTCTCAATAGAAATCAGGTGTGTCAGGCCAGGTGCGGTGACTCATGCCTGTATTCCTAGCACTTCGGGAGGCTGAGATGGGAGGCTTGCTTGAGGCCAGGAGTTTGGGACCAGCCTGGTCAACATAGCAAGACCCCCATCTCTAAAAAAAAAGAAAAAAGTTTAAAAACAAATTAAAAAAATCAGGTGTGTCGAACTCTTCTGCTCTTGTATATGTGAAGGAAGGATAAGTGTGTCACAGCCTTCAGAGGCACAGGAGAAAACGGGCCTTACAGTTGCAAAGCATTTTAGAATTTCCCAGGAGCTCCGCAGATTATCCAGTCTAAGCATTGCAGCAAAGTTGAGAAAAGGGTGCTGTTGGAATATTCCACATGGGGTGAGGAAACCAGGGCCTGGAGGGAGAGGCTGTTTCATCTCTCTTCATATAACTTCAGGAGGAGTCAGATTTGAATTCCAGCCAGAAGACAAGCAAGGCCCAACTGATAAAAGGGGGAGGGAGGTGCACTTACAACTTTTTTTTTTTTTGAGACAGTCTCTTTCTGTCTGGAGTGCAGTGGTGCGATCTCAGCTCACTGCAAACTCTGCCTCCCAGGTTCACGCCATTCTCCTGTCTCAGCATCCCGAGTAGCTGGGACTACAGTCTCCCGCCACCACCCCCAGCTATTTTTTTTTTTTTTTTTTTTTTTTGGTAGAGGACGGAGTTTCACTGTGTTGACCAGGATGGGCTCAATCTCCTGACCTCGTGATCCGCCAGCCTCGGCCTCCCAAAATGCTGGGATTACAGGTGTGAACCACCGCGCCCGGCCTGCACTTACAAGTTTCTAATAATCACGATGCCCGGAGATGAAGAGGGTCACTTCAGGGAGGAACCGTTACAGCTGTTAGTAACAACTGCATAGCTAGAAAAGAAAGTAAGAAAGCGTAGGCTGCACGCATCAGGCTTCCTGGTAACTGGTAGACAGGTAGAGGGAGGGAGGCACGAGCAGGGAGGTGCTGGGGAGACCTGATTAATACCATCCCTCATCCCTACCAGGGCTCAGATCAATGGAGAAATGACAGAGCTGTTAGCGGACAGAGGACTGAAGCATTATTTTTATTATTAAGAAAGCTGACCGTGAAAAAGATGTCACTGAAATCTGAAAATGAGTGCACATTCTGCAATGGAAACAGACAGCTGTACCTGCCCAGATATAGGCAGAGTGGGGCCAGCATGGGCCTCCCCACTCCTAAGGTGGAGCTGCCTCTGTAAACCCCCAGATGGGAGAACAAGCCCCAAAAGGAACAGAGAGAGGAGGGGCCGGGCTAGGCACGTTCAGTTTCTCCAAGCTACTCTTCTTCCCACAGGAGGAATGGGTGCCAAGGCCAAGAGCAGCTCCCTCACTAGCAGGAAACATCACCCCCAACAGAAACATCAGCTCTTTGGGGGTTTTGGCTGGCATGGCTTTGGTGGGGGTGTTGGGGGGAGTGGGTTGCACAACCTGTTTCTAAATGGGCCCTGTATTTGTGTCTAACTCAGCACAGCGCGACGTGCAATCTCATAAACAGGAACTAGAGAGAAACAAGTCCCCTTTCATGCCTGCAGCCCCAGGGCTGAGTAGTGATTGTGGCTTTGCCTTCTCCTTCACCTCCTTTGGAGGCTTCTGCCTTTTCTTTTCTTTTTTTTTTGGAGATGGAGTTTTACTCTTATTGCCCAGGCTGGAGTGCAGTGGCGCGATCTCGGCTCACCACAACAACCTCTGCCTCCCGGGTTCAAGCGATTCTCCTGCCTCAGCCTCCCGAGTAGCTGGGATTACAGGCGTGCACCACCATGCCCAGCTAATTTTGTATTTTTAGTAGAGACGGGGTTTCTCCATGTTGGTCAGGTTGGTCTTGAACTCCCAACCTCAGGTGATCCGCCCACCTTGGCCTCCCAAAGTGCTGGGATTACAGGCGGGAGCCACCATGCCTGGCCTGACTTCTGCCTTTTCTAGCCTGGTTTCTGGGCTTTTGAGATACCAAATTGGGACAATGAGTAAAGAAAGTCACAAAACAGGACAGGAAAGGACAGAGAAGGTGAGTGGGCTTAGACCTCAGACAGAGTGGAGTGAGAGACGTGGAGCATTGAAACAGCTGTGCAGATTTAAGGAAACTGGAGAGAAGGGAACCAGAGAGAAAGAGAGAGAGAGCGAGAGAGAGAGGAGAGGTTTTTGAAGAGTTACTGGGGCTTATTACTCGGAGACTCCTTAATGTTATTCAAGAATTGCCAGCAAAGATTGAATTTATATTTTAGCTACTTTAGGTTACAAGATGGTGATGACATTTCTTTGAATTTGACACCACAGAGATTCTTTGCCTGTATTCCTGGCTTATAATTGGATTATCCAAAATATTAAAACAACAGGCCGGGTGTGGTTGTTCATTCCTATAATTCCAGCACTTTGGAAGGCCAAGGCGGGCGGATCACCTGAGGTCAGGAGTTTGAGACCAGCCTGGCCAACATAGTGAAACCCCATCTCTACTAAAAACACAAAAATTAGCCCAGCATGGTGGCTTGCGTCTGTAATCCCAGCTGCTCTGGAGGCTGAGGTAGGAGAATCATTTGAAACCGGGAGGCGGAGGTTGCAGTGAGCCGAGATTACACCACTGCACTCCAGCCTGGCGACAAAGTGAGACTCTGTCTCAAACAACAACAACGACAACAAAAACAGGTCTGGCCTTTTCTGAGCACCTGTAATGGGCCAGGTGCTGGGACAGGCTCTGATGAGAAGAGCGAGTCACAGTCTCTGCAGTCTGCCCTGACAGGGCTCACGATTTTGTGCAGGCCACGGACACATAAACAAATCTCTACAGCTCAGTGAGGCTAGAGGTCAGTACCAAGCACTACGGGAACACAGATAGGTGACAATGGAGAAGAAGTTATTTAAATCTGAAAGCAAGCGCATATTCTGCAATGGAAACAGACAGCTGTACCTGCTCAGGTATAGGCAGAGTAGGGCCAGCGCGGGCGTCCCCACTGCTAAGGTGGAGCCGCCTTTGCAAACCCCCAGGTGGGAGGAGAACAAGCCTCCGAAGGAAAAAAAGAGAAAAGAGGCCGGGTTAGGCACATTCTGTTTCTCTCTCCTCTCTCTCCCTGGCTCTCTTCTCTCTAATTTGCTTAATTCTGCACAACTGTTTCCAGGCTCCAACCCTCTCTCTCCACACGCCCTGAAGTCTCACCCCACACACCGTTTCTGTCCTTTCCTGTCCTGTTCTATCCCAGGCAGGCAAGAGGGGGTCAGAATCATAGCACGGTGAAGGCACAGAGGGAAGAATGACGAGCATGTTGGTGAGCAGGAGACAGGGTGGCCAGAGATGAAGGTAGAAAGACCCCGTCCTCATGAGGTCACATCTGGACACTGAAATCTTTGATCAGTGTTTGGACTCACTTTAAGGGTGAAGCTGAATCAGGAGAAGTTTTTCCTTTGGTTTGAAGATCTTTTTCTGGATTATCAGATTCCACTTAGAGATATGCTCGGTTAATATTTATTTTATTTTCTTTGTGTGTCTATAAAACAAGATTAGAACTACACCCCACATAAGGTTTTGTAAACCGTTTTCACTTAGTTGTATGACTTTTTATATCACTAGTCTTCTAAAACAATATTTCCTTTTTTATTTTTAAATTTTGAGATGGGGTCTCACTGTGTCACCCAGGCTAGAATACAGTTGGAATGATCACAGCTCATTATAGCCTGGACCTCCCCAGGCTGAAGTGATCCTCCCACCTCAGCCTCCCAAGCTCCCAAGTAGCTAGGACTAAAGGAGTGTGCCACCATGCCTGGCTAATTTTTTTATTTTTAGTAGAGACAGGGGTTCACCATATTGTCCAGGCTGATCTCGAACTCCTGGGCTCCACTGATTCTCCCACCTTGGACTCCCAAAGTGCTGGGATCACTTACAGGTGTGAGCCACGACACCCGGCCATAAATAACATAAACCAACAGGATTGCTGGCCGAGTGTGGTGGCTCACACCTGTAATCCCAGCACTTTGGGAGGCTGAAGCAGGTGGATCACAAGGTCAAGAGATCAAGACCAGCCTGGCCAACATGGTGAAACTCCATCTTTACTAGAAATACAAAAAATTAGCTGGGTGTGGTGGCATGTACCTGTAGTCCTAGCTACTTAGGAGGCTGAGGCAGGAGAATCGCTTGAACCCAGGGGCGGAGGTTGCAGTAGCACAATCTCAGCTCACTGCAACCTCTGCCTCCTGGGTTCAAGCGATTCTCCTGCCTCAGCCTCC
>NW_016804796.1:210846-216709 GCF_001698545.2 Rhinopithecus bieti
TTAAAAAAAAAAAAAAGAAGGTCGAAAACTAGTATGGACTAGGAATTGGGAGACCTGCTGGGTGCGGTGGTTCACATCTGTAATCCCAGCACTTTGGGAGGCCGAGGCGGGCAGATCACCTGAGGTCAGGAGTTCGAGACCAGCCTGACCAACATGGAGAAACCCCATCTCTACTAAAAATACAAAATTAGCCAGGCATGGTGGTGCATGCCTGTAATCCCAGCTACTCAGGAGGCTGAGGCATGAGAATTGCTTGGATCCAGGAGGTGGAAGTTGCAGTGAGCCAAGATTGCGCCATTGCACTCCACCTGGGCAACAAGAGCAAACTTCAACTCAAAAAAAAAAAAAAAAAAGGAATTGGGAGACCTGGGTTATTTTCTGGCACCCATTGTAAAGGTTTAGTGAGCCTTTCTCAAATGTTCATAGCCAAATTCATGAAGCATTTCACATTGTTAGACCTTTATGCTTTTATATATGCAGTTTTCCCTCTCTGGAACATATTTTCCTTACCTAGAACAGATTCCCCATCTGCTTAGAGAACTCCTATTCATCCTTCAAAACCCTGGTCAGCCATCACCTCTACTATAATACCTTCTCTCGATCCTTCCCACCCAAGTAGAATTATTATTCCTTTCCTCCTCTGTACTGCTATATTTTGTGCATACTTTTATCATTGTATATTTTGAAAAATTACTTGCTTCTATGTCTGCATACCACACTACTCGTCAACTTGTCTAGGGAACCACATCCCATTTGCCTTTGTATCCCGAGGCACTGGAGCCTTGGGATATAAATACAGGAGCTATATATAAATATATATATATTTTGAGGCGGAGTCTCACTCTGTAGCCCAGGCTGGAGTGCAGTGGTGTGATCTCGGTTCACTGCAACATCTGTCTCCCCGGTTCAGGCAATTCTCCTGCCTCAGCCTCCCAAGTAGCTGGGACTACAGGCATGCACCACCATGCCCAGCTAATTTTTGTATTTCAGTAGAAACTGGGTTTCACCATATTGGTCAGGCTGGTCTTGAACTCCTGACCTCGTGATCCACCCGTTTTGGCCTCCCAAAGTGCTGGGATTACAGGCGTGAGCCACCGCGCCCGGCCTAATAGTTTGTATTTTAACTGAACATTTTCAAGCCTCAAGTTCTCCTTTCATCAAAGGGAGATGACAATACCTTCCCTAGCTACCTTGAAAGTTTTTTTTTTTTTAATGAAAATAAAATGACTAATAAATAAAAATTCCTTGACAAAAGGCATGAGAGACTCTCTGAAGGTCAAGTCTAGTCTAGTAAACTCTTGCTTGGCCAGGGTACCTGACTACTCGGCTGGACATAAGTTGACCTTATTTGGTTCGGGAAGTGCTTGAGGCTCTCCTAAGCCTTCCTCATTGTCACCATGAGCATGGGTGGAATCGGGGGTCAGTTAAGGACAGTGATTAAGAGCTGATGACTGTGTCTAAAAATGTGACCCCATCCCTCTCCAGCCTTTCCTCTGCTTTGTTTATCTTCGTTGCCTTTATTGCTCTGTGACATCCAACAAATGTATTTGCCTTGTGAATGTCATTTCATGGCAAAGGCTGCTGGTTGCCCACCCAAATCCATTCTCCCTTTTTCCCTGGCTCTTGACTAAACCCCTTTTAAAGTAGGATGGGTCCACAGGCCTCGGTTCTCACCTACATAAAGGAAACAGAAACAATGGCTGCCCCTCCCAGACCCTGGCTTCGGCATGGTAGGTGTGGCCTCTCCCAATTCCTTTCCACCTTCCTGTGGCTACACAAGGATGTGGCGGCAGCCCAGCCTCACCTAAGCTGGTGAAGACAGTGTCCTAGGTGCTTAGAAGAGCAATGATGTGCAAGGGACCAGGGTTTTCCATGTGACCATGTGGCTAGAGCAAGATTGTCCATCAATCTGGGACATACAATTTGAATTACTACTCAAGAAATTCAGGCCAGGTGCTGGGGCTCATGCCTGTTTTCACAGCACTTTAGGAGGCCGAGGCAGGCAGATCACTTGAGGTCAGGAGCTCAAGACCAGCCTGGCCAACATGGCGAAAGCCTATCTCTACAAAAAATACAAAAAGTAGCCAGGCATGGTGGTGCTCACCTGTAGTCCCAGCTACTCAGGAGACTGAGGCAGGAGAATCGCTTGAACATGGAAAGTGGAGGTTGCAGTGAGCTGAGATGGTGCCACTGCATTCCAGCCTGGGCCATGGAGTGAGACTTTGTCTCAAAAAAAAAAAAAAAAAAAAAAAAAAAAAAGAAATTCAATCCTTTGCTCTTTAATAAATTTTGGGGTCTCTTTGTTCCTACCCAACCTTACCCTAACTTACGCATAGTAATGCTTTGTGACAACTGAGACTCGGTCTTTTTCCTTCATTGCAGTGTTCCTAGTGCCTAGAATAATATCTGGCTCATAGTAGGTGCTTAAACTAATATTGGCACATAAATGAATGGAGTCAGAATGCTTGTGTTTGAATCACTGACAAGCCATGTGGCCTCAACCCTGTGGATCTCAGCTTCCTCACCAGTAAAATGGTAAAAATTGGACCTACCTTTTGGATTATTGAGGAGATTAAGATAATATATTCACAGCTCATAGAGAAATGCCTGACATATATGTGCTCAGTATTAGAGATTATTATCACTATTATTATTATTATTATTTTGAGACGGAGTCTCGCTCTGTCACCCAGGCTGGAGTGAAGTGATGCTATCTTGACTCACCGCAACCTCCGCCTCCTGGGTTCAAGAGATTCTCCTGCCTCAGCCTCCTGAGTAGCTGAGACCACAGGTGCCTGCCACCACTCCCGGATAATTTTTTTTTTTTGCATTTTTAGTAGAGGGGGGGGTTTCACTACGTTATCCAGGATGGTCTCGATCTCCTGACCTCATGATCCGTGCGCCTCGGCCTCCCAAAGTGCTGGAATTACAGGCGTGAGCTCCCGCACCTGGCAGCACTATTATTATGATTGCATCCATGTCATGTTTTCTCCAGCCTTTGGGATCTTCAGTAATATCAACACTTAACAGTGATTTTATGCTAATTTAGAATAACTTACAGGGTAGAAGAAGCCATGGCTGCCTGGATGGCAAACGTGTCTCTTCTTCTGCCATTGGCTGGCGTAGGTGGAGTGGCTTTACCTGTCACTTGTTTCAAGAACTCAATGAGATAGCTTTGGGAGCATATGCAAATATATGCAAATTGCACACAAATTTATATAAAACAGCCTTGTGTGTGTGCCTCCGCAGGTACTAGAGAGAATTCTGGTGGCTTTATACCATTCTACCTTTGGATTATGCCATTTTCTGTTCTGCTGTCTCAGAAAGACTTACCTGGAAGGAGGGAGGTGCGTGCATGTGAATGTGTGCTCACGTCTGCAGGATGGGCCAGGGGAGGGCAGAGGAGGCCAGTCATGACAGCGGAAATACTGCTCAGCAGCCAGTCATGACAGCGGAAATACTGCTCAGCAGCCAGTCATGACAGCGGAAATACTGCTTGGCAATCAGATATATTTGCTGAGCAGTGTTTCAGCTGTCAAATTTTTATTGATCCAAAATAAAATGTAAAATTCCAGGCTCTGAGGCCCTACCTCTAATCAGTCAGTCCATGTGATCAACAGCCCCCTAATAACCTCCCATCATTAGATAACCCTGTGGTGCAGGCCCCAAGGGCAGCAAAAGGAGCACAGGAAACTTGCCTTTGGGTTTGAAATGTCAAGTATCCTTAGGGCTACTCAGCTGTGAAAGGGTGAGTAACCAGCCACCCACCAGGGGTTTTTGTAAAATGGGCACAAAGGTGCGGGCCGACCAGCCCCCGACACAGCTGCTCTGAGGCTCACTTGAGAGCATGGGTGTGAGAGGTCTTTGCAGTGTTGCATATGGCTGTGACAGTGCTCAGGTCACCATCGTTATTATCAGGAAGGGAGATCATGAGCAAGGAGGGGAAGGCCCGAGGCCACCTTCTGCAGTATTTGCGGGGTTAAACAGATCATCACAGCAGCGGCATCACAGAGACCTGCGCCTCTAGAGCCTTCCAAGGCAATCCTGACCTCAAATGCTTTGTCTACCGATCATTCCACATGGCAGAGATATTTGCTTGTCACACATGCGCTCATTCATTTGGCAGAGATACCTTGAGCACCTGCCCTGCATGGGGTCCTGTGCTGGGTTCCCGGATATAAACATGGAGAAGACTCAGTCTTTGCTCAGGAGAACCTGTTCTTTCTCATACTAGAGCCGAGTAATAATCCAGGAAAGGACAGAAATATGTTATCAGTAGATACCACACTGCATGCAAGGGACAGTAACACAACGGAGGAAAGATACAAGAGAGGAAACAATTTGGCTGTACCTCGGAAGGTCAAGGCCTTATGGAGGAATGCATGGCATTTTGGAGAGTGAGCAGGGGCCTGCCAAGTGGACTGGCAGGGAACCCTGTGTGCCGGGGTAGAGAAGCATGGAGCTGCATGGCCGTATGCTCCGAGATCTGATTCGGAAAATACGGTCTGCTGTGTCAAGATGTGGCTTTCTCCAATCATCCTGGCCCAGACATCCCTGACTCCTCCAAATGCCTGTGACGTTTATTAACCCACAGTACTTGTTTGGCAGTTACTGTACAGAACAAGTCCTTGCTGCGTGTGGCCTGTCTCTTCAAGGAGGTTGTGAGTCACCTGAGAACTGAGGCTGTCTACTCTATCTTGTCTCCTGGGGACCCAGTTGAATGCCTTCCTTTGGAATATTAAGAAGGCAAGAGAAGTTTTTTTGCTGGAGGTATCCAAGTGGATGAGAATGTTCCCACCTTCAGATGCTACTAGGTATTGAGAATCCCACAGGTGCTGTGCCAAATGCTAATTTGTCTATTATCTCATTGAATCTTCACAATAACCCTATGAGGTAGATACAGCGAGTCCCCATTTTACAGATGAAAGGTTTATGGCAATGACTTCACTTGCAGAAGAACAGCAGCTCAGAAAGGATGGAGCCAGGATCTGAATACGAGCTAACTGGCTCAAGGGCCAATGTTTTTAGCTCTGACTCTACCCAAATGTACAGCTTCTATTTTGGTATACTTAATAACACTATATGAATTCGAGTTTTAGAGACCAAAATGTTAAGTCCCAATTTTAATGAAACAGTGGTTATTTCTTCTTGTGGCTCCCTCTTGAGCCCTGAGCTCCTTGAGCATGAGGCTACACCTGTGCCCTCTCTGTGCTCCATACCTAGCATAGCACTGATTCTCCTGGAATGGAGAATAAAGGGGACCAGGGAATTGTTCAGGGTAATTCTAGAAGGACTTCCTGGAGGAGGCCAAACTTCCTTAAGCAAACTGGGAACATGGTCAGAGGCAAGCCAGGAAGAGGGTATGCATAAAGGTGCAAAAGTGGATGTGATGACATCATTTATGGGGTGTCGCATGCTTTTGATGAAGAGGAGCTAGATATGTGTTTGGGGGAGCCCCAAACTCCCAGGGTACTTCAGGGGTACAGTTGGAGTGCTTTGTGTTCCCCATGGAAATCTCGTTCCTTCCAGGGGAAAGAAACCAAGGCTGTCTTTGGAGGGATGAAGTTCCTTGCTCTACCAGAAATGATGAATGAGCTTCTCTAGGTGAGATGCTGCTGAGAAACTGGTAGCCTAGTTGACAAACATCATTTACAGGTGACAATTAGTTAATTAATTAATTCTTGAGTGTTCTGGGGCTGATTCTAGGCACTGGGATAAAGCATTGAGCCTGACCTGGCACAGTGGTTCACGTCTGTAATCTCAGTACTTTGGGAGACTGAGGCAGGAGGATAACTTGAGCCCAGGAGTTTGAGACCAGCCTGGGCAATATAGTGAGACCCCCATCTCTACAAAAAGTCAAAAA
>NW_016804796.1:216733-302505 GCF_001698545.2 Rhinopithecus bieti
GGGGAGGGCAGAGGAGGCCAGTCATGACAGCGGAAATACTGCTCAGCAGCCAGTCATGACAGCGGAAATACTGCTCAGCAGCCAGTCATGACAGCGGAAATACTGCTTGGCAATCAGATATATTTGCTGAGCAGTGTTTCAGCTGTCAAATTTTATTGATCCAAAATAAAATGTAAAATTCCAGGCTCTGAGGCCCTACCTCTAATCAGTCAGTCCATGTGATCAACAGCCCCTAATAACCTCCCATCATTAGATAACCCTGTGGTGCAGGCCCCAAGGGCAGCAAAAGGAGCACAGGAAACTTGCCTTTGGGTTTGAAATGTCAAGTATCCTTAGGGCTACTCAGCTGTGAAAGGGTGAGTAACCAGCCACCCACCAGGGGTTTTGTAAAATGGGCACAAAGGTGCGGGCCGACCAGCCCCGACACAGCTGCTCTGAGGCTCACTTGAGAGCATGGGTGTGAGAGGTCTTTGCAGTGTTGCATATGGCTGTGACAGTGCTCAGGTCACCATCGTTATTATCAGGAAGGGAGATCATGAGCAAGGAGGGGAAGGCCCGAGGCCACCTTCTGCAGTATTTGCGGGGTTAAACAGATCATCACAGCAGCGGCATCACAGAGACCTGCGCCTCTAGAGCCTTCCAAGGCAATCCTGACCTCAAATGCTTTGTCTACCGATCATTCCACATGGCAGAGATATTTGCTTGTCACACATGCGCTCATTCATTTGGCAGAGATACCTTGAGCACCTGCCCTGCATGGGGTCCTGTGCTGGGTTCCCGGATATAAACATGGAGAAGACTCAGTCTTTGCTCAGGAGAACCTGTTCTTTCTCATACTAGAGCCGAGTAATAATCCAGGAAAGGACAGAAATATGTTATCAGTAGATACCACACTGCATGCAAGGGACAGTAACACAACGGAGGAAAGATACAAGAGAGGAAACAATTTGGCTGTACCTCGGAAGGTCAAGGCCTTATGGAGGAATGCATGGCATTTTGGAGAGTGAGCAGGGGCCTGCCAAGTGGACTGGCAGGGAACCCTGTGTGCCGGGGTAGAGAAGCATGGAGCTGCATGGCCGTATGCTCCGAGATCTGATTCGGAAAATACGGTCTGCTGTGTCAAGATGTGGCTTTCTCCAATCATCCTGGCCCAGACATCCCTGACTCCTCCAAATGCCTGTGACGTTTATTAACCCACAGTACTTGTTTGGCAGTTACTGTACAGAACAAGTCCTTGCTGCGTGTGGCCTGTCTCTTCAAGGAGGTTGTGAGTCACCTGAGAACTGAGGCTGTCTACTCTATCTTGTCTCCTGGGGACCCAGTTGAATGCCTTCCTTTGGAATATTAAGAAGGCAAGAGAAGTTTTTTTGCTGGAGGTATCCAAGTGGATGAGAATGTTCCCACCTTCAGATGCTACTAGGTATTGAGAATCCCACAGGTGCTGTGCCAAATGCTAATTTGTCTATTATCTCATTGAATCTTCACAATAACCCTATGAGGTAGATACAGCAAGTCCCCATTTTACAGATGAAAGGTTTATGGCAATGACTTCACTTGCAGAAGAACAGCAGCTCAGAAAGGATGGAGCCAGGATCTGAATACGAGCTAACTGGCTCAAGGGCCAATGTTTTAGCTCTGACTCTACCCAAATGTACAGCTTCTATTTTGGTATACTTAATAACACTATATGAATTCGAGTTTTAGAGACCAAAATGTTAAGTCCCAATTTTAATGAAACAGTGGTTATTTCTTCTTGTGGCTCCCTCTTGAGCCCTGAGCTCCTTGAGCATGAGGCTACACCTGTGCCCTCTCTGTGCTCCATACCTAGCATAGCACTGATTCTCCTGGAATGGAGAATAAAGGGGACCAGGGAATTGTTCAGGGTAATTCTAGAAGGACTTCCTGGAGGAGGCCAAACTTCCTTAAGCAAACTGGGAACATGGTCAGAGGCAAGCCAGGAAGAGGGTATGCATAAAGGTGCAAAAGTGGATGTGATGACATCATTTATGGGGTGTCGCATGCTTTTGATGAAGAGGAGCTAGATATGTGTTTGGGGAGCCCCAAACTCCCAGGGTACTTCAGGGGTACAGTTGGAGTGCTTTGTGTTCCCCATGGAAATCTCGTTCCTTCCAGGGGAAAGAAACCAAGGCTGTCTTTGGAGGGATGAAGTTCCTTGCTCTACCAGAAATGATGAATGAGCTTCTCTAGGTGAGATGCTGCTGAGAAACTGGTAGCCTAGTTGACAAACATCATTTACAGGTGACAATTAGTTAATTAATTAATTCTTGAGTGTTCTGGGGCTGATTCTAGGCACTGGGATAAAGCATTGAGCCTGACCTGGCACAGTGGTTCACGTCTGTAATCTCAGTACTTTGGGAGACTGAGGCAGGAGGATAACTTGAGCCCAGGAGTTTGAGACCAGCCTGGGCAATATAGTGAGACCCCATCTCTACAAAAGTCAAAAAAAAAAAAAAAAAAAAAGGAAAGAAAAACTAGCCAGGTGTGGTAGCATGTGCCTGTAGTACCAGCTACTTGGAAGGCTGAGGTGGGACCATTTCTTGAGCCTGGGAGATTGGGACTGCAGTGAGCCATGACTGCCCCATCGCACTTCAGCCTGGGCGATAGAGTAAGAACCTATCTCTAAATAAATAAATACATACATACATAAATAAAAAGAAAAGATAAAAAGATTGGCCCTTATAAATGTTCCATTTTAGTAGTGGAAGGTAGTGTGAATAAGTAATCAAACCAGCAAGCTGGGTAATGCCAGGGGGTAATAAACATGTTGAAGCCAGGAAAAGAAGGGAAGCAACTTAGGGAGACAAGGGAGAGTGACTGGAGAAAGATAGGAGTGAATGCCAGTTTGGGGAGGTGACATTTGGGCTGAGAATGCCCAAATGACCAAATGGCACCAACCATGCCAGGAGCTGGGAAGGAAGCACTTCCAGTGGAGGGCACAGCAAAGGGCAAAAGTCTGGTGGTGGAAACAAACATGAGGAATTAGGTGTATGAAAAGCCTAGAGTGTGGTGAACCAAGAGAAGAGGGGTCCCAAATTAGGGGGTTAGGGGAAGGAACATGGAGCCAGGTCATACAGGATCTGGTGGGCTCTTGTTCCAAGTTCCTTAGTGTATCAGTTAGCTGTTGCTGTGTAACAAATGACCTCCTTTTAGCAGTTTTAAACAAAACACATTTCAAAGCCCACAGTTTCTGCAGGTCAGGAGTCTGGGCAGGCTTTCTCTGGGTCCTCTCCTCCAGGGAGTTTTACAGGTTGCAGTCAAGGTGTTGGCTGGGCTGTAGTCTCTCTGGGTTCAACTGGGGAAGGCCCCACTTCAAGCTCCCATGGTTGTTGGCAGGATTCACTTTCTCAGGGGGCTGTCAATCTGAGCACCCCCAACCCTGTTCCTCGCCATGAGGGTCTCTGCAACAGAATAGCTTTCCTCATCAAATTGTGCAGGAGACAAATTGTTCAGGGAGATGACATAGTCTGCCGGCAAGACAGAACCTGAACACAGAACTGACCTGCACTGCCTCTGCCGTATTCTATTTGTTAGAAGCAAGTCATAGGTCCTATCTCCACTCGAGGAATACCTGGCGGTGGGGATCATTGGGGGTCATCTTAGAAGGCTGCCTGCCACTCACAGGAAGTCACTGGAGGTGTCTAAGAAGGGAGGTGACTTGATCTGATGTGTATTTTCAAAGGGTCACTTTGGCTTTCTTAAATATTGTGTGGGTGGGGGATGGGCAAGAGTGGGAGCCAGCTGGCCAGCCAGGGGCTGCTGTAAAAGATGATGCTGGTTTGGGTTCAGGAGGTAGTGGTGGAGATTCAGAGAAGCAGAGCCAAGGGGGGCTTGCCAGTGGATCCAGAGAGGGTCACGTAATGAGGAACTGGGGATGACTCCTGGGCTTCCCAGGGCTTGCAACTCCTACCTATGGGAGGATGGCGCTTTGGATTCTCGTTTTTCTCCTCCTGGGACAGGGTGAAACTCTCTCCACCCTTCTTCAACCCTACTCAAGGTCACACATTTTCTGGATGGCTGGCCAGCATTAGGAGCCCCGGTCGTGAGTAGAGAACAGATGTCTCCTTGTGCCAGGCTGAGGGACTGACCCTGTGTCCTCCATCTCATTAGCCTGCCCACACTCAGACCAACCAAGCCAGCAGGCCAGAGGGAGGGAAGCTGCTCCCCTATAACTGTGATCACAGAGTCAGCCAGAGCTGGAGAGGGCTCAGGGGTGTGGGTGTAGGGGTGTGTGTCTGTCTCAAATGGGCTACACTTGGAGCAGAGAGTGGTTCAGGGCAGGGAGAGTTCCTACAACTGACCCTAAAATGTTAGGGCATCACTAGTTAGTATATTCCAGAGAAATAAACACGTAAGTTCTTTATCTGAAGAATATCCGTCTACATGAAACCTTTATTTGCTCCATGTGGATAAATAGATCATCATGCAGTTACCATTTACTGTGTTTCCACTACGTGTCAGTTTCACTGCTAAGCCCTCGACAGACACCTCATTTCATTCTCACAACAACCCAGTGAAGTAGACATTAGTATTATCCCATTTCCTAGATGGGAAAACTGAGGCTTAGAAAAGTTAAGTAACTTGCCCAAGATCTATCTAATTTCAAACCCATGTTCCCAACGGCTACCACCATCCTGGCTCCAATTTAGGCTGGTGGAAGATTCATTTCCCGCTGCCAGAGGCGAAACTAGAGGCGAGAGTTTTTCTTCTAAAACGTGGGTCCAGCCTTGCTCCAGAGAGTAAACTGCTTTGAGAGAAGCGCTCAGTTTTAAGCAGTGCAGGCAGCAGGTGGTGCCCCCTAGCGGTGGTAGCTAAAAAGGGCAGCGGCCGTACGACGGGAACACGGAGTTGGAGTTGCTTGGGTTCAGCCAGTTAACGGGCTGATGACAAAGACACAGCTGTGTCCGTGGACGAGGGAGCCTGTTCCATCGAGGCAGGCCGCCCCAAGTAAAGGGCCAGAGCGTGTCTCCTTTCCTGGGGCCCATGGGATGTCCTCACGCTCCCTGGCCAGGTCAGCCAGGTGTTGCTCAGAGGTGAAACATGCCAGTAACGCAAATGACATCACCAAACACCAGCCATACTCTTATCATTCAAACCTAGTATTTGCACTTCAACTTCTACACATAAAATACTGGCAGCATCTTGTTTTCAACTCGAGGCATAGGATTTTGGCTAAATGTCAGTCTGGTGACCAAAGCGGGATATTCTTATTATTGAATTGTTCTTGCTTACAGCAACCAGGCATCGCATGGTGGAGTTTCCTGGGTACCGCCTTGCACATAGCTTCCCAAGGCCCAGCCTCATGGGGAATTGGACAAGGGTGGAGAGTGAGACATGACGTGCTCTGTAGCTCAGAGAACACAGAGAGGAGTGAGGATTCCGCTGGGGGTGGGAGTTGGGGAAGGCATGACATCAGGTTTTTAAGTCATAGAGATACCTCGGGTATTTGCCACACTCCTGCTTCGAGCCTCTTGAATAGGAATTACAAGGTGTGCTGACTCTGAGAATACATACGGAAACAGAGCTGACAAGCGGAATCTCCCAAGGTTCCTCTCTGTTACCTGCAATGTTTGTTACCTGCAGTGTTCGCTGTCAAGGATAAGAGACTCCCTTCCTGGGGAAGGGGTGAGTGGGTGAATTGGTGAGTGGCGCAGGTGAGGGCTCAGAATGCCTGTGTTCTATTTCCAGCGCCTGTCACTGACTCATATTGTGACCTTGCTGAGGTCATGGCTCTATGTTATTTGTCGGGGGAAAAAATTAGAGGTGGCGAAGCTTGCATTTCCCCCAAGGGATGAGAGCTCTGGAATCTGAGATACCTTCCTGCTCCCCACAAAGCCCAACCATGTCTCCTTCTGCTGATATGAATGAAAAGAATGCTTACATTTGGATCCAAGGAACTTTGGGGGACACTCGAGGAAACAAGTCGTTCTTGCCATGGCAAGATTTGTGGCCACTTTTATCTGCAATATTTCTCCGAAGACCTTTCAAATCATGTTCCCATACAAATACTTCTCCATGTGGCCCTCACGTTGTCTGCGGAAAGGAAGAAGAAAGGCATTTTTTCCTTAGTTTCAGGATGAGGAAATCAAGGCTAGGAGTGGTATTTCTCAACAGGTTTGTTACCAAGAGCCCCTTTTAATATTTTACTACCATGCATTCCCCTGTTTTGCAAGCCGTTGCCAACTAAATACTTGCATTTAT
The DNA here is from genome assembly GCF_001698545.2 of Rhinopithecus bieti. Classification (NCBI taxonomy): domain Eukaryota; kingdom Metazoa; phylum Chordata; class Mammalia; order Primates; family Cercopithecidae; genus Rhinopithecus; species Rhinopithecus bieti. The sequence continues at coordinate 222,953 of NW_016804796.1, forward strand.
CAAGTAGAAATTCATCTCTGTTTTTCTTAAAGTCACCTATGAATGCCAGTTCTGCACAAAAGGACTAGCGCTACCATTAAGCTCACTGCCAAGAATTGCAGAATTTAATGCGGGAGACCTCCTCAAAGATAAAGGCCTCATTTTCACCAGACTTTTTTAAATTTTGAAAAGACCTCCTCTTCATAGTATCTGGGGACCCGGGCTGAGAAGTCCCCAGAGAGATCAAGTGGCTTGTGAAAGATTCTGTGGCTAATGGTGGGGCCAGGACCAGACCCAGGGTCTTGATTCATATAGGCCAGTGCTCCAGCCAACCAGACCACTTGGCAGAAAGGGCTTGTGTACACACTCAGCCATACAGATACATGGCATGCACATGCAAGATGGCAGCCCAGACAAATGTGGGGGTCATGAAACAATGATGCTAAGGGCTCAAACCAGTAATAGGTTCCCCTCAGTACAGGAGGGAGCAGCCAAAACCAAGCCTGAGATTGGCAGAGTGCAACAGTTCGGTTCAGGCTGCTTTTGCAGAGTTGCAAGGGTGGGAGATGTGTTTATTCTGCCACCTGCCTGCACTTTGTGTGACTCTTCTGTAATTTATGCATCATTTATGTAGGCAGAAGCATTTTCATCCACTCTGGGAGCATTCAGACCACTCCCCCGGGCACCTGCCTCTTTAAGAGCATGAGACCGGGGTGGGGAAGCTGAGCCCTTGAAGCTGGGGATGGCAACGGCAAATTGGGCACCCTGGGAGAGTGGAGACAGAGATGGAGAACTCAGGGAGGTCTGGCTTAGTGGCCTGGAATGTAAGTAGGGGAAGAGCTGCAGGACTCCAGGTGCCTCAAAGCTTCCCCCTGGGTCTCCCCCGCCTCTTCCCCAGGGCTCCTGCAAATATGCTCATCTGTTGAGCCCTTGGCTCCATCCCAGTGGATCAGTGCTTTCATCCCATGGCTCAGAGGCATCAAGTCGGCCTGTACCTTTGGAAGAAGGCCGAGGGCTTAGCTTTATGGCTTCAGAATCCGAGGCTCCACCAATCCCCAGCACGGCCAGGGGCCAGGGCAGGGTCTCTGGGGGCCTGTTGCCCAACAGCTGTTCCCTGGGTTATTTTGGTCTAGTGGGAGTCTGTCAGTTCCAGGGCTTTTGGACCAAAATAGCCAACAGCAGGACAATCTCTTGGTAGCTCTGTGGGGACCCCTCTCCATACAGAAGTTTCTAGAATGAGAAGGAAAGGAGTTTGGCATGGGAGTGCTGAAGAGGGAATTTTCCTGCCAGTGTTGGAAACTGATATCAGCAGTTCTTCACTGTCCTTTCATCTCAGCCTTGGCACGTTCCCAACTGCCTCCCTAGGCTATCCAAGGTGGGGTTTTGAGGGGAGAGAGGAAAAGATAATTTTGAACTTTGTTTTGACTTCTTGGTCCTCCCTCAAAGCTGGTGAGATATATATTACCCTTTCCCATTTCACAAATGGAGCTACCAGGTTCAGAGAGGCAGAGGCACTGGTCTGAGGCCACACAGCTTGGAAGCCAGACCTGGTGACTCCAGGCCTCAGAGCCTCAGCGGCTGGACCTGTCAGACCGGCAGCTGATCCTTGCGTGGATGCCGGTTCCATCCAGAAGTTCGGGGCCAGCATGGAAAGTGCTGACTGGCCCTGGCCTTCCTTTGGGCCACAGCGGGGGCCCTGGCAACCACCTGCCTCACTCACCCTCCGGCCTAAGATGGTTCAAGTGCAGGTGGGGCAGGGAAAAGGGAAGACCAGCCACTATCTGTCTCTCCTTGGAACCCCGCCCATATTCAGACCAGCAGCCCCTGGCGCGGCACCCAAGAGACTGCGGGGATTGCCCCCGGAGCAGAGTCAGAGTGACCCAGGTCCCACTCCCTTTGGCGACATGGAGTGGCGTGCAGGGAGCGTGCTTTGGCACCAGGCGGGCGCGAGGGGGCAGGGCGCACGCCCGGGACACGCCTTACAGAAACCGCTCCTGGGCTTGGTAACTGAACTTAGACGTCAAGTGCAGCCGGCCCAGTGCACGCGGCGTCTTACTTCCCGATCTCGGAAATCAGCTGCCAGGGTGGGGCCGCGTTTTGGCGACGGCCCCCGGACCCCTCTACTGCTCCTGCCTCTCCCAAGGGATTTTTCTAGCGGGTTAATTTCCTGTCCGGGGAAATCCTTTGGTGAGTCCCTCGCCCCTCCCTCCCCGCCCCTCCTCTCTCCATCCCTACTGTCCGGGCTCCCACAGTCCTGCGCCGCGCACCATAGCCCTCGCGCGCCCGGGCGCACGCCCTCCCCGCCCGGGCCGCCCTCCGGCTCCTGGCGCCCGCAGCCAGTGCTCACTGCGCCGTCTCGCGCCCGCCCCGGCCAGGACTCGCGTCCGAGAGCGCCTCAGTGTCCGCCGCGGCCGGCGCGGGCCCCCCGGCATGCGCCCCAGCGCCCCAGCCTGCCGCCGCCGCGGCGCTCGGGCTCTGCAGCCTCCTGCTGCTGCTGGCGCCCGGGCACGCGTGCCCCGCAGGCTGCGCCTGCACCGACCCGCACACCGTGGACTGCCGCGACCGCGGGCTGCCCAGCGTGCCCGACCCCTTCCCCCTGGACGTGCGCAAGCTGCTGGTGGCCGGTAACCGCATCCAGCAGATCCCCGAGGACTTCTTCATCTTCTACGGCGACCTGGTCTACCTGGACTTCAGGAACAACTCGCTGCGCTCGCTGGAGGAGGGCACGTTCAGCGGCTCGGCCAAGCTCGTATTCCTCGACCTCAGCTACAACAACCTGACCCAGCTGGGCGCCGGCGCCTTCCGCTCGGCCGGGAGGCTGGTGAAGCTTAGTCTGGCTAACAACAACCTGGCGGGCGTGCACGAGGCCGCCTTCGAGACCCTGGAGTCGCTGCAGGTGCTGGAGCTCAACGACAACAACCTGCGCAGCCTCAGCGTGGCTGCCCTGGCCGCGCTGCCCGCGCTGCGCTCCCTGCGTCTGGACGGGAACCCCTGGCTCTGCGACTGTGACTTCGCCCACCTCTTCTCCTGGATCCAGGAAAACGCATCCAAACTGCCCAAAGGTGAGCCGGGCCGGCTGGGCTGGGGGAGGGAGGGGGCCAGGGAGAGGCCACCCCAGACCCCAGTCTGGGTGCGAGGAGCCTTGGGTTGAGTTTGGAAGAGGAGGCTTGGGGGATCCTGAACTTTTCCTGGGTCTCCGCTGAGGAAGTGGGTGGAGAGGGACACATCTGGAATTCTTTGGAGTTTCTGAACCCCGAGGCTGGACTTCTTCCCCTGTTTCTCCAGTAACTCACTTTCCCAAGTTAGGGACCTTCCCGTTCTCGGGATGCCCCGGATCATCTCCCTGGGCTTTGGGTCCTAGGACTGGCGGGTGTGGATCACTTGTAGGTCTCTGGTAAGCAGAACGCAGCCTACTGTATGGAAAAAGGCCCTATTCTCAGTACCGTGCACAGGGAGTCAGCCAGTTCCAAGGGCTCTCCAGCAGCCTTCCGAGCCTAACCTGGCCTCTCAGCTTCTCTGCTCCAGTTTGCTCTTCTGTCTAATATGGGTGAGGAAGATTTCTGATGAGGAATAATGGCAGCCCATTAAGAGCCAATGATGCAGTAATGATTTGTATTTCTCTGTGGCTTTTCAGCCAGATGTGAAAAAGCTGAACCAAAATGTAGGGGGCTGATGCCCCCTTTGCTTTCCTGGTGCACCCTTCCAATGGCAGCATGGGCATACATACTCGCTTGGCAGACGGGAACACCAGGGCAGAGGGAGTTAAGGGGCCCCATTAAGGCCCAGAGGAAGGAAGCAGGGGTGGAGCTGAGAAGGAGGGGACCCCAGGTCATCCACAGGGATGAGTACCCAGAGTGAGGTGGCAGGTGGGTGTCCTTCCCCCAAGTGGATTCCAGCCTTCCACTTGTGACCCTGTGAGCACCAGTGCCCGCAGTGACCTCTCAGAGCTGAACTCTGTCTCCCACCTTGCTCCCAAGATTTCAGCAGAATTGGAACCACAGCTGCAAGGCACACATCACCAAAGGTGACATACATGCAGATTTAGCTTCAGAATATATTTTTCCCCCATTTATGGAGAAATCAAGGATGCTGTTCATCTGTGTGCTGAACTCCTATCTTCATTCGTATCTTCATTCCCAACTGTCATCAAACACACCCCATGCTTCGGGGTGCTCACTCCTCAGCAAATGCAGGCCCCTGAGCCAGCACTTTCAGCCCAGGCTGGCTGAAATTCCGAAAACGATCTGGCCTGCAGGGTGCAGAGTCCCCACCTTTAAACTGTGTCCTCATCCACTTGTCTGGCTCCCCAGACCCTCCCCACCAGTAGACTCAGTCCTGGAGACAGGAGTGATCGGATGAAGAGCTCATGGTGGGATGGGGTGCACCTCAATTCTGCTTGCTTCTGCCTTTCGTTTTCAGCGGGGTTGGAACCATTCACCCCTGTTGTTGGTTGGGTTGGTTTATCGGCTCCAGTTGTCTTCCAAGTGAAGGCAAGGTGTTATGAAGTCAGGAGCTGTGGGTTTGTCTCAGTTCTGCCATGGTGGCTGTGACCTTGAACAGACTGCTTGTCCCATCTAGGCCTCAGTTTCCTCATCTCTGGAATACTTGAGTTGACCTCTAAGATCTCCAAAGAGCCCTGGATTTGGAGTCTGAAGACATGGGTTTAAGTCCTGGCCTAAAATCTGGGGGACTCTGGGTGGGTCACTCAGTTTTTTTTTTTTTAGACAGAGTCTCGCTCTGTCACTCAGGCTAGAGTGCAGTGGCATGATCTCGGCTCACTGCAAGCTCTGCCTCCCGGGTTCGAGCCATTCTCTTGCCTCAGCCTCCCGAGTAGCTGGGACTACAGGCGTCTGCCACAATGCCCAGCTAATTTTTTGTATTTTCAGTAGAGACGGGGTTTCACCATGTTAGCCAGATGGCCTCGATCTCCTGACCTTGTGATCCACCCACCTCGACTTCCCAAAGTGCTGGGATTTCAGGCGTGAGCCACCGCACCCAGCCGGGTCACTCCACTTTTTTAAGCTTCACCTTCCCTTTGAGTGAAATCAGGATATGGGTAATGCTGTGTAGTCCATCCGACCCAGTGGTTGTTGGGATCCAAACAAGGTGATGTGGGTGAGAGTAATAAGAGCAGTGGAAGCAAAATGTTCCTCCTCTTGCTCTCTGTGATGTGGGGAAGAAACTGGACTAAGATGGGAAAGACTGGAGGAAGGATGGACAGGTTCAGAGCAAGGAGCCGTGTCCAGGGCCCTGGAAACAGGGGTTGGGGGTGTGGCTTTGTCTCAGCCAGTAGGGAGAGGATAGACGCAGCTCCAGGGCACCTCACAGGGTGCAGTGCCACGAGCAGCTCTGGTCTCACTGCCACTGTCCACGCTGTGTGGCCCGAGAGTGTCTCCTAAACTGTGAGCCAGATGCAGGGTGGGTGGTGGAGGTCCCAGCACATACCTTGAAGTGAGACCCACATTCAGGTTTGGACTCAGGTTTATAATCCTAGGCAAGTCCCTGACCTCTCCAAGCCTCAGCTTCTCTGCATCGGGATTCAGAATGTGGTAATGGTGTCCTCTGCCGTGCTTGCTGTGAGATTTAAATGAGATCACCTCTGTAAAGGACACTGTCTTGTTTAGCGTGCAGTAGGTGCTCAATAGGTGTTCATCGCCCCCTCCCTCCTCCTCCTGCATTTGTGCTTTTGCTACTTTTCACAGAGACAGCTCAGAGCCCAGACCGGCGCCAAGCTGCTTGCCTTCAAATCCTGCCTCTACTTCTTACTGATTGTGTGATCTTTTTGTACCCGTTTCCTCACCTGTAAAATGGGGCTGATACAGTACCCACCTTCTAGGCTTGTTAGGAGGGTTAAAAGGGCATTATTTATAAAGGACCGAGAACAGTGCTTGGCTTACAGTGTGCACTATATCAGTGTTTTAATTGGCGCTGTTGTTATTATCCTGTTTTGACTAAAGAAGTGATGTAGTTTGCCTTAGATCACACAGAGAGTTAAACCCAGAGCTGGGGGTGCACCAGGATCTCCTGGCTCAAAGCACCTCCTCCATGAGGACCACCCACTTCCTGACAGAGAAAACCAGGCTCCACTAGGGTACAAGTTCCAGGGCTTTCTAGGCAGGCCTTCTGCCTCTTCCAGGGGAGGAAATTGAAGGAAGGAGCAAAGAAGGGCCTGCCCTTGCTTTCCCTTGCCTCCCTGCCCCCTTGTCCCCCAGATAAGCAAGACAGAGCCCAGAGCGTTCTCCCTGTGACCTTGTCTAGCTGTGACAGTTGCAGACATTGTGCTGTCTGCCAGGTGAGCCTCCCCCTGTGGCCACAGGGCTGATGGGGAGCACTCAGCCCCAGAGCATGCAGCAGAGGGGAGGAAGAAAAGGCTGTCAAGGCCCAGTGGTACCCTCCATCCAGGCTCTTCCATGGTCCAGGGGCTGGGGGAATCTGAGTCTGAGGACTGAGGAGGAACTGCCTTGCTGGTGGGAGGAGGGCCAAGGGATGCCAGAATACCCAGCAGCCAATCAGCAAAAACCAAAACACAACAATGCAACAAACCAAAACACCCAAGATGCCCAATTAATGTTGAATTTCAGATAAATGACAGATAATATTTTAGTATAAGTAGGTCCCATGTAATATTTGGGATGTATCCAAAACATTATTTATTGTTTTTCTGAAATTTAACATGAATTGGGGATCCTGTATTTTATCTGGCAACCCTACCACCCTACCTTATGGGTACAAGCCGCCTTGTAGTTTACAAGTGCTGTCTCTTTTAATACAACAGCAGTGCCTAGCAGATACCTTTACCTACGGCCTACCCAACAAGAAACAAAAGAGGTACAAAGAAGTGAAGAGGTTTGCACAGGTTACATAGTGGCTGAGGTGAGCTTGAATTCAGGAGTGTTGAACCCACACCCAATTCTTTCTGATAGGCATAGAAAACGAGAATGAGGCCAGGCGCAGTGGCTCATGCCTGTAATCTCAACATTTTGGGAGTCCTAGGCACGCAGACCACTTGAGGTCAGGAGTTCGAAATGAGCCTGGCCTACATGATGAGGCCCCCGTCTCTACTAAAAAAATACAAAAAAAGTTAGCTGGGAATGGTGGTGGGCCCGTATAATCCCAGCTATTTGGGAGGCCGAGGCAGGAGAATTGCTTGAACCTGGGAGGCAGAGGTTGCAGTGAGCCGAGATTGTGCCACTACACACCAGCCTGGGTGGCAGAGTGAGACTCTGTCTCAAAAAAAAAAAAAAAAAAAAAAAGAGGGGAAAACAGAGTATCTCCAGCACGCCCTGCCCCCGACATCACTGATCCATTTGGGTGACAGTGGCCTAGTCTGGTGGTTCTCCTGTGAGACAGTGGGGTTCCAGGCAGTTTAGGACAGTGTATCGCCAAAAGGACAGTGATGATCTCTTTTTTTTTTTTTTTTTGAGATGGAGTTTTACTGTTTTTGTCCAGGCTGGAGTACAGTGGCGCAATCTCGGCTCACTGCAACCTCCGCCTCCCAAGTTCAAGCGATTCTCCTGCCTCAGCCTCCCGAGTAGCTGGGATTACAGGCCTGTGTCACCACACCCGGCTAATTTTGTATTTTTAGTAGAAATGGGGTTTCACCACGTTGGTCAGGTTGGTCTCGAACTCCTGACATCAGGTGATCGCGCCTCAGCCTCCCAAAGTGCTGGGATTACAGGCGTGAGCCACCATGCCCGGCTGATCTCTTTTTAAGTATTAGAAAGGGCTCCAGATCTGGAAGCCAAGGCAGAGCAGGAGAGTGAGGAGGGCTCAGAGGAGACCAGGAAGCAGTACAAGGACACTGTCTTCACCTGGCAGTGATCTTCAAAGCCTTTCACGTCGTCACATTATCTTCTCTGCATAGCAGCCCAGCGAAGTGGGCAGGAGATAAAGACACAAAAGTCGGGAGCACCATGGTGTTTCTCAAAGTGTCACCCGAGAACCACCTGCATGAGAATCTCCAGGGGAGCTTGTGTGAAGTACAGATTGATTCACAGGCCCCTAGATCTACGACTGAATGAGGGCTTGGGGGTAGGGGGCTGAGGCCTGGGGATCTGCATTTTAGCAAGCTCCACACCTCCAGGGGATTCCTGTGCATGAGAGAGCGGGGGCTTTTCCCTGGCTCTGTGGTGCAGTAACTCACTCACTGGGGGACTGTGGATAAGCTGCCTGTCCTCTGTGCCTTAGATTTTTCTCTTATAAACAAAGAGTGTAGGTAGGAAGACCATAAGGCTCCTTCCAAGTCTGAAGTTCTACAGTTTTAGGGAAGGGGAGATTGACCTGGTTTTAAAAGTTAGGAAGTCGAGGGCCCCAGGGGAGGTGACCTCAAAGACCCCTCTGCTGGAGTTTAGGGGGCCGTAGTCTCTGTGCATTTGGGAGGGCAGAGCTCTTGGGTGCACTGGGGCTCTGGGCTCCTGGGCCTGAAATGCTGTCACAGTGTGGAAGGACTTTATACATGCTGTCCCTAGCCCTGGTCCTGGGCCATAGGGAGAAAATGCCGCTGGGTTTGAGAAACCGAGGCCAGTGGGCATGAGGCTTGGTAGGGGTCATTAGACTCTGGGCTTGGCTTTGGAGGGGCACAGAGCAGCTGACAAGCCCACAGCATGCCTGGGAGTGTATCACAGGAGGGGCACTTGGCATGTGTCAAGGTGGGAGGCTGCATTCACCCAGGCACCCTCTGGCACCTCCCTTTCTAGCCGCAGCCACGTGTAGCCTGAAGGTCACAGCCTACAGCACTAGGAAAGAGATTCGAGCTGATTCTCTTGCTTTACGACCTTGAAGCATGGAGGTGTAGGGAGGGCAAGGCTGGGAGGAAGGATGGACTGGGGCGGAATTAAACAGAACCACATGTCATGCCTTGGGTCTGTGGTGAACCCTGCCTCCTGGGTGGAGACAGCTTCCCAGAAGAGATCCACTAAAGAGCGTCTGGAGCATCTGAGCATTCAGGGGCTTGGGTGCCCCATGAGGCAGACCCCGAAGGCACCATCCTGTCTAGGAAGGGCATCATGGCAGGCAGGTCACATCATTTAACCCCATCAGCTTACCAGGCCTGACTTGGGGCTTGCTGGGGGAGCCGCTCCCCATCTCCCCGAAGCTCCACTTCTGTTTTCTGATGTCGGACCCTGTGAGGGCCTGGGTTGGTCAGAGGAACGAGGAGTTCTTGTCATACTGACAGCATAAATGGTATTTCAGCCTAAGGGACAAACCCGGTGCTTGCCTGAAGGTCACACTGGTCCTTTCTCCCGGGTGACTCTATTTCTTTTTCTTCTTTGAGAAAATAAAAGCAGCTTTATGTTCCTGTTGATAAAAATAACAGGCTCCTGTTATTAAGCTGGGGAAATGCCAAAAGTATCATGAAGAAAATAAAAGGTATCCAGAATCCCCTTGCTATTAAAATTTTGCTGTATTTTATTCTAGTTGTATTCTTACATAGATGTATATTTAAACAGATTGTTATTATACTATACATTCGCAAAATGATTTTTTTCTGTTACTGGATTGGGAGCATTTCCTGTCCTTAGAGTTGTCGGAGGATCTAACTTGAAATGGCCTTGAGAATAGGTCGTTTGATAGATTTATGAATTGGACCCATCCCCTGTTGCTAGAAGCGTGGGTTGTTGCCTTTTATTTTTGTATGTAGGCGGTGCTGAGCTGAATATCCTTACACACGGAAAGTCTGTGGAAACCTCTGGCTATTTTATTTGGGGTGGAAACACAGGGTATAAGTCTATGCTTTTTTTATATTTTTGAGACGGAGTCTCGCTCTGCTGCCTAGGCTGGAGTGCAGTGGCGCGATCTCAGCTCGCTGCAACCTCCGCCTCCCGGGTTCAAGCTCTTCTCCTGCCTCAGCCTCCACAGTAGCTGGGATGACAGGCGTCTGCCACCACGCCCAGCTGATTTTTGTATTTTTAGTAGAGATGGGGTTTTACCATGTTGGCAAAGCTGATCTTGAGCTCGTGACTTGAGGTGATCTGCCCACCTTGGCCTCCCAAAGTGCTGGTATTACAGGCGTGAGCCGCTGAGCCCAGCCAAGTCTATTCTTTTTTTTTAACCCCCTGAATGCCTTAATGGTGCCAGCTGCCTGGTACCATTAGCAGAGAGGACAGGTGCAGCCACACCTTCCCCATTGCTTTTGTTTGTTTTGAGGTGGAATTTCGCTGTGTCACCCAGGCTGGAGTGCAGTGGCACGATCTCAGCTCACTGCAACCTCCACCTTCAGGTTCAAGTGATTCTCCTGCCTCAGCCTCCCAAGTAGCTGGGATGACAGGTGCATGCTACCACACCCGGCTAATTTTTGTGTTTTTAGTAGAGATGGGGTTTCACCATGTTGGCCAGGCTTGTCTCAAACTCCTGTCCTCAGGTGATCCGCCCACCTCGGCCTGGCAAAGTGCTGGGATTACAGGCGTGAGCCACCGTGCCTGGCCCCCAACATTTTTTATTCTCATTTTAAAAAAAATGTTTTTCAATTTGCTGGGCAAAACAACATCTCCTTATTGCTTTAATTTGCGTTATTTGCTTACCGGTCAAGTGAACATTTTGCGTGTGTTTATACCTGAGAGAGCCGTGTTCCTGGGCAGAGGCTTACTGAGGTCTCAGTTTTCATGCAAGTGAAAACTGTCCTGCTGTTGATGAGTCGGTGCATGTCCTGTGTGCCACAGTTCACTGCATGTTTAACTTGTCTCTTAGAGTTGAGTCACTGGGGTGTCACCTTTCTCACCATTATCAGTGTCCAGGAGCCAGGTGCCAGCTCTTATGGGCACTGTGGTCTGGCTTTCTGGTGCCAAGCCAACTGCAAGTTTCACCTAAGGCAGCCTCACCGAGGGGTCTGCCTTAGGTGCTCCCTGGAGAGCCCCCACAGGGTCATCCTACTCTGGCCTCAAAAACCAGATCTTTCTGAAAATGTTCCACTCGTCCAGTTACTCTATCAATGAACTCAAAGGGAACCCTTTTTGCTGAACAACATAAGACAGTGGACAGATAGCCCCAGGGGGACCCAGGAGGGGATTTGGTTTGGAGAGGACAGTATCACCAGTAGGTACAGCAGGCAAGTTCCAGCCGACTCAGTTACCCAAGGTGTTAAGCCCTTTAAGCCAAGTGGCTGTGTGGTTCCTACTGTCCTAGCATCTTGTGGTCTGGAACACAGTTTGCAGGGATGAGGTGCTTGCCCAGCCTTATCAACCTTTGGGTTGGTGCGGGCTGTGAAAATGCATCAGGGCCAGGCGTGGTGGCTCAAGCCTGTAATCCCAGCACTTTGGGAGGCCGAGGCGGGCGGATCGCCTGAAGTCAGGAGTTCAAGACCAGCCTGGCCAAGATGGTGAAACCCCATCTCTACTAAAAATACAAAAAACTAGCCGGGTACAGTGGCACACGACTGTAATCCCAGCTACTTGGGAGGCTGAGGCAGGAGAATCGCTTGAACCTGGGAGTCGGAGGTTGCAGTGAGCCGAGATCATGCTACTGCACTCCAGCCTGGGCGACTGAGTAAGATTCTGTCTCAAAAAATAAACCAACCAACCAACCAACCAACCAACCATCAAAAGCCTCAGGACCTCCAGCCTGCTGCTGTTAGCCACACCCTGCGTAGGAGATTAGGAGGGTCTCAGTGGGGCTGTGGGAGTGAGTGAGCCAAGGAATGCACATTCCTAAGGGTCATCCAGGGACGGGCCCAAATCACTGGACTTTGTTTTTGTTTTCAGCAAATACCCCTCGGTGACTTCAGTCGGCAAAGCATATCCGGATTGCCTTCAGCCAAGGCAGGGCCCAGAATGCACATTCTCAGGGTTTCTTTCCGAGATTGGGTTGTTGTGATCTTGGTCAAATCCCTGGTAGCCTCCTGCTATGCAGGAGGGAGGGAGCGGCTACTCTGCCCCCATCTGCGGGAGTGGTGCTAGGAGGGGAGAGGAGTCCTGGAGAGGTGCTGCAATGTTCTTCCCTCCTCTGCTAGGCACAGTGGGGAGTGGTGATGGACAGAGTTCAGGATGCCGAGGCCACAGGTCTCAGTTTAACCCCAGCTGAATTGGACAGCTTTGCTTATCAATTCACAGAAACAGAAACCAATGTCATCTGGAGTAAGCAAATAGGAGAGTTACCCTTAAAGACACAGGTTTGGCCAGGAACCCTTGGTCCTCAACAGCCAAACCCCAGGAAGTCGTGGGAGCAGAACTGGGGCACAGGAAACACAGCACCCCCTTTCCTCGCTGATATGCTTGTCTCTGCTTCTCATACTGTTTTTTCTTTCTTTCTTTGTTCCTCTTTTCTTTTCTTCTTTCTTTCTTCTTTTCTTTTTTCTTTCTTCCTTTATTTCCTTTCGTTTCTTTTCCCCTCCCTCCCTCTCTCTCTTTTCTTTCTCTCTCTCCTTCTCTCTTTCTTTTCTTTTTCTTTCTTTCTTCTTTTTCTTCCTTTTCCCCTTCCCCTCCCTTCCTTCCTTCCTTCCTTCCTTCCTTCCTTCCTTCCTTCCTTCCTTCCTTCCTTCCTTCCCTTTCCCCCTCCCTTTCCCTCGCCTCCCCTCCCCCTCTCCTCTGTCTTTTGACAGAGTCTCGCACTGTTGCCCAGGCTGGAGTACAGTGGCACAATCTCGGCTCACTGTAACCTCTGCCTCTCAGGTTCAAGCGATTCTCGTGCCTCAACCTCCTGAGTAGCTGGGATTACAGGTGTGTACACTACCACACCCAGCTTTTTTTTGTATTTTTAGTAGAGAAGGGGTTTTGCCACATTGGCCAGGCTGGTCTCAAGCTCCAGGCCTCAAGTAAACTATCCCCCTTAGCCTCCCAAAGTGCTAGGATTACAGGCGTGAGCCACTGTGCCCAGCCTCATGCTGTTTTCTTAGTTTTCTCTCTGTGTATTGATGGGCTTTCTCTGTTTTCCTATCCGTGTGGCAAAAAATATGTACTGTGGTTACCATGGGTCTGGGGCGGGGCTGGGCAGGCCACCCCCAGGTGTCCATGACTGTCTGTGCTTCCAATGAGCTGTCTGATGGCAGATAAGTCCCCTGATGTTCCTGGTCCTCAGTGTCCCCTGGTCAAATGTAGGTGATAGCGTCTCTCCTTTGACTTCAAATGATAGTCATATAAAGAAGCTTTTGAGCGATTTCCTCCATCACCACATATAGAAGCTGTTATTATTTTGTCTTTGTTTAAAGCTTAGAAATGTGGCCAAATAGACCAGATACGTATACAGACTTACAAAACCCACTGAACTAAGGAATTGCCTGTCAAATCCCAAACGTGTGACAACCCACGCAGACAGCAGGATCTGGGAAAGCACGTCCTCCCCGCGGCTCTCGGCCGGCTCTCGCACTTTGGAGGCTGCCAATCAAGAGTCCCCTGGCGTCCCATCTTCTCCATCCTCCCAGCTGGATATGTGGTAAATGTCAAGGTCAGGTAGTCAGGACTTTGAGGGAGCTGTGGGCCATTCAAGATGAAGGGGCAGCTTCTCAAAGGCCAATAGAAAGCGAACAGACAAGGACCATGGTCCCAATCCCGGCTCCAGCGTTAGCTCCCAGTGGGATCTAAGAGTCACGTGCTTCTCTCGGCTTCACCCTTCTCATCTCCCAGAGAGTGGATTTTCCCAGATAAGGAGTGAAGGAGTGAGACCCCAGATGCCCCTGGGTCAGCTGGGTGAGGTTAGCAGGAGAAGCAGCCGGTTTGGAGTCAGCAGAGAATATAGGTATATAAACAATTCAGAGTGGGCCGGGCGTGGTGGCTCACACCTGTAATCCCAGCACTTTGGGAGGCCGAGGCGGGCAGATCACCTGAGGTCAGGAGATCGAGACCAGCCTGGCTAACATGGTGAAACCCCATCTCTACTAAAAATACAAAAAAAAAAAAACAAAAAAAATTAGCCAGGCGTGGTGGCAGGCGTCTGTAGTCCCAGCTACTTGGGAGACTGAGGCAGGAGAATGGTGTGAACCCAGGAGGCGGAGCTTGCAGTGAGCCGAGATCGCGCCAGTGCACTCCAGCCTGGGCTACAGAGCGAGGCTGTCTCAAAAACAAACAAACAAACAAACAAACAAACAAACAAACAATGTAGAGTGCTGGCTGAACTCCAAAACATGTTCCTCCCACTGTGGTAGATCCCTGCTCTAGGTGACCAAGAAGGCCGCTTTTCGGTCTGATGTAAGCTGAGCTGGGTCCTCTTGTGCAAGCCTCCTGCAGGGCACAGGATGAAAGGGTCTGAGGCTCCCAGCAAAGGTCCCCTGGGTGGGTCCCTGTGGCAATGTCCCACCACCCCAGGACATCTCTTTCAAATCAGGAGGTGCAAGAGTATGTTCCTGTCTTCATATGAAAAAATACCTTCCTCCTTGAGTTATTGGAAAGAATAGCATTGCTTTTTCATAAGACCTCAATGAGATGATGTGTGCTTTTAGATGTTACCATCATAAGTGATCATCTACATCAGAAGTGAAAGTTGAAGGTGGTCGCCTGGAGGGGGCAGAGGGCTTAGAGCCGAGGATCAGGACATCCTTGTTGACTTGACAGGTCACCTAACTTCCCTGGGTTTTTGTTCCCTTGCCTGTCATCCTGAGGTTTGTCAAGAGGATCAAGGAAACACAGATGTGAAGGATCTTTAGAAGAGAATGGAGGAGTGCTTGCAAATGAGGAGGGCTCGTGTTAGCTCAGTAAAATGACAGTGGTTTATAGACTGTTCCTCATCTCGCCTTCCAAGTCACATGGCAAGCCACAGAATAACAACAGGGCAGCCAGACAAGGAGAGAGGGTGATGGTCGAGGCCACAAGAACTGCTTGCTGATGAAAAACCCCGGCTCCAGCGTTCATTTGTGTGTGAGGAGGCGGTGAGGGGGTGAGGAACCCTCTTGGCCAGTGCCTGGGAGCAGCAAGGCTGGGGAAGCAAGTGGGGGCAGGTATGGGAGCCCTGAGGTCAGGGGAAAGAAGTAAGTTCCCTAGAAAACTGACCAGAGGGATAGACAGCCTAGTGTCAACAGTGATTTTCTCTGGCTGAAAAGGTGGTTTTATTTTATTTTTAAAAATAATTAATAGACTTTGGCTGGGTACGGTGGCTCACACCTGTAATCCCAGCACTTTGGGAGGCTGAGGCGGGCAGATCACCTGAGGTCAGGAGATCGAGAGCAGCCTGGCTGACATAGTGAAACCGCGTCTCTACTAAAATACAAAAAAAAAAAAAAATTAGCTGGGCGTGGCAGCATTCACCTGTAGTTCCAGCTGTTGGGGAGGTTGAGGTGGCAGAATGGTGTGAACCCGGGAGGCAGAGCTTGCAGTGAGCTGAGATTGCGCCACTACACTCCAGCCTGGGTAACAGAGCAAGACTCCGTCTCAAAATACATAAATAAATAAATATAACAATTAGCCAGGCATGGTGGTGGGTGCCTGTAGTCCCAGCTACTGGGGAGGCTGAGGCAGAAAAATGGCGTGAACCCGGGAGGTGGAGCTTGCAGTGAGCCGAGATCGTGCCACTGCATTCCAGCCTGGGTGACAGAGCGAGACTCTGTCTCAAAAAACAAACAAACAAAAACAAAAATGAGCCAGGCATGGTGGCTCACACCTGTAATCCCAGCTGCTAGGGAGGCTGAGGCAGGACAATTACTTGAACCCGGGAGTTGGAAGTTGCAGTGAGCCAAGATCGTGCCACTGCACTCCAGACTGGGCAACAGAGCGAGACTCCGTCTCAAAACAAACACACAGAACAACCAAAAAACCCCTAAAAAACCCAAAAATTAGCTGGGCATGGTGGCGCGCACTTGTAATCCCAGCTGGTAGGGAGGCTGAGGCAGGAGAATTGCTTGAACCCAGTAGTTGAAGTTAGAGTGAGCCAAGATCACACTACTGCACCTCAGTCTGGGCAACAGAGTGAGATTCTGTTTCTAAATAAATAAATAATAGACTTTGTTAAGAGCAATTTGAGGTTTATGGAAAATTAAGCAGACAGTAAAGATTTCTCTTTACTCCTGACCCTGCAGTTTCCCCTATTTTAACATCTTACATTAATATGTCACCTCTGTACCGTAAATACCTAAGTACTATCTATAGTATATATACTCTCTATATATGCTGTATATATTCATATATATATATTAGTATGCCACATACTATTTAGTATATACTAATCCATATGCGTATATATATTAGTATGCCACATCCGTACCATATATTGCCTAAACCAATGTGACCGTAATTATTCACTGAAGCCCACAGCAAGTTTACATGAGGGTCCACTCTGTGTTGCATAGTCCATGGGTTTTGACAAGTGGATTATGTCATGTCATCCTTCACGATCATAGAATCACACAGAATAGTTTTACTGCCCCTAAAAATCTCTGTGCCCCGCTTATTCATTCCTCTCCCCTCCCTCCTCCACCCCTGGTGACCACTGATCTTTTCGCTGCCTCTAGCTTTGCCTTTTCCAGAATGTCGTATCATTTAAAATTTCTCTTTCGTATGCCTTCTGGCGTTCACTTTATAACCTTTTATTTTAGTATAACACCGTAACCAAAGGGATCTGAGACAGGTCTCAGTGAATTTAGAAAGTGTATTTTAGCAAGGTTCAGGATGTGTCTGTGACACAGCCTCAGGATGTCCTGATGACATGGGCCTAAGGTGGTTGGGGCACAGCTTGATTTTATACATTTTAGGAAGACATGCGATATCAGTCAATATATGTTAGATGTACACTGGTTCGGTCCGAAAAGGTGGGACAATTTGAAGTGGGGAGGGGGCCTCCAGGTCATAGGTAAGTAAGAGACAAACAGTTTCATTCTTTCAAGTTTCTGCTTAGTCTTTTGCTGAATGCACGATTTATAGGAATAGTCACTTATGCCACAGTCTGTCTGAGTGGAAGAGCAGGTTAAAGGAAGCAATCATATGGGCATTTGTCTCATATGAGCAGAGAGATGACTCTGAGCTCTGCCTGCCCTTTGTCCACAGAGAATTTCCTTGTGGGCAAATTGTGAGGGAGGTATGTAGCTTTTTTCTTTTCTTTTTAAATCTTGTAGATTTTTTTTTTTCCCCCGAGACAGAGTCTCACTCTGTCGCCCAGGCTGGAGTGCAGTGGCATGATCTCAGCTCACTGCAACCTCTGCTTCCCGGGTTCAAGTGATTCTCCTGCTTCAGCTTCCCAAGTAGCTGGGATTATAGACGTGTGCTATCACACCTGGCTAATTTTTGTATTTTTAGTAGAGACGGGGTTTCTCCGTGCTGGCCAGGCTGATCTCCCAACTCCCGCCGTCAGGTGATCCGCCTGCTTCGGCCTCCCAAAGTGCTGGGATTGCAGACATGAGCCACCGAGCCCAGCCAATCTTTGTAGCTATCTTCTTTAGGAACAGAATGGGAGGCAGGTTCACCCTACACGGTTCCCGGCTTGACTTTTCCCTTTGGCTTAGTAATTTGGGTGAGATTTATTTTCCTTTCACAATACACATACAGAAAGCGTGCATACCTGCTGCGAGCAACCTCCCGTGGGTCACACTGTGGTCTGGAAGGCCGCACACAGCTCCAGTCCTGCTGCCTCTCTGCCTTACGTAACTGCCCACTCCCCTTATCTCTTCAGGCTGGGGCTGTAAGACCACCCCTCCCACTAGCCTGAGCCCTGGGGTACCGCAGTATCCCTGTTGACTTTCTAAATCCAGTACATACCTTTGTAACCAACCCCTTTGTTAGACTCTCTTCAAATAATCCTGTTTGAGTGGGCCATGCCGGGATCCTGACAAAGGAAGCAAATTCTTGTAGATTTCTGAGCAAGGAGCAATGGAAAAGGATGCTCTGGGTTGAATTGTGTCTCCTTGTCACCCCTAAGTTCATACATGGAAGTCTTAACCCTAAATACTTCAGAATGTGACCTTGTTTAGAAAATAGGATCTTCCAGCCAGGCGCGGTGGCTCATGCCTGTGATCCCAGCACTTTGGGAGGCCGGGACGGGTGGATCACTTGAGGTCAGGAGTTGGAGACCAGCCTGGCCAACATGTTGAAACCCCATCTCTACTAAATGTACAAAAAGTAGCCGAGTGTGGTGGCGGGCACCTGTAATCCCGGCTACTTGGGAGGTGGAGGCAGGACAATTGCTTGAACTTGCGAGGCGAAGGTTGCATAGTGAGCTGAGATCGTGCCACTGCACTCCAGCCTGGGCGACAGAGTGAGATTAGTGAGACTCTGTCTCAAACAAACAAACAAAAAACGCAATAGGATCATCGTTGCAGATGTTAGCCTGAACTCAGTATCTCAGTATGACTGGTGTCCTTATGAAAAGGGGGGATTTGGACAGACATAGTGACAGACACGCACACCGGGAGAATGCCCTGTGAAGAGGAAGGCAGAGGTGGAGGTGTTGTACCTACAAACTAAGGAAAGCCAGAGATTCCCAGCAAACCACTGGAGCCAGTGGGGAGGCGGGGAACAGATTCTTCCTACAGCCCTTGGAGGGAACCAGCGCTGCCGATGCCTTCATCTCAGATGTTTAACCTGCAGAATTCTGAGATAAGCATTTCTGTTGTATAAGCCACCCAGTTGGTGGTATTGTATTGCAGCCACCCCAGGAAACACCTGCAGGGTGTAATGCTAACAGCTCACTTGTCAGAGGCAGGCAGTGGTTTACAGCCTCCAGAATGGGTCCAGCCCTCAGGTTTTGTTTGTTTGTTTGTTTGTTTTTTGAGACAGAGTCTTGCTTCGTCACCCAAGCTGGAGTGCAGTGGCACAATTTTGGCTCACTGCATCCTCCGCCTCCCAGGTTCAAGGGATTCTCCTGCCTTAGCCTTCCGAATAGCTGAGACTATAGGTGCGCGCCACCGCACCTGGCTAATGTTTGTATTTTTAGTAGAGACATGGTTTCACCATGTTCAGGCTGGTCTTGAACTCCTGACCTTGTGATCTGCCCACCTCGGCCTCCCAAAATGCTGAGATTACAGGTGTGAGCCACCATGCCTGGCCTCTCAGCCCTCAGATTTTATAATATCCAAATAAGTTGCTTTCCTTGGTTTGCATGTGGGGAAATAAGCACTAAAACACAAACTGGGCTCTTTTTTTTTTTTTTTTTTTGGTTGGGGGTCCTTTCCGCTTCCTGCCCCGGAGCAGGCTCCTCCCCTGGTTTCATTTTGTCAATTATCTGCTCGATTCCAGGCGCTGAGCTGAAAACTCTCGGGCTGCGCGGCCTGATAGAAATAGAATGCAAGCTGCAGAGATAATTTCAGATGTTCCAGCAGCCATATTTAAAACAGAAGAATGAGCAGATGAGATGAACTTGGATAATTTATTTAATCCAGCATATCCAAAATGTCTTTGTTGGTGTGTGTGTGATGGAGTTTTGCACTCTTGTTGCCCAGGCTGGAATGCAATGGTGCAATCTCATCTCATGGCAACCTCTGCCTCCAGGCTTCAAGCAATTCTCCTGCCTCAGCCTCCTAAGTAGCTGGGATTGCAGGCAAGTGCCACCACACCCAGCTAATTTTGTAGTTTTAGTAGAGACGGGGTTTCTCTGTGTTGGTCAGGCTGGTCTCAGGTGATCTGCCCTCTTCGGCCTCCCAAAGTGCTGGGATTACAGGCATCAGCCACTGTGCTCGGCCCAAAATGTCATTTCAACTTGTAATCAATAGAAAAATGAATCATGAGCTATTTTTCCTTTTTTTTTTCGTATGAAGTCTTCAGAATCGCTCCAGTTTATGTGGAGCGATTCGCCCAGAGAGGAAGCCAAGGTGGTCACCAGCAAGAAGTGGCAGAGCTGAGGTGTGACTCCAGGATCTTTGTTGCTAACCATTTTGTGGCCCCTGAAATCTCACGTCAGAAACTAGAGTCTCTTAGCCATGAGCTCCCACGCTTGCTTCAGGCTAAGAACCAAACTCAGTGAGTCTTCCTGAGTCAGAACCTTGACTTGGAGGGAGGTAAACCAAAGGTAACTTGACCATATTAGTGGAAACCAGAGTGGATTAAACACGTGTTAAAAACAAATTTGACTTCTACCTTCTTCTATGAGAGCTTTTTCTGGAGCAGTGACCCCTCCCTGCTTGTCAGGTATCAAGTCATGTTCCTCCTCGGCTCAGAGCTCTCCAGGGGCTCCCGTATCGTGAAGAGCAGAAGTAAAAGTCCTTCCAGCGGTTCACAAGGCCTCCTGTGATCTGTCCTCCTCCTAGAGTTCCTTTCTGATCACATTTCTTGCTCTTCTCCCTTCATTCACACTGGCCTGGGCACCCCAGATTTCTTGTCATTCCTGAAGCTCATCAGGTACTTCCTTACCTCAGGGCCTTTGCACCTGCTACTTCCTCTGCCAGGATGACCTCCCTCTGGGTGTCAGCATGACTTGGCCCCTCCCTCCTCTCAGACCCTTTCTCAAATGCCACCTTATCCCTGAGCCGCAGCCGCATTGAACCCTGTACCCCACCGCCTCTGGCTCTCCTTCCCTGTCCCCCTGCTCCTCCTCTTCCTGTTGCACCAGTCCCTGTGGGTCATATTAAACATTTTACTCGTTTACCCATCATCTGTTTCACTCAGTTATAGCCACAAGAGCATGGACTTGTCTGTTCAGTGTTTTAGCCACAGTGCTAGGACCACGCTTACAGGTAATAGGTGTTCCATACGTACGTGTTGAAGGGATGAATGACATGGTGGGTGGATGCTGAGCCAAGGCAAAGGGAGGAGAAACGGAGAGGAATAGGCCTCTAGAACTGTCCCTTGCTGAGAGAAGCCAGTATGGTCAACTGGTTCTTGCTGGAGTGTTAGCAACTTGAGGCTTAACCAGAGATAAATGCAGTAAAGACAGAAGGGGGCTGAGCGAGGTGGCTCACGCCTGTAATCCCAGCACTTGGGAGCCTGAGGCAGGAGGATTGCTTGAGCCCAGGAGTTTGAGACCAGCCTGGGAAACATAGTGAAACCCCATCTCTACAAAAAAAAATTTTTTTTAAATAGCTAGATTTGGTGGCACACACGTGTAGTCCCAGCTACTTGGGAAGCTGAGGCAAGAGGATCACTTGAGGCCAGGATTGTTTGAGGTTACAGTGAGCTAGAATCTTGCCGCTGCACCCCAGCCGGGGTCACAGAACGAGACTCTCTCTTTCTCTTTCTCTCTCTCCGTTATATATAGATATATAGTGTATATAATGTGTATATTATATGTTATGTATAATATGTAATATATAATATATATTATATATAATATAATATATATCTGATAAGCGCTGCTGATCATTGAGGCATGAGTTTGTATAGACTCTCAGACATGGTGATGCTTGGATGGGGTGTTCAGAGAGTAGGAAGGTTCAGGCCCCCAGACCCCTTCTAATCACAATTTGTAAGCCGTTACCTGGGTTTCCTGTTCATTAGAAAATGTCAGACACTCTTTGTATTCGGAGAGTAAGACTGTGCTGATATAGGAAAATTGATGTTCAACTCTCAAGAGTAGAGACTTGGAAGAACATAACGCCTGTCTACAGGCGCCTGAGGGGCTGTCACTGAACACCGGAGACTTGTTCTGACCTCAGAAGATGGGCCCGTGATTGGGAGCTACAGGGAAACAGAATTCGATGTACCATAATGAGAACTGTCTAACCGCATTAGGGCTCTGAAAATGGGCTGCCTTTGGGAGGTAATGAGGTTGCCATCACTAGGGGCATTCGAGCAGAGTCCAGATGACCACTTTTTAGTGGTGCTGCAAGAAGCATCAGGTATCAGGTGGGATTTCTGCCCAGGGTGCTTGAGTCCTGTGATTCTTTCTGGGGTTCCTATTCTGGTTCCGCTGGCCAAAGGAGTAGGTCTTGAAGGAGGGTCCAGGGTGCTTATAAACCAGTGACTGTGCCTCCTTTGATATCCAGAGCAGTCACTCCTCTTCCCTCCCTCCCCGTCTCCACCACGTTCCTTTCTGAACCTAAATAGACAGAGCCCTTAAGCCTGCAGCAGAGGACATGCAAAGCTCCCAGCCTCTTGCACGTCTCAGGTCTCATTCTGCTCACACCGGATCCTTGTCAGAAATTGGATCACCCACCAGCAACCAGAATCGGCTTCTAAATATGTATCACGTACATCTAGTTTATGTTCAGCTCCCCTTGAGCCAGAATACTGACCTTCTACAGCTCTTCCTGTGGGCCCGTGCAGCCTGGGCTCCCAGACACGCTGGGGCTGTCCCACCGTGTATGTCACCAGCTCATCTTCATTCTTTCCTTCATGAATATTTGTCTTGCTTCTGGTCCATGCTCCAGAGAGACTAGTTCCAGGATCTTTGTTCCTGATCCTTCTGTGGTCTCAAATCGCATAGCAGAAACTTGTATCCCCACCCCCTTGTGTCCATGGCTCCTGCTTTAGGCTGAGAGCCAAACTTAGCCTCCCCGCTTCAGAACCTGGCCTCGTAGGGGCTAAACCAAAGGTGACCCGAACATATAAGCAGAAACCAGAGCAGAGCAAACACCTGCCGAAAGCAAATTTAAGTCCAGCTGCCTAGGACATAGCGAGGCTGACCATGGCTCTGCCCTTGTGGAGCCAACGTTCCAGAAGACATATGCGTAGACTGGAGGGTCACGTAACCTGCCTTTCTTCATTTTCAGGTAGGAAACCACAGCTCAGAGAGACCAAGTGACTTGCACAAAGTCACACAGCGAACTAGCGAGAAGCCGAGGCAAGAGCCAAGCCCCCCAGTTCCTGGTTCAGCACTGCTCCCCTCATATTGCATGGCACCCCTTAGAGGGGGATAGATACATCACAGTGGCTAGGAACACAGACTTTTGATTTCGATCCACCATCGTTTAAATTCAGTGCCTTTATTTACCAGCTGTGTGAGCCTGGGCAAACTGCTTCACTGCTATGTGCTTCAGTTTTCTTATGTATAAAAAGTGGACAAAAATAGTCACAAGGCCAGGCGCAGTGGCTCACGCCTGTAATCCCAGCACTTTGGGAGGCCGAGGTGGGCAGATTACGAGGTCAGGAGATCGAGACCATCCTGGCTAACACAGTGAAACCCTGTCTCTACTAAAAATATAAAAAAATTAGCTGCGTGTAGTGGCTAGTGCCTATAGTCCCAGCTACTTGGGAGGCTGAGGCAGGAGAATGGCGTGAACCCAGGAGGCAGAGCTTGCAGTGAGCCGAGATGGCGCCACTGCACTCCAGCCTGGGCGACAGAGCGAGACTCCGTCTCAAAAAAAAAAAAATTCACAAATCTACCATGAGGGCCAGAGAGAGAATCCCTGTAAAAAGCCTACCACGTTATACAGCAAGGAAGAAATGAAAAATAAATAAATAAATAAATAAAGTCTAGCACAGTGCCTGGCACACAGAGCATGTCAATGCCACTGTTAATGTCACTGAAGTCAGTCAGTGTTAACACTCAAAGGACCCAGTTCCTGAGGCTCACATTGAGCCACAGATGTGTCTCAGTGACGAACTGCTGAACACGGGTGGAACTGAGAGTGCGGACACCTGGCTCCCGGGCTCAGCTCTGCCACTGACTCACTGTGTGACCTAGGGGTATGTGTGAGTTTCTTATTACTGCTGGAACAAACTACCACGTTGTAGGGCTTATAATGACACAAATCTGTTATCTTCCAGTTCTGGAGGTCAGATGTCCAAAGTGCGTCTTTTTTTTTTCTTTTTTTTTTTTTTGGGATGGAGTCTCCCTCTGTTGCTCAGGCTGGAGTGCAGTGGTGCCATCTCGGCTCACTGCAACCTCTGCCTCCTGGGTTCAAGTGATTCTCCTGCCTCAACTTCCTGATTAGCTGGGATTACAGGAGCGTGCCACCACACCTAGCTAATTTTTGTATTTTTAGTAGATACGGGGTTTCACCATGTTGGGCAGGCTAGTCTCAAAGTCCTGACCTTGTGGTCCACCCACCTCAGCCTCCCAAAGTGCAGGGATTACAGGCGTGAGCCACCGTGCCCAGCCCAAAATGTGTTTTATAGGCTAAAATCACGATGTCTGTGTCCTTTTGCCTTTCCAGGTTACAGGGTGCCCGCACCCCCCGGCTCTCGGGCACCTCCCCGTGACCTCTCTTTGCATCGGCATATCTCTTTCTCCCACTCTGATCCTCCTGCCTCCCTCTTATAAGGACCCTCGTGATTCTATCAGGACTGCCCACAAATCCAGGATAATCCCCCAATCCCAAGAACCTTAATCTAATCACATCGGCAAAACCTCTTCCACCTTACAAGGCAGCATATTCACAGATTCTGAGGATTAGCATGTGGACGACTTAGAGGGTCGGTGTGTATCTCCTCCAGGGAAGTAACCTCACTGCTGTGTCCCCACTGTGACAGTAGAAGGTCAGATAATGGCGAAGTCTTCTCCACCTGTGTAGGCGCATTTCTCATGAAACCTCCCCTCGTCCACCCCAAAGGCCCCACCTCGAGGTCACTTCCCTTACCACAACTCTGGCCCTGGTGACAGCAGTTGCTGCAGTATTGAACCCCGCTGAAGACCACCAGGTGCAGATATCTGCTGCTGGGAACCTAGGTCTACCATGGCCCTTGCTGTTAGAAAAACTATAAATACAAAAACAAAACAAAAAAGCAACTTGATTTCCGACTTGCCAAGAAAATCAGAATTACTTTTTTTCTTTGAAACGGAGTCTCGCTGTGTCGCCCAGGCTGGAGTGCAGTGGCCAGATCTCGGCTCACTGCAAGCTCCGCCTCCCGGGTTTACGCCATTCTCCTGCCTCAGCCTCCCGAGTAGCTGGGACTACAGGCGCCCGCCACCTCGCCCGGCTAGTTTTTTGTATTTTTTAGTAGAGATGGGGTTTCACCGTGTTAGCCAGGATGGTCTCAATCTCCTGACCTCGTGATCCGCCCGTCTCGGCCTCCCAAAGTGCTGGGATTACAGGCTTGAGCCACCGCGCCCGGCCCAGAATTCCTTTTACTGGTAAATTGTTTTGCAGCTATTTGAAGCATAGAGAGCACTTCGTGAGCTGAGGGTGAGATGCCTGCATTCACAGGAAGATATCTGTGGAATAACTCACACACAGCACAGAGACAGAGGGAGAATCCCCATCCCAGGGACAGCGTGGCTCCCAGGGAACTCTCAAGAGAGACAGGCCTCACGTGGTCAGAGGATAGGCCTGGGTCAGAGGAGAGAGGGGAGTGGCAGAGCAAAGATGCGTTACATCTTTTATGATACAATTGTGAACGCTATGTTATGTTGGCTTGTCTGCACTTTGAGATCTGCTGGGTCTACAGAGGTGCCAGTCAAACAGGTCCTGGATGAGTAAGAGAAGAATTCATAGAGTTTCAGGGCTGGGTAATGGTATGTTTTTTTAAAGTCCCTCCCTCATTTTTTTTTTTTTTTTTTTTTGAGATGGAGTCTCGCTCTGTCGGCCAGGCTGGAGTGTAGTGGTGCGATCTCTGCTCACTGCAACCTCCGCCTTTCAGGTTCAAGCGATTCTCCTGCCTTAGCTTCCCGAACAGCTGGGATTACAGGCACCTGCCACCACCACGCCCGGCTAATTTTTGTATTTTTAGTAGAGATGGGGTTTCGCCATGTTGGCCAGTCTGGTCTTGAACTCCTGACTTCAAGTGATCCACCTGCCTCGGCCTCCCAAAGTGCTGGGATTGCAAGCGTGAGCCACCGCACCCGGCCAAAAGTGCTTTTTTTAAGAATGAAAATTTTCTCTATTTTTTACATTATATTTTCCTCCAATTAAATGTAAAAACAACATATTGTCTATCCATGAAATGGATTATTGTACAGCCTTAAAAAGCAAGGGAATTCTGACATGCACTACAACATGGATGAACCTTGAGGACAATATTCTACGTGAAATTAATCACAAAAGGACAAATATTGTATGATTTCACTTCTATGCAGTACCTAGAGTAGTCAAGCTCATAGAAGATAAAGTAGAATAATATTTGCCTGTGCCTGGGAGGAGGGGGAATGGGGAGTTAGTATTTAATGTGGACAGACTTTCAGTTTGGGAAGATGGAAGGAGTTCTGGAGGTGGATGGTGGTGATGATTGCACAACGATGTGAATGTAACAACGCTAGAGAAACTCTCCACCTGAAAATGGCTAAGATTTGGCTGGGTGCTGGGGCTCACGCCTGTAATCCCAGCACTTTAGGAGGCTGAGGCAGGTGGATCACCTGAGGTCAGGAGTTCGAGACCAGCCTGGCCAGCATGATGAAACTCCGTCTCTGCTAAAAATACAAAAATTAGCTGGGCATGGTGGCACACACCTGTAATCTCAGCTACTCTGGAGGCTGAGGCAGGAGAATCACTTGAACCTGGGAGGCAGAGGTTGCAGTGAGCCAAAATATCACCACTGCACTCCAGCCTGAGTGATAGAGCGAGACTCCATCTAAAAAAAAAAAAAAAAAGAAAATAGTTAAGATTTAAATATATCATCTTTGCCATTTTCAAGTGGACAGTTTGTTTCTCTAGCATGAAGCTACCTTCACATTGTTGTGTTATAAATTTTACCACAATTAAAATTATTTTTGGGGCCAGGCATGGTGGCTCATGCCTATAATCCCAGCACTTTGAGAGGCCGAGGCAGGCAGTTCACGAGGTCAGGAGATCGAGACCATCCTGGTTAACACGGTGAAACCCTGTCTCTACTAAAAATACAAAAAATTAGCTGGGCGTGGTGGCAGGCGCCTGTAGTCCCAGCTACTCGGGAGGCTGAGGCAGGAGAATGGCATGAACCCGGGAGGTGGAGCTTGCAGTGAGCCGAGATTGCGCCACTGCACTCCAGCCTGGGCGACAAAACAAGACTCTTCTCTCAAAAAAAAAAAAAAAAAAAAATTTGTTTTGGCCAACCTGGGCAACATGGCTAAACCCTCTCTCTACAAATAAATACAAAAAATTAGCCAGGAGTGGGGTCACACATGACTGTCATCCCAGTCACTCGGGAGGCTGAGGTGGGAGGATCGCCTGAGCCCAAGAGGTCGAGGCTGCAGTGAGCTGAGATCATGCCACTGCACTCCAGCCTGGGCGACAGAGGAAGACCCTGTCTAAAAAATGAAAAATAAAAATTGTTGAACTGGATTTAAAAAATACCCCAAGGCAGGGCATCTCACACTCAGCACAGCTGCTATGTGAGTGAGGCTGGCTACTTCCGTGTTGTGGGTGCTGTCTTGTGCAGTATGGGATGTTCCATGGCATCCTTGTCTTCCACCTTCCAGATGCTACTGGCGCCCCACCCAGGGTGACACCAAAAATGTCTCCAGACATTGACAAATCCCCCTGATGGGCAAGATCACCCCCAGCGGAGAACCAATGCCCTGCAGGGTTGTTGGGCAAGGGGGTTAAATGGTAACTGGGAAGTCCTCATTGTAGTTCCTGGTAAATAGCAGGAGTTTCTAGAAATGTTACTTCCCATTAGGATGCCTGCTTGACAGTGTCATGGGAGGGAACACACACCCCTGCATATCCTGAGACACACAACACATGTCTGCTTCCAGCATGCCGGTGAGCCCACCATTACAGATGAACTTGGGACAATGGAGACTTTAGAAGGGCAGGCCTGGGAGGGAGCCACAGTGGGTGCCTGACCACCCAGAGGCCGTGTGGAGCTCTGAGCACCATGACAACCTATGGGAGGTATGAGACTCATGGACCATTCCTGGATTTCCTCACACTGCCTAACCAGAAGGTTCTCTCTAGCCAGATCATCTGTAGTCACCAGACACAGGTTAGTATCCCTAGTACTCAGCCTAGGGCTCAACTCATAGGAAGTGTTTATTTTGGATGATGGAGTGGGTGGGGGTGGGGGTGGACATGGGGAGGTGATAGGAGCAGCAGTGGCAGGGATGGTTGAGATGACAGGGGTGATGGTGACATCAGTGGGAATGGTGGAAACTCTTGCTTCCTTCCCAAGAGTATAATTATCTATAAGGCCGGGCACAGTGGCTCATGCCTATAATCCCAGCACTTTAGGAGGTTGAGGCAGGCAGATCACTTGAGGTCAGGAGTTCAAGACCAGCCTGGCCAACATGGTGAAATCCCGTCTCTACTAAAAATACAAAAATTAGCCAGGCATGGTGGCAGGTGCCTGTAATTCCAGCTACTCAGGAGGTTGAGGCAGGAGAATCGCTTTAATCCGAGAGGCAGAGGTTACGGTGAGCCAAGGTTGCACCAATGCATGCCAGCCTGGGCGACAGAGCGAGACTCTGTCTCAAAAACAAACAAAGAAAATTCTATGATCATCCTCTGCTCGTTTCTTACCAGGGGAAGGATGGATTACAAAAATCACATGAACAGTCAGTCGGTTTTCCTTGCTTATGTGTGTGACTGATGTCAGTGTTTTAAGATGAGGGGTGGGACTCAGGCTAGCGTGTGGCATTCAGACACAGGTCACACCCCTGGTGCAGGGTCCCTGTTACTGCACTGCCCCTTCTACAGGACACACTCTGTGGAGCCAGGACAAGCCAGGGTGAGCCCTTGACCCAAAGCTGCAGATGCAGCTTCCTCTTAGCAAAATCAGCTTATTACTCAATCAGATAAAGTGTCTGCGGTGGAGACAAGATGGGAGTTTAATTGGGAATTTTTCCCCTGTGCAACTGTCGATATTTAATGAAAGTGGTGGTGGAGAACACAGGTCAGCACTATCAGAAATTAGAGCTGGTGTTCCTGGCACCCGTGTCCCCAGGAGAGGAACAAAGCCCTGCGGTCCCCTCTCAGCTGCCTCCTTACAAATAACATTTTTCTGTGGCTTGAAGCAGCTGCAGCAGCGACTGTAGCACGTGCAGCTTCCCCAGATGCTCAGGGCGAATTAAGGACCTGGTGCCTGGGCAGAGCACCACACAGGGAGTCAGGAGACCTGTGTTCCAGTCTAGACTCCAAGTGACCTTAGACAAATTGCCCAGGTTCTCTGGGCCTCTCATCTGTAAAATGAGGGAGAGGGGTAGGGAGGGAGGGGAAGTGAGAGATACCAAAGGTGGCTTCAGATCCTCTATGATACTGTGAAACCAAGGCTGCCTGTGGCCTGAAAGGCCAAAAAGCTGCTGTTATTTCCTGGGCCTTTGGGATTGGAGTTCCTGGAAGCTGGCAGGGAGGGCAGGGGAAGGTATTCTACCAGCATAGGCTGGGCTCTCTTAGCCAGGGAGGGGAAGGCAGAAGAGAGTGACGGGGAGTAGTAAGCTCTTGCCAAGAGCAGAGGGACCAATGCCCAGTGGTCCCTGGAGAACCTTCCATGTTGGCCCTTCCTCTAGGCCATGGGAGGAAGAACCTGCCTTCCCTGGAAGTTATAGCTGCAGTAATGGCTGCAGGGTATTTTATTGTGTAGATGAGCCACGATTTACTTTCTCAGCCCCTGGAGGTTTCCAGTCTTCTCTCCTAGAAGCAATGCTGCTGTGAACAGCCTTGCCCACGTTCTTCATGATTTCCCCAAGACACATTCCCACAAGTTGAAGTTTGTGGAAATGGGTGGGGTTGGGTGGGCTGGATCCACCATATTTCTCTCCAATTCCCCCTTTGCACGACAGCCTCTCACCTTGGGAAGACTTGCAAAGCTCATGTCACAGCTCCTGGGCAGGCAGTTCACAGAAGGACACATCCAAGTTTCCAGTAAGCACGTAATACAATGTTCAGCTCTCCCGATAATCAGATAAATGCAAACCAAATCAACAATATACCCTTTCATGGCTTATCAGATTGATAAAGATGAAAGAGTGACAAAATCCAGTGTTGGCACAAGTTCAAGGACTCACCCACAACCTTCAACTTGTGGGAATGTATCCTAGGGAAATAATTAAGAATGTGTTCGGCCAGGCGCGGTGGCTCATGCCTGTAATCCCAGCACTTTGGGAGGCCGAGGCGGGCGGATCACGAGGTCAGGAGTTCAAGACCAGCCTGGCCAACATGGTAAAACCCCGTCTCTACTAAACATACAAAAATTAGCCAGGCATGGTGGCAACTGCCTATAATTCCAGCTGCTCAGGAGCTGAGGGAGGAGAATTGCTTGAACCAGGGAGGCGGAGGTTGCAGTGAGCTGAGATCCCACCACCACTGCACTCCAGCCTAGGTGACAGAGCAGGATCCGTCTCAGAAAAAAGAAAAAAAATGTGTGCAAGGCTGTTCATAGCAGCATTAGTTCTAAGAGAAAACAGCATTAGTTCTAAGAGGAAACATCCTGGGGTTGGGTAAGTAAATCATGGCTCGTCTACACAGTAAAATACCCTGCAGCCATTAAAAATGATATATTTGTTGAATGGAAAGATGTTCCCAGTATGGTTATCTGACAGAGTGGTGGAGTATATTTCTACTTGGTAATTTTATGTACATACATCCATGCACACACCACACACACACACACACACACACACAGAGTCTAGAAAGGTATAAGCCAAGTGTTAACTGTTTTTTTTTTAAATTCTACCTTCTCTTTGATTATTTTTATTGTCTCAGTATATATGTGAGCTTTGCCTAATAAGTGGAGTTAGGAAAACAAAAAAATTTTTAATGACAAAAAGTGCTTACCAGAGCCTGTTGTTAATCTGAGTTACGCAGTTCCCAGGAGGCCAGATGAGGGGAAAGGCCCTGAGAGATCCTCTGGCTGCAGGCCTGTTTGTTGGCAAGGGGCTGGTCCGGTGTAAGAGATTAATCTCAATCTAACATCCGCTGTGTCACTGTCTATTTCTGGAGAATGGCAGCTCCTCACCCTCTCCAGCTCAGGTATCAGCTGCTGGGGAGAAGTCATCACTCAAGGGGAGGGAGTCCAGACAGGTGGTGACAGGCAGGCCACCGAGCCGCCCTGCACAAGGGAGATGCCTATCTCTTCTGAATGTGCCCTGGAAGAGAAGGAAGTCGTGGTTATAAGGGGAGGGCGCTGCGGACCCTGTTCTGCCTAGGCCAGAATGAGATGGAGCCCACTTGGGTTTCAGTGGGTTGGAGGTAGACCCATCACAAGATGAAAGGTAGGAAGTCAACTTCCCACTAGTTGAGCCTGCCCATTGTGGGGAGGTGAGCTGCATGACTCCCGCTGCCTCCTGAAGCCCTCGTGCCACCACGCACGTGGTTTTATAGAACAACAGGACCCAGTTAAATGCTCTGTGGCTGTGGGACAAAGGCTGACAGTTAGGACAGGAGCCCAATTCGTTCTTGAATTCCATTATCCTAGAATCCATCGGTTGGGTGTCTTGAGCATAAAGAGAAGCCAACTCTGTCTAATGGAGGGAGGGAAGGAATTTGTTGCAGGGATGTCAGATAGTTCACAGAACTGAAGAGAAGCCTGGAGAGGCAGGCTTAGAAGAGAATGGGGTAGCTCTGCAGGTGGAGAACGCAGAACGAATGGACAGTTTCTCCAGGGCGGGGATGCTGGCTGGACTGAACAGGTTCCAGCCTTCTATTCAGTCAGTCCACCCAAGACTCAGTGTCCTGGGACAGACAGACTCTGGCTCAGTGTGGGTTGGGTACCAACCTCTATGCCAGGAGAGCGCCACACATTTTAAGAAAGTTAGGCTAGGTGCAGTGGCTCACATCTGTAATCCCAGCACTTTAGGAGGTTGAGGCAGGTGGATCACTTGAGTCCGGGAGTTCAAGACCAGCCTGGGCAACATGGTGAAATCTCGTCTCTACTAAAAATACAAAAATTAGCCCGGTGTGGTGGTGCGTGCCTGTAGCCCCAGTTGCTTGAGAGGCTGAGGTGGGAAGATTGGCTGAACCCAGGAGGTGGAGGTTGCAGTGAGCCATGCCCATGCCACTGCACTCCAGCCTGGGTGATAGAGTGAGACCCTGTCTCAAAACAAACAAAAAACAAAAAAAAATGCTGCACCAAGACATATTTAATGGGTGAGAAGTGATTGCCCCAAAAGAATTTGCCTCAGGAGAGATGAAGGGGGAGAAGCCAGGGGGCAGCAGGTGGCTATGAAATATGTGATACCTATAGTGGGTTGAACTGCATCCCCTGAAAAGGCTTGTCCAAGTCCTAAGCCTTGGCGCCTCTGAATGTGACCTGTTTTTGGAAAAAGGGTCTTTGCAAATGTAATTAAATGAAGGATCTGGAGATGAGGTCATCCTGGATTGAGGGTAGGACTGTCCCAAATCCAATGGCAGATGTCCTTGTAAGGGAAAGGCAGAGGGAGACTTGCGAATTGGAGACTCAGAGCAGAGGCCGTATGGAGACAGAGGGAGAGGCAGGCATAAGCCAAAGGATGTCAAGAACCACCAGAAGAGTTTGAGACCAGCCTGGCCAACATGTTGAAACCCCATCTCTACTAAAAATACAAAAATTAGCTGGGCGTGGTGGCGGGCACCTGTAGTCCTACCTACTCGGGAGGCTGAGGCAGGAGAATCGCTTGAACCCGGGAGGCAGAGGTTGCAGTGAGCTGAGATTGCACCACTGCACTCCAGCCTGGGGACAGAGCGAGACTCCATCTCAAAAAAACAAAACAAAACAAAACAAAACAAAACAACCACCAGAAGCTGGAGGAGGCCAGGAAGGATTCTCCCCAGAGCCTTTGGAGGGAGCCCAGCCTGGCTGACACCTTGATTTCAGAATCCTGGCCTCCGAAACTATGAGATAATAAATTTGTTTTAAGCCCCTCAGTTTGTGGTAATTTGTAACAGCAGCCCAAAAAACAAATACAGCATTCAACCCTCCTAGAATGACCTTTTAGTGCTCTTTGCCCTGAGTACTCCAGGCTCAGGCCACCAATGGAGGTAGCATGGGCCCCAAACCAGGTTGACAAGACATTGTGCAGATTTGGCATAATTATAGGACCCTCTGGTTCTTAGTGTCCTGGCAATAACTTGTGCAAGCATTCTTCTTCTTCTTCTTCTTTTTTTTTTTAAGACAAGGTTTTGCTTTTGTTGCCTAGGCTGGAGTACAATGGCGCAATCTCGGCTCATCACAACCTCTGCCTCTCGGGTTCAAGCAATTCTCCTGTCTCAGCCATCTGAGTAGTTGGGATCACAGGCATGCACCATCACGCCTGGCTAATTTTGTATTTTTGGTAGAGACGGGGTTTCTCTATGTTGGTCAGGCTGGTCTTGAACTCCCGACCTCAAGTGATCCGCCTGCCTCAGCCTCCCAAAGTGCTGGGATTCCAGGTGTGAGCCACTGCGCCCGGCCTGTGCAAACATTCTTAAGGCAACAGGAAAGGGTACTGGCTAACTGCATAGGCACTAGGGTGAGATCACCTGATTCTAGATCCTGGCTCTTCCATTCTTAGCTGGATAACCTCAAGCAGGTAACATAACTGTTCAGTTTGCTTATCTGTGAACCAGGATCATCCCAGGACCAGCCGCAGAATTTGTTTCGTAGACTAAAGGCGTGCAGGCAATGCAGAGTGCTTAGAAGAATATTTGGCATGTGGTGAGGCTGCAGGAGAGGTTGGCTGATGCATCTCCACTCTGTTTCCAAAGATCAATGAGAATTTCTGCCTCCCAAGAGAGGAAAGCATGAAAACATACACAGCTTCTCTCTCCTCCAGAGAGTTGCAAGTTACCTGCTGGTGAATTTGGGGGAAAGAACTTTCGTCCTGGAAGGCAGGGGCCTGTGCCGGTCCAGCACCACCGGCCACTGGGGATCTGTCTGTCTGATAGGGGAGCTGGCTTCAGGACTCCTTTGTGGCCACACATCTAAGCCATGTTCTCTGATCCTGTCTTTATTCATATGTTGATTCAAAAATATCATTTACAAGTTCTAGTCCTAGGTATACAGCAGGGAACAAAACAAAATGCTGGACCTCACATAGCCGACATGGGGGTGGGGGAGGAACAGGGAGGCAGAAAATAAATACCTGCGCAGAGAAAACTAAAGAGGGAAGGGGGAGATGGAGGATGACGGGGTGGGGAGAGCACCTGCTTTGAATGAAGGCAAGGAGGCCTCTTTGAGAAGGTGACTGCCTAGAGTCACCTGAAGAAAGGGAAGGAGTGAGCCAGGCAGAGCAGGCAGGTGCAGAGGCCCTGAGGGTGGCCTCTGCTGGGGTGTTTGAGGAACAGAAAGCAAGGCAGAGTGGAGGGGTTTAGCAGGGGTGATACGGACTGTGGATTTCATTTTAAGTGAGATGGGGAGCCACTGAGGGTTGTTGAGCAGAGGAATGACTAGAGGTATTTATAATAAATCTCTCTACACACACACACGCACGCACGCACCCACACGCACGCACACCTGCTCGCTCCCTCTCCCCTCCCCTCTCCTCCCCTCGCCTCCCCACTCCTCCCTGCTCCTCCACTCCCCGCTCCTCTCCTCTCTGTTGGTTCTGTTTCTCTGGAGCACCCTAATATGGGCACCCTCCTCATATATCTGGAGTCAGATGCAGGCTCAGTCTGCAACTTCAAAAATCTGAACGATGCTAACCACACGGTTCTTAAGTACGTGTGTGGCCAGGTACTGTGGTGAGAGCTTTTCAGATATTCCCTTGTTTCATGTTCACAGTGTCATCTCCAGGTGGCACTCAGGGTGGCTGGGCCTGTCCCAGGGTCACACAGGCACCAGGTGGTAGAGTGGCCCTGCCTGGGGTCCGTCCTAACCCTAACATGGGCAGCATCTCTCCATTCTGTTTTTCAGGGCATCCAGGAAGCCCTTCTGACCAGGGTTTCCAGAAACTCTGCTCTCTGGATGCTCAGTGGCTTCACCCAGCACTTTGGGCGGCTGAGGCAGGTGGATCACCTGAGGTCAGGAGTTCAAGACCAGCCTGGCCAACATGGTGAAACCCCATCTCTACTAAAATACAAAAATTAGCTGGGGGTGGTGGCATGCACCTGTAATCCCAGTTACTCGGGAGGCTGAGGCAGGAGAATTGCCTGAGCTCGGGAGGCAGAGGTTCCAGTGAGCCGAGATCACACCACTGCACTCCAGCCTGGGCTACAGAGCAAGACTCTGTCTCAAAATTAAATAAATTAATTAATAAAATTAAAAAAAAAGATACTGTGCCTCAAAGGGGCTTGTTGGGAGGGGCTGGGCCAGGCTGGTGCAGCCCTGGGTCTCGTGCCTGGGAGAGTGGGAGGCACGATGCAGTGGCCAAGCTGCAGAGCCAGACCAGCTGGGGTCAGGCCCAGCTCTGGCATTTCCCTGCTGCGTGGCCCCGGGCAAGTGACTTGCCCTCTCTGTGCCTCAGTTTGGTCAGCTGTAAGATGAGGATACTTGCAGTGGCCTTCCGATCGGGTTGGCCTGAGGCATAAACAAGGCGAGTACGTTCTGTGAAGTTTCAAGTGTGCCAGGCACACACCAGGTGCTGTGAAGTATTGGCTTTCCTTCGCTATTCTTAACTTAGACAGCTGAAGGGATGTGTCAGGAAAAGAACATTCCAAGGTCAAGCAGGAACATTGCAGGGGTCCCATCCTTACCTCCACATGCCGCCTGCCAGCCCATCCTTCCACTGTCCTGCTGATCCAGCCCCCAAAGCCCCCTCTGGGCTTGCCCTTGACCTCTCCTGTGGGGCTTTGCACTTTCTTTTTTTCTGAGACAGAGTCTTACTTGGTAGCCCAAGCTGGAGTGCAGTGGCGTGATCTCGGCTCCCTGCAATCTTTGCCTCTGGGGCTCAAGAGATTCTCCTGTCTCAGCCTCCCAAGCAGCTGGGACTAGAGGTGTGCGCCACCATACCTGGTTAGTTTTTTCGGTATTTTTAGTAGAGACAGGGTTTCACCATGTTGTCCAGGGTGTCTCGCACTCCTGAGTTCAAGCTATCCACTGGCCTCGGCCTCCCAAAGTGCTGGGATCACAGGCGTGAACCACTGTGCCTGGCAGGGCTTTGCACTTTCTACTTTAAATGTTCTCTTTTGTGCCTGTGTCCTGATGCCTCTTCTGTAAGACCTAAGCTCCATGAGGCCAGGGCCACCTCTCTCTGTCTCTCTCTCTTCCTCCCTCGCTCCCTGCCTCCCTTCCATCCTCCCTTCCTTCCTTGTGTATCCTGAATGGCATGTAGCATGAAGCGTCACCTGTTTCGCTAAATGCATGAATTAAAGGAAGCCATTTAATAACTAAATGTCTATTTATTGATTAAAAATAGGTCTGTCTTAGAAGGTTACTATCTTAGTCTTCTCAGGCTGCCATAAGAAAACACCATAGATTGGTGGCTTAACAAGCAGGCATTTATTTCCTCACAGTTACGGAGGGTGGAAGTCTGAGATCAGGGTGCCAGCAGGGCTGGGAGAGGGCCCTCTTCCTGGCTTGCAGATGGTCGCCTTCTTGCTGGGTCCTCACATGGCAGAGAGAGAGAGAGAGAGAGAGAGAAAGAAAGTGAGAGACAGATACATATTGGGAGAGCTCTCTAGTGTCTCTTCTTATAAGAATACATTAGCCGGGGCCGGGCGCGGTGGCTCACGCCTGTAATCCCAGCACTTTGGGAGGCCGAGGCGGGCGGATCACGAGGTCAGGAGATCAAGACCATCCTGGCTAACCACGGTGAAACCCCGTCTCTACCAAAAAATACAAAAAACTAGCCGGGCGAGGTGGCAGGCGCCTGTAGTCCCAGCTACTCTGGAGGCTGAGGCAGGAGAATGGCGTGAACCCGGGAGGTGGAGCTTGCAGTGAGCCAAGATTGCGCCACTGCACTCCAGCCTGGGTGACAGAGTGAGACTCCATCTCAAAAAAAAAACAACCATAAGAATACTAATCCCTGGGCAGACGTGGTGTCTCACATCTGTAGTCCCAGCACTTTGGGAGGCCAAGGTGGGTGGATCATTTGAGAGCAGGAGTTTGAGACCAGTCTGGCCAACATGGTGAAACCCTGTCTCTACTAAAAATACAAAAAAAAAATGAACAGGGCCTTGTGGCACACACCTGTAATCCCAGCTACTCGGGAGGCTGAGGCAAGACAGTCACTTGAACCCAGGAAGCAGAGGTTGTGGTGAGTCGAGATCGCGCCGCTGCACTCCAGAGTGAGAGTCCATCTTTTGGGGGGGGTGGGGAGGAAGAACACTAATCCCCTCAGGACATCCACACCCTAATTACCTAATCTCATGTAACCCTCACTGCCTCCCAGAGGCTATACCTTCAACTACCATCACACTGGGGGCTAGGACTTCCACATCTGCATTTTGGGGATCTAAATGTTTAGTCCATAATAGCCACCTAATGGCTGGGCCTGGTGGCTCACGCCTTTAATCTCAGAGCTTTGGGAAGCTGAGGTGGGAGGATTGCTTGAGAACAGCAGTTCGAGACCAGCCTGGGTGTATTAGTCCGTTCTCATGCTGCTGATAAAGACATACCTGAGACTGGGTAATTTATAAAGGAAAGAGGTTTAATGGACTCACAGTTCCACATGGCTGCGGAGGCCTCACAATCATGGTGGAAGACGAATGAGGAGCAAACTCATGTCTTAACGTGGTGGCAGGCAAGAGCGCAGGTAGAGGGGAGCTCCCCTTTATAGAAACGTCACGGTAGTGAGACTTATTCACTACCAGGAGAACAGTCTGAGGGAAACCTACCGACCCCATGATTCAGTTATCTCCACCGTAACAGTTGGGGATTATTATAATTCAAGGTGAGATGTGGGTAAGGACGCAGCCAAACCATATCACTGGGCAACATAGCGAGACCCCATCTTTACAAAAAAATTTAAAAGTCTACATAATAGCTGTATACTTAGTAGAGCATTTCCGTCTAAAGCAGTGGTCCTCAACTGAGGTGACTTTGTCCTTCCCAATCCAGGAGACATGTAGCAGTGTCTGGAGACAGTTTTTTTTTTTTTTTTTTTTGAGATAGAGTTTCGCTCTTGTTATCCAGACTGGAGTGCAGTGGTATGATCTCAGCTCACTGCAGGCTCCACCTCCTGGGTTCAAGCAATTCTCCTGCCTCAGCCTCCCAAATAGTTGGGATTACAAGCATGTGCCACCATGCCTGGCTAATTTTTCTATTTTTAGTACAGACAGGGTTTCGCCATGTTGGCCAGAATGGTCTCGAACTCCTGACCTCAGGTGATCCACTTGCTTCGGCCTCCCAAAGTGCTGGGATTACAGGCATGAGCCACTGCATCCGGACTGGAGACAGTTTTGATTGTCACACTGGGTGGGGTGTGCTGCTGGCATCTGGTGGGTGGAGGCCAGCAGGGATGCTGCTAAACGTCCTACAGGACACAGGACAGCCCCTATGTCAAAAAATGATCCTGTCCCAAATGTCAGTAATGGCCAAGTTGAGAAACCTTGGTCTAAACAAGGGTCCGCTAGGGGAGAAGATGGGACCCTGGAATCTGCCTATGCCAAGTCCAGAGTTGTGCTGTTGGCTTCACAGCCTTTGTAGACAGCTTTTGTAGCAATACCCTCAGCCTTGTGCTGGGCCCTGTCTGCCTGGCAGACTCTCTTTGTCCAACTCTTCATATTTCTCTGCCCTTTGTGAGCTGTGAAAGCTCATCAAGTCAGTGGATCTTATCAAGAAAGCTCCACTAAGCACTGCCATTCCAAAGTCCCCACCCCTGGTGGGCTTGTGTGCACCATTTTCCAAACAAGTCCATTTCTTCTAGCCACACAGAAATGTGAGATGACATTTTCTAAAACTGTCACTTTGCAAAGATGCCAAGATGAATCTCAAGGCACCAGAACTGACTTGGGAAGTCGTGGCTTGCAAAGGTTGGATTTAAACGGCAGGCGCTGTGGGCTTACGTTGTTGGGTTGTGGTTGTTTTCCGGTTGATACCGCTTCCTGAAGATGAGGATTTGTAGAAAATTTCTCCAGCTAAATAATGATCTGTCACTTGTTTGGAGGCTGCAAATAATCTGCTGGCTTTAGAAACTGTCTGTGCTTCACACAGTCTGTTGATGTCCATCTTATTTATTTTCATAACGTTTTTGGCTGGGGTGGGCTGTTAGGAGGCAGGTTGATTGATGTTTTTCCGTTTTTTTCATTGAAGACATCAGTGTCTGAAAAAAAAAAAAAAGCCCAGTATAACTTTGTTTTAAAGTGCTCCCGTTTTATTTTTTTGAAAAGATAAAGCTCTCCTGTTTTATTCAAATACATTTAAAATTCTCAGAAGTAGACAGAAGTTTAGTCTCTTTAAGAAAAAGAACCAGTCAAAAACAGTAATCAAGTGTAAATTGAGGAGGCCTGCAGAGCTCTGGTCCAGCTAATTCCGTGGGTATATAAAGCAGACACTGATTCCAGGAAAGGAGGGAACAGCAGAGTCTTGTTGCTAGGCAATGGTTCCCATGGGACAGAAGCATTGATGGGTTGGCTGTAAACTACATAAAAGATGGGGCAGGACAGAAGGAAGGAGGATGCTCAGACACTATTCCTCTATCTTCAGTTTCTGAGATGGAGAAGAAAAGACACACAAAACCCCCCAGGGTGGTTGCAGGGTTGCTGTGTAATTAGCAGGGCTGCTTTTTGCAGGACAGAAGCCTGCTAATTAGTGAGGTGTGAAGACATCATTTCAATTTTCACATGATGCTGGAAATGGGTTAAGGGTCAGCTTTTTGAAACCTGGAAGCACTAAAAAAGAGAGTAGGTGAAGGTTTTCCTGAGAGTTGAACGAAGACAGAGACACGCAGTGGCTGAAGGCAGTTGAGCTTCATGTCAACATGGCGTCCTTGCATCTCTCTGGCTATTCTCACTGGGAAAAGGGCACCTTGTTAATCAAAGGATAAGAGTAAGCTTCCACAGCCAAATGGCTGGGTTCAAATCCTGGCTTCATCACTGTGAAGCTGTATTGCTAAAGTCAAGCTATGCAAATGCTCTCAGTTTTCTCATTCATGAAATGGGCATAATAACAGTACTTAACCTCATAAGATTGTTGTGAGTAAAAACATGTAGCGATTAGAACAAGATCTGCACATAGTAAGTGCAACATGACTATTAGTTACTACTACTTTATTTTTCTCTCCTCTTCCAGATCAGAAACAAAAGATCTGAGCTCTTTATGCATTCTAATACCATTCATTCTCTTATTACTGAGGTTTGTAAAATCATGGTCATCATTTGAATTTGAACATAGCTTGTATTGTGTATCAGTCAGGATGATTATGCTTGGTAACAAACAGTCTTCAGCAGCTCTGTACCACATAAGCTATTTCTCTGGTTCATGTCCAAGGAGGGCTGGTAATGGGGATGGGTAGGGGTGCTCTGTTCATAATATTTATTCAGAGACCTTAACCATCAGGAGCTTCATCTCGACACATGCTGTGTTTCTCACCTAAGCTAACGCTAAATTATCCTGTGTTCACTAAGCTACCCCTGGCTACATTGTGTTCCCCGAATGCTGAGCTGTTTCCCAACTTTTTTTTTTTTTTTTTGACACAGAGTCTCACTGTGTTGTCTGGGCTAGAGTGCAGTGGCGTGATCATAGCCTCAGTCTTCCAGGCTCAAATGATCCTCCTGCCTCAGCCTCCTGAGTAGCTTGAACTACAGGTGTGTACCACCACACCTGGCTGAATTTTAAATTTTTTGTGGAGACAGGGTCTTGCTGTGCTGCCCAGGCTGGTCTCGAACTCCTGAGCTCAAGTGAGTCTCTCATCTTGGCCTCCCAAAGTGCTGGGATTGTAGACATGAGCCACCACACCCGGCCTCTTTCCCAGCTTCTTGTCTCTGCCTTGTTCTTCTCATGGCTGGTTCATCTCATCCTTTCAACCTTAACTGAAATAATACCTCCTGACTATCCCTTCTAAAGACAATTATTTGTCCCAGACTTTCTTTATCATTCTACTCTGATGTTTCATCCTAAACATTTTACATATGTCTTGAACTATTCATTTATTGTCTAAAATGTAAGCCGCATGAAGGCTTTGTTTTGTGTCCCGCTGTATCCCCAGGGCCTAGTACATGGCAAATACTCAAAAACATCGGTGGCATAAATGAATATCTATCTTGTTGAACTAGAATTTACACTCTCTGAGGGTAGAGGACTTAATGGCCTTGTATATCACCAACCCCTTGGCCCAGGAAAAGTACAAGTTCAAGCCTGGGCAACATGGTGAAACCCCATCTTCAATACTTCTTTTTTTTTTGAGATGGAGTCTCACTCTGTCACCGAGGCTGGAGTGCAGTGGCGCGATCTCGGCTCAGTGCAACCTCCGCCTCCCGGCTTCAAGTGATTCTCGTCCCTCAGCCTCCTGAGTAGCTGGAATTACAGCCACACACCACCATGCCTGGCTAATTTTTATATTTTTAGTAGAAACAGGGTTTCACCACGTTGGCCAGGCTGGTCCCAAACTCCTGACCTTAAGTGATCCATCCACCTCGGCCTCCCAAAGTGCTGAGATTACCGGCATGAGCCTCCACGCCCGGCCAGTACATTTCATTAAATGAATACATGAGCATATGGAGAGCCACCTCTCATGGTGCCCAGTTTCTCACATCTCAGGCAGGTCTCTCTTTTGATTCATATGAGTAGACGGAGGGTACAGAATCCACCTGTCTGTAATTCTCAAAGCTGCCTTCTACCGCACTTGATGGCTGGTGGGATTCCCCAAAAGCAGCGGTAGTTTAGTGGTAAGGGAACCGTCCTCGGGAGGTGTCTCTAAAATGTTACAAGCCCATTGTGCTAGGACACCACCAGCTGACTGGCAGCTTCTGTCACTGGCATGTGATGGCAGCCACGGGAAGAAAGCATCAGTTTCCTGTGTCTGCATCACCTGCATCCCTGGCGCTTCTCTTCTTGGCTTTCTTCCCCTTTCTCTTCCTTTTGGAGACATAGTGGCTACAGGCCAGGTCTCTGGAGACAGATTGCTTGACTTGTAATCCAGGCTCAGCCACTTACTAGCTGTACAGCTTTGGGCAAGTTACATTCCCACTCTGAGCCTGTTCCCCCGTCTGTAAAATGGGGATGATAATGGAACGTACCGCCATGGAGTGGTTGTAAGGATTAAATGAATCAATATAGCCAGATGCTTAGAGCAGTGCCTGGCCTGTGGTAAGGTCTACGTAGCGTGTATATGTTAGTAATTATAAAGTTCTTGCTCAGCACACACTCACTTGTGGTCTTTTTCTAGGCTGGAGAGTTTGAAACGTCTTCATAAATTAGTCAAACACTCTTCAAGTGAAGTTGGGAAGACAATCCTAACACACAAAACACAGTTTTAAAGGGCTCCTCTAAGGCCAGGTGCGGTGGCTCACACCTGTCATTCCAGCACTTTGGGAGGCCGAGGTGGGCAGATCACTTGAGGTCAGGAGTTTGAGACCAGCCTGGCCTACATGGTGAAACTTCATCTCTACTAACAATACAAAAATCAGCTGGGTATGGTGGCGCACGCCTGTGATCCCAGCTACTCGGGAGGCTGAGGCACAAGAATCACTTGAATCCAGGAGGTGGAGGTTGTGGTGAGCCCTGATCGTGCCACTGCACTCCAGCCTGGGCAACAGAGTGAGACTCTGTCTCAAAAATAAGTAAGTACATAAATTTAAAAAAAAAAAAAGGGCTTCTCTGGTCCTAGTGGAAGTGAGTGTCCTGGAAGTTCTCAAATCCCTTCCCATCCTCCTCTTGACAAGTAGAAAATAATGCTTCTTGAAGTGGGCCTCAGGATTCACACTGCATCAGAAACACCTGGTTATTAAAAATACCTATTAAACGTACAGTTTGGAGCCCCACCCCAGACCTACTGAATCAGATTCCCCATGGGTGGTGCCTCGGAACCTGCGTTTTAACAGTTTTTAGATGATTCCGAAGCACATGGAAGCTTTCTCCAAGCTTCCAAGCACCAAGTACTATTTGAAGGCCACCTTCAGATACATCCTTATGTTTTCCACCCCTGTCAAGGGAGAATCCTTTCGGGGTTGTGGGGTTCCCACAATGCCATGCTAACTCTCCTTTCACTTCCACTCAGAGGACAGTGAAAAGGAGGACAGTATCTAACTTGGAAAATGGCACTACCAAGTGGAGGGTCCATCCACTAATTGGCACTGACCTATCCCACTGTATCTGCCCCAACCTCCACTCCCTGCTACTAGCCGGGTCTGGATTAGGGTCTACAGAGGTCCTAAACCTGAAACAGATAATGGTGCCCTTCCATCCCCGCACTGAGTAATTCAAAATCAAAAGAGTACTAAACCTGACTGGGCGCGGTGGCTCAGGCCTGTAATTCCAGCACTTTCGGAGGCCGAGGTGAGTGGATCACCTGAGGTCAGGAGTTCAAGACCAGCCTGGCCAACGTTGTGAAACCCTGTCTTTACTAAAAATACTAAAATTAGGTGTGGTGGTGCATGCCTGTAATCCCAGCTACTCGGGAGGCTGAGGCAGGAGAATCACTTGAACCCAGGAGGTGGAGGTTGAGGTGAGCCAAGATCGTGCCATTGCACTCCGGCCTGGGCGACAGAGACTCCATCTCATAAAAACAAAACAAAACAAAACAAAAAGAGGCCAGGCGCGGTGGCTCACACCTGTAAT
This sequence comes from Rhinopithecus bieti, assembly GCF_001698545.2. Classification (NCBI taxonomy): domain Eukaryota; kingdom Metazoa; phylum Chordata; class Mammalia; order Primates; family Cercopithecidae; genus Rhinopithecus; species Rhinopithecus bieti. The sequence continues at coordinate 266,053 of NW_016804796.1, forward strand.
CCCAGAACTTTGGGAGGCCGAGGCGGGCAGATCACAAGGTCAGGAGATTGAGACCATCCTGGTGAACACGGTAAAACCCTGTCTCTACGAAAAATACCAAAAATTAGCCGGTCGTGGCGGCAGGTGCCTATAGTCCCAGCTACTCGGGAGGCTGAGGCAGGAGAATGGCGTGAACCCGGGAGGCGGAGCTTGCAGTGAGGCGAGATGGCGCCACTGCACTCCAGCCTGGACGACAGAGCCAGACTCCGTCTCATAAAAAAAAAAAAAAAAACCCTGAAAATAGGTCAGTGAAGACCAGCACGTTCCAGTTTTTCCCATGGTGATCACTCTATGGCTTTTTTTTTTTTTTTGAAGTTTAAATTCCATTTAAATTAGTCTTTTTCCCCTTTTATTTTTGGGAGGATGCTTGCATATTGCTAGCTTTGTAAGCACCTGCCTTGTCAACTTTTAGGCAACCTTGAGCTGCAGTCTAAACCCGTCTCTTCTCTGCCTGCCTTTTCTCAGGCCTTGATGAAATCCAGTGCTCCCTGCCCATGGAGAGCAGGAGGATATCCCTGCGCGACCTATCGGAGGCCAGCTTCAGCGAGTGTAGGTTCAGCCTGTCGCTCACAGACCTCTTCATCATCATCTTCTCCGGCGTGGCTGTGTCCATTGCGGCCATCATCTCCAGCTTCTTCCTGGCCACCGTGGTGCAGTGCTTCCAGAGATGTGCACCCAACAAAGATGCGGAGGATGAAGATGAGGACGAGGATGAGTGAGCCACCTCCTCCCTCCCGCTCCTTACTCTCCAGCACCGAACCAGAAGCTCTCTCCAAGAAGAGAGGGAAATGCCGAAAATGGAAAAGCACTGGCCACTGTCCGTGAACGGAACAGAGCCTGTTCCATGTCTTGGCCCCTGGGTACATCTGCTGGGACCACCAATCTCAGAGTTTAGAATCAGCAGAGCAGGGAAGTCCAGGAAGGATGGAGGGAATTATTCCTGGAGCATAACCTGCCTCTCAGATTGAGGTGTGTGTTGGGGGAGAGGATGACCGAGTTGGGCTTCATAGCTGATGACTAAAATCCTCCCCCAGGAGATATGAAGACTGGTAGCTTTTCAATGGCAAAGACGATTTTGCGCCACTCTTTTTCTGACCTGTACTGGGAGATCATGAAGCATCTGCCTTCCTTCCAAGAAACAGCAGCTCAAACAGTGGAGATTCAAATTCAGGTCATTCACCACAAGAGCGAGAACTTTGATCTTTATATAATAGGCCTCAGCAACCTTGGGATGTTATACTGAGAACTAATAAACTCAAGTGCAATAGACACAATGTTTATTTCCCCCCAAATTTTATATGTTGAAACCTAATCCCCAATGTGATGGTATTTGGAGGTGGGGCTTTGGGGAGGTGATTAGGTTTAGATGATGTCATGAGGATGGGGCCCAAATGATGGGATTAGTGCCCTCATGAAAGGTGGCCCCAGAGAGCTCCTTCACCCCTCCAGCACTTGAGGATGCAGCAAGAAATCAGCTGCCTGTGAACTGAGAAGCAGGCCCTCACCAGAACCCAACCATGCTGGCACCCAGATCTCAGACTTCCAGCCTCCAGAACTGGGAGAAATAAATAAATATCTGTTGTTTGTAAGTCACTCAATCTCTGGTATTCTGTTATAGTGGCTGAAATGGACCCATGAAGAAGCTAAGAACTGGGAAGAGGGTGTCTGTTGTTAATTTTGGTAAGTTTGTCGGGAAAACTTAGAGTTGACATAACTCAGACCCTGATCTTTATCCTAAGCAGTAGCGACTTGTAGAGGAAGGATTAGTTGCTTTGTACCATTGTAATGATCTCTCTGCTCAGCATCATTTTTCCTTCTGAAGTACAGACAGGTTGTTCTCCATCACCTGCTTCCTGAGTCCCTTCCCAGCTGCTGTCTATGTTGGCACAGTTCTGGACTCATCATCTCCAGAGCTTTGGGTAAACTTGCCTGGAGGCCAGTATTCCACGCAGCATGTTGCATTGGATCAACCAAATGGTTAAAAAAACAAACAAAACAAAACAAAACAAAACACTGGGACTTAGCCTCTGAAAAACTCCCATCAGTGGCCCTTAGGGTGTATGTAACATTGCTTTGGTGCCCAGGCTGTGACAGGCAGTGTTTTCCAGCATGTGGAATGCAGCACTTTGGTTCAGAGACAATACGAAACAAACAAGTCTTACACCCCAGTGGATTAATACAAGATAGCTTGTGTTAGCAGCATTGGATGAGGCTGGGGGCTAAGACTTGGATGAGGGGCTCACACCAACTCTCAAGATATTTTTGAGAATCATTTCTCCATTGTTTCCTATCATATATTCCTGTTTCTTTCCTCCATTGCTCCCTTCCGTCTTTGCCCTCATAAATAGCTATTGAGTGCTTGCTAAGTGCCAGGTACTGGTGCAGGCACTGTGGCTATGCATTGGATAGGAAACACAGGTTCCCTGCTCTCTCGTGCTTTACATTCTTATGGGTGGAACATAAAAAAAAACCAGGGAAACAAAACTACCATTGCAGGTCGAGTTAAGTATCATGAAGGAAATAAACGAGGTCCGTTGACAGAGAGTCACTGGGAGAAGACACTCCAGCGGAGGCTGTGGGGTGTGTTAGGGTTCTCCAGAGAAACAGAACCAACAGCAGACAGACAAAGGGATTTATTGTAAGGAATTGGCTCAGGAGATGATGGAGGCTGAGAAGTCCATGATCTGCAGTTGGTGAGCTGGAGACAGGAGAGCTGATGGTGTAGTCCCAGGCCAAGGGCAGGAGAAGACTCAGCTGAACAGTCAGGTAGAAAAACAGTGGAGTCTTCCTTCCTCCACCTTTTTGTTGTATTCAGGCCCTTATTGGATTAGATGAGATCTGCTTTACTCAGTCCACCTGTTCGAATGTTAATCCCATCCAAAAACACACAGACACACTTGGAAATAGTTTAACCAAATATCTGGGCACCCCATGGCCCAGTCAGATTGACACAAAATTAACCATCACATCGTAGAAGGCCTATGATTGGGTGGCTTTTGGGCTGAGTCCTGCTTCCCCCTTCTCCCGCCTCCTAACCTCCTCCTTTCTTTCCTACTCTCCCACTGTCTTTCTCCGCTCTTCTCCCCTTCAGCCTAGAGGAGACTCTGGGTCACCCCTCTGCTCCCCAGCATTGCAGTCTCCAGTGGAAGAGACCCCTGACTCAGGAGGGCTGCCTTCTCACCCTGGGCCAGCGGAGAAGTGAATGGCATCTTCCAGGACGCCATGGTAACCTCAGCTCCTGCGAGAGCCCCATCTATGGTCTGTGACCCTCGGTGCACATACTGCTCCCCCTGGGAGTTTTAGATGCAAGACATACAATCTAAAGTCAGCACCTCCCCAGCCTGGCCACAGATTCAGCTGAGACCTACGTGGGGTTGGAATTGCTGCCATGGCCCGCTCCCCACCCCAGGAACATCACTACCTGAGACTCAAAGGTCTGAACCCAACTGGGTTTTGGCCCCCACCAAGGTCATAATATGTACCTCCAAGAGTCCTGGGGATGTGGTACCCTAAGCTGGGGAAATAGCACTAGACCCTTGTTCTAGTAGGTTCTAGTGGATGAATTCCCATTTAACTCCCAAGGGCAGAGACTTGGGCAGCTCATGTGCCCAGCATTTAGAACCATGCCCAGCATGGTCGGGTGTGGTGGCTCACCCCTGTAATCCCAGCACTTCGGGAGGCTGAGGCGGGCGGATCATGAGGTCAGGAGATTGAGACTATCCTGGCCAACATGGTGAAACCCCGTCTCTAGTAAAAATACAAAAATTACCTGGGTGTGGTGGCTCATGCCTGTAATCCCAGCTACTCAGGAGACTGAGGCAGGAGCATTGCTTGAACCCAGGAGGCAGAGGTTGCAGTGAGCCGAGATCATGCCACTGCACTCCAGCCTGGGTGACAGAGCGAGACTCTCTCTCAAAAAAAAAAAAAAAAAAAAAAAAAAAAAAGAACCATACCCGGCACATAGCAGTGGCACAGCCAGCATAGATATTGGTTGAAAGAACAAGCAAATGGTTTGCCACACTAGCTACCCCACAAACCTGAGGTCTATGTACGCATCCTTACAACTCCAGGTAAGAACCACTATCGTCCCAGTTTTGTAGATAAGGAAACTGAGGCTCAGAGAAAGCAGGTAGATTACAGGAAGCAACTGCGTCCAAAAAGACGTGTGGCTATTGGACTCCAAAGCCTGTGCTCTTGGTTCTGCTCATAGTTCATGTGTATTAGAGGCATTCTCTGTATGAGATGCTGGACCAAGCCTTTAGGCGGATTTCCTCCTGTAAACCACTCGAATTGTATGAGGCAGGTACCATGACTACCTAGTCTTTGCGATTCCATCACTTCCATTTTGCCATTGAGAGAGCTGGTTTGGGTCTGGGAGTAACTTGCCGGGGGGGATGCAGTCTGTCAGTGACGGAGTGGGATTTGGCCACAGGTGCTCTGACCCCTGCATGCACTGCCTCTCTTAGCCACCTGCATTCCCTTCTTAGGTCAGCAGGTGCAGGCCTGGCAAGAGCAGCGTGGAGGGACATGTTTCTTGAGGCTGCATGCTGAGCTTCTGGAAAAGCAGCCTGCAGTTGCCATATGCACCCAAGATGAGCCTCAAATCCAACATCTCAGATCCCCCCAGTGAAGAGGCAAAACCACCAAAATGTCTGTCTTGCTCTCAAGACCTTATGACTAGAGGATTCCAGCATCACAATCAAATTCATCAGTAATGAATGCTGTGATGACAGCGGATACCACTAGTACAGCCCTTGGACCTGGGCAAGAGGGGCGCTATCTTGGGTCCAGTGCTTTAGGGGGCCCTGCTCCAGTCCTCCTCCAGGCTTTAGGGGGCCCGGCTCCAGTCCTCCAACTGTGCTCTTCCCTAGGGAGCAAGGAATCCATGGCCACCCACACATGTCCCTTTCTAGAACATTTTCTGGGTACGTGGGGCCCCCGATTTCTGGCAAAAATGATTGCAAGCTTGGATGTGGGCATCTTCCCAGCATCCCTACTTTAGAGCAGGCTGAGTGGCCACACAGGATGGTGGCGGGGAATGTGAATAGAGGTTGGATGTGAGGGTGGGATGTCCACACAGGTGTGCATAGACTCCTAAGGTGCAGCATGGAGCTGGGGGTGGGAAGAGAAAGGGAGCAGGTTCCAATCAGCTCAGCTGTCCCCACAATGCCGTATTCTGCAGCAGATTTCCAAGAATTTAATAATTTACCATTTAAACCTGGTCTTCGAAGTCCTTAAGAGTTACTTTTGTCGGCCGGGCGTGGTGGCTCATGCCTGTAATCCCAGCATTGTGGGATGCTGAGGTGAGCGGATCACCAGAGGTCGGGAGTTTGAGACCAGCCTGACCAACATGGAGAAACGCCATCTCTACTAAAAATACAAAATTAGCTGGATGTAATGGCGCATGCCTGTAATCCCAGCTACTTGGGAGACTAAGGCAGGAGAATCGCTTGAACCTAGGAGGCGAAGGTTGTGGTGAGCTGAGATCGCACCATTGCACACCAGCCTGGGCAGCATGAGCGAAACTCTGTCTCAAAAAAAAAAAAAAAAAAAAAAAAAAGCAGGTACTTTTGTCAAGGTAACTGGATAGAACATTTTTTTTTTAACAGTTTATCTGCATTTGTGACTTGTAAAGATTTAGATATCAGCATCTGGAGGGTATTTGCACTCTCATACTGGCTTCACAGATGTTCCAGGTGACTCTGGGTACCACAGCAGGGACCAAAGGGGTGGCCACATGCCCTGGCTCTTGCCCCAGGATGCAGTAACACTTCAACCTTGCAGTGCTGGTCCAAACTAGGCTTTATCCTGGAAGAGGGGCTAAGAAATGCATGTGCTCAGACTGCTTTCCCTGGTGACAGAGAAGCACCAGCATGGAACATCCATGCTGCTGTTGCCACTGCCTCCTTTCACCCTCCCTCTCCTCCCCAATGTCACTACAGGCTCAGATGCTCAAAGTGACAGGCACCAATCTTAGGTGCAGTCACTGGCTGGGGGCAGGTGGTTTTCCAACTCTATTACATTTAACTGGACCCAGAGCACATCCAGGCTCTGAGTCTCATTAATATCCTGCTACTGCTCAGAGCCAGCCACCAGCCCTGTGCCTTGGCCATAAACTCCTTTTTAGTGGCCTCTAGCGGCCTTGAGTGTTAAGTAATTTATTATTTGCAAAGTGGTCTATTCAAACACCTGTATGGTGAAACCTACCCAAAGCAAACCTCTGTGGGTTTCATTTGCCTGCAATCCACAAGGTATCTTTTTGTTCTTTAAGTCCCCAGACCAATAAACACACATGCAAACTTTACATTGTTTTTACATGGAAAAGATTTTTTTTTTTAAATAAAAGGAGCAGTGTTCTCTACTGTTTGCAAATGCAATCTATTTTTTTTAATAAACGTAACTTTCCAGGGAGCAGTGAGTTATATTTTAGCTGGAAAAAAAAATACAAGGTACTTTTAGGGTAAAACTTTATACCCACATTCAGGACCAGTAGTCATGAACTCATTTGCTCTCTGTTGTTCCACTGGAACCCAAGCTGGGAGTTGGTTTTCCGAGAATCATTCTCTCAGAGTTTGACACTCAGCACAGAGCTCTCATCCCTGTCTGAGTCTCTGATTGTGAATAACCACAGCAGGAAGCAATCGCCTGTTAACTGGTCTCCTACAGAGCCCTTCAGTGTAGTGTCCCCTCTGTCCTCACAGCCGAGTGGCCTTGGACATGCTATGGATTCTCTTAGGGCCACAGGTCCTCCTCTGGTAAACAGTCACACTGATTGCTTGGCAGTCAGTGAGAGCCCAATGAGGTAATGAGAGGGACTTCCCTGCAAACGTGGGTTCCCTTCTCTCCTCCTCCAGAATCCTGGTGGTGCCTCTTTAGAATTCACAGGTGGATGGAAGAGGATGCAGTGGCAAGAGGACCCTAGCCTCAGAGCCCAGGCCCAGATCCCAGCATCAGATAACAGAACGGACAGCTAGCAGCCTGAAGACCTTAGTTCTCATTTGTACTGTTTCATAATTAGTCCCCAGGCCCCCCTGCTGTTGGCTTAATGACCCAGCTGCACTTCAGTGCTTGAGCATCTGCATAAATGTCAGAGGCGGCTTTTACACATGTGACCCACACGTCCCCAGAGTCCACTCACCTGGGCATACAAATGAGGCCACATGAATGTCCAAATTATGCTGTCCTGGTCATTCAACCACCTGAATGCAAGATTTCACCCCAGTGAAAGTGCACCTTCCCATGCTCCATGCTCCAGCCCGTGGGCACTAAGGACTTCTGGGGATGGGGAGGCTTTCTTGGGCTTGAAGCCAAGCCTAACTCGTGTGCAGGGTATCTGCTGAGAGCTCACCCTTACCCTGGGGCAGTATGGCCTCCACCGGCCCTCTTGAGGTCCCCTTCCTGAAACTGTCCACCCTGCCCAGGTATTTATTTACTTATTTATTTTTGAGGCAGAGTCTTGCTCTGTTGCCCAGCCTGCAGTGCAATGGTACAATCTCGGCTCACTACAACCTCTGCCTCCCGGGTCCAAGCGATTCTCCTGCCTCAGCCTCCCCAGTGGCTGGGATTACAGGCACGTGCCATCACACCTGGCTAATTTTTATATTTTTAGTAGAGACGGGGTTTCACCATGTGGGCCAGGCTGCTCTCAAACTCCTGACCTCAGGTGATCCACGTGCCTTGGCCTCCCAACGTGCTGGGATTACAAGCGTGAGCCACCGCACCTGGCCCCTGCCCAGGTGTTTAATCCCAAACTGCCAATCCCTGGAGGTGCCCTCATAGAATGAGCTTCCTTTTGATTCGTACTCATCCCACAGGACCACAGTGTTTCTCCCGGAAACAAGGACAGTGTCCCCTCCGCGAGGTCAGACCTACTCCCTAGGTCAACCTCAGGGCCAGATTTCCTCCTATCACCCCAGTTTCCCCATCGCTCCAGTCTCTTCTCTGGACATCAAAACCTCCCTTTCATCAGCCTCCTCCACTCAGGTTAATCAATGTAAGAAATTAGGTTCCCCGGGGCAGGGAAGATCCTGAAGCCACAGCAGCTGGCCAGCTTCCTAACTCCAGAGCAGGCTCAGGTGGGACAGTGCATGGCTGTGAGCCTGCACCTCTGCTCCTTCCTGATCGCCAGGGAGGCTGCAGGGTTCTTTCTGCTGGTGACCAGAAAGCCGTGGACTCCACACATCCTTAGGAGCTGCTGCCTGAAACGGCGAGGAACGCAGGGACTGGGGCACCACGGGACATCTCCCCTCCTCCCCATGGAATCCTCTGTCCCCAGAGATGCCCTAGACTGTGAGCTCCATGAGGTCAGGACTAATGGGTGTCACTCATCAGTAAATACCAAGCCTTGATGCAGGCTTGGCAGACAGGAACCCTCGATTATAGCATGAACTGAGGAACACGGACGCAGCTGCTAACCTGCAGAGGGCCATACCGTGTGGCCTGCCTTAAGGAAGTAAGTCCAAGGTGGGTTGAGGAGGCATGGCAGAGTCCAAGCTGGGGCCCAAGCTAGAGTTGATTGCAGTTGATCTTTTCAGAAACCCACAACTATTGAAGTGGTTCTAATAGAATATTTGGAAGTAGTGTTACCCAAGTATTAGAATAGCAGAGTTCAAAGGATTCAAGCCGAATATCAGAGTATTCACATTCTACCTGAGTATTTAGGGGGCAGCTGAGCTGAGCCCGCTGCTCACCCAGCCGGCCCTTAGGTTCTGTAGTGCTGTCATGAGAGGTCCCAGACTTTGCCAGCCTGCCCTGTCCCTGTCCCCATCACTTATGTCCTTCAGCCCCTCAGTCCTCCTTCGGTTTCTGACCCAGGCCTAGTTTGCTCCAGCCAGAGGGTCCTTGCACCTGGACATCCCCTTGCATGGGATGCTTTCCCCAGAGATCTTTGCTCCTTCTAGGCCTCCAGGTCACTGTCTTGGCTTGAAGAGGCCTTCCCTGCCCGTCCCTGCCAAAGAAACCCTCATTTGTTGCCACTCTCTGTAATGGTTAATTTTAGGTGTCAACTTGGCCGGATTAAGGGATACCCTGGTAGCTGGTCAAGCATTACTTCTGGGTGTGCCTGTGGGTGTTTCCAGAGAGACTGGCATTCGAGTGAGTGGGCTGAGTAAGGAAGATCAGCCCTCAGCCAGTGTGGGCAGGCACCACCAATCAATTGAGGGCTGGGACATGACAAAAAGGCAGAGAAAAGGCAAATTCACTTCTCCCTCTGGCTTCTGGAGCTAAGATGCTTTTTTTTTTTTTTTTGAGACAGAGTCTTGCTCTGTTGCCCAGGCTAGAGTGCAGTGGCGCAGTCTCGGCTCACTGCAAGCTCCGCCTCCTGAGTTCACACCATTCTCCTGCCTCAGCCTCCCAAGTAGCTGGGACTACTTGGACTACTGGGACTAGGCGCCTGTCACCACGCCCTGCTAATTTTTTGTATTTTTTAGTAGAGACGGGGTTTCACCGTGTTAGCCAGGATGGTCTGGATCTCCTGACCTCATGATCTGCCTGCCTCGGCCTCCCAAAGTGCTGGGATTACAGGTGTGAGCCACTGCGCCTGGCCGCTAGGATGCCTTCTTATTCTACTCTTAGATATCAGAACTCCAGGTCTCTGGCCTTTGGAGTCCATGCCTGTCTTGCTTACTCTGTATGCCCAGAGCCTAGACCTGCCTTGAGCTTGGCAGGAGCCTGATTAATATTTGTGAAGTGGATAGTGAGTGCGTGGATGAATGGATGGATGGGTAGGTGACTGACCTGTGGAGGGGTGGGTGGGTGGATGAGTGGGTGGGTAGATAGATGGGTGAATGGGTGGATGGGTAGGTCATAAATGTCCTATCCTTTCCAAAGATGTGAAAGTCACACATAATGTATGAGAAATATGACCAAGGAAGGATTTACAAGACTCATACTGAGCTCGTTAAAGAAAAATTCCTCCTCTTCATCTTCCCTAGGGCACAGTTCTGAACCCAGGGCTGTAGCAACAGCAGGAGCCATTTGTGGTGTTTCCTTTCTTGGCAGTTGCCTATTCCTGTTGTACCTTGGGCTGCTGGTTACAGACACAAACCCCCAGACTTCACAGCCTGCCTTTCCTGTGAGAGGCCGGGAAAATAAGCCCCTCAGTTGGATCACCATGTCTGGTCAGGCTGCCCTCTCCTTTCTGAGCCCTCCCGCCTCCTTGGCACCGCCAGCCTTGGCATCGGTGGCTGGGTACTGAGTGATTTCCATTTGTGACCATCTGACCTCTAATTACTTCTGTTAATTACTTGGACAGGCTTTCTGTGCCAAAAGGGCTTAAAACCCAGGGACAGCGGGAAGGGGATGTCCTTCATCTGTCCTTGTCCACCACCTGTCCCTGGAGGAAGGAGGCGGTACACGGTGCAGGTTATTCAATTTCCCAACGATCTGTTCTCTCTCAGATTCTGAGCCATGACTGAGGTCCGTCTGTCATTCTGATAGGTTCCCTTGAAGAGCTTATTCTTTGACTAATCCTGAATCTTCTGGTGACTGATTGCCTGATGGGGGAAACAAGTGTGGGAGCAGGAGGAGGGAGGGGGGATGCGCCTCGTCATCTGTGCCATGCGGAATTAACCACTTCTGTTGTTTTGGGGTCCCCTCTCTGGTTCTTACATCCAAGGGAAGGCCAGCGTGGAGCAACCCAGCCCACGGTACAGAAGTTCAAGCGTGGCATAAAAACCTACAGCTTCCACTACCAGGCCCAGTGGCTCACGCCTGGAATCCCAGCACTTTGTGGGGGCGGAGGCTGGTGGATCACTTGAGGTCAGGAGTTCGAGATCAGTCTGGCCAACATGGCAAAACCCTGTCTCTACTAAAAATACAAAAATTAGCTGGGCGTGGTGGCACACGCCTGCAATCCCAGCTACTCGGGAGGCTGAGGCAGGAGAATTGCTTAAACCCAGGAGGCGGAGGCTACAGTGAGCCGCAATCACGCCACTCGGGAGGTTGTGACCGGAGAATTGCTTGAACCCAGGAGACGGAGATTGCAGTGAGCCAAGATTGCCCTGCTGTACTCCAGCCTGGGCGACAGAGCGAGACTCTCTCAAAAAACAAAACAAAACAAAACAAAAAACCCACAGCTCCCACTGCCCCTCAAACCATCACCTGATGCCCACGGTACCTGTCCCCAGCCCTCCAGTGCTTCAAGGGAGGGTGTAACAGGCACCCATGTTATTTGAGTCTTCATTTTCCCCCCATTTCCCCCATTTGTCCTGGCTAAATCCTCCTTATCCCAGATGCTTCTGACTTGAGACTCATTCATTCATTCATTCATTTGTGATTTATTAAGTATTAACCCATGCAAGGGACTGGTCACAGAGCAGCAAACAGGACACACAGTTTCTAACCACAAGCATCTTTCTATCAGAGAAGACAAATAAGTGCTCGCAACAAATGTAATGAGTTTCCATAGGAAACATGGGCTGCTTGGGGAGCCTAGAACTGGGACCATCTCAGGGTCAGGGATCAGGAAAAGGCTTCCTGGCAAGAACTGCAGAACTCTCGGCACATAACAACTCCATCCAAACACCTGCACTCAGAGACAGCTGAACTATAGCATGACGCCAGCACCTCCTTGAGATGCCTGCCTAGGAAAGCCCAGGGTTGCCAGTCCAGCAACTGACATAGGACCCTGGCCTCCCTTTCTTAGAGCATTTACTGAAAGGGGCTAATGATAAACTCTTTATTTTGTCCCTTTGAGATGCATTTGTATCTCCTGCAACTCAGAAGTGTCTTTCTCCAGGACTTACAGCCATTTCTTGAAATGTAATCAGGAAGGATGGTACCTCCAATTCCCAGACCCTGTAGGAATTAGAATCCTGACTTTAGTCATTGCCATCCTGAAGACACTGGCCTTGTCACATTCACATCGACCAACCTTTTGTGATTTTTTACTTCTAGGCTCTACTAAGCCCATCTTTCCCTCCCTCACTCTGCCTTCGGAGCACCGGGTCCCGTCTGCACAAATCAGGATGGAGCTCAGCCCTTTCGGCCACGGTTTGGATATCATCCATTTTCACTGCTTTAACTCACACCTGGCTTTGTTTCTTTTTGGTGCTGTGGGAGGGGCATTGTGTCTGAAGCTGGAAAGCTGAGCAGCAGTTAGTCCGGCTTCGTGGGTGAGTGTGAGGCACAGAGGCAGGGCAGGCAAGAATGTTCCAAACAGAATAAGGGAGAAGTCAAAAGAGGCTTGGACAAGCTGGAGTCAGAAAGGGGAGGAGGTCTTTGGTCCACCCTGTCGGCCCAAGGCTGTCCTAGCCCTTTTTATCCCCAGTGACCGCCTCTCACCGAGGTGTCAGGAGCCTTTGGCCTCACTGGAGCTGCTCCCAACCCATCCAGCCTCCTTCCCTCTTCCCGATCAGGTCTACCCAGCAGGCTGTCAGCCTGCCCTGCCCTGTCCCTGAGGGGCTGCTTTGGGGCTGTCCCAGCATCCACGAGGATGCTGCTGACGCATTCCCCCAGCCCCCATTTAAAAACAGAGTTAGGCTGGGCACGATGGGTCACACCTGTCATCCCAGAACTTTGGAAAGCTGAGCTGGGTGGACTGCTTGAGCTCAGGAGTTTGAGATCAGCCTGGGCAACACGGCAAAACCCCATCTCTACAAAAAATACCAAAATTAGCTGGGTGTGGTGGCATGCGCCCATAGTCCCAGTTATTCGGGAGGGTGAGGCGGGAGGATGGCTTGAGCCCAGGAGGTTGAAGCTGCAATGAACCGTGATCGTGCCCCTGCACACCAGCCTGGGCAATGGAGCAAGACACTGTCTCAACCAACCAACCAACCAAACAAACAAAAACCACTCCTTTGGAGCACTAGGAAGACTAAAAAAACTCCAAATCTAGTTATGATTCACATACCATAAAGTTCATCCTTTTAAAGTGTACAGTCAATGGTTCTTAGTATTCACAAGGTTGTGCAACCATCACCACTCTCTGATTCCAGAACATTTCATCACCTCAAAAGAAACTCCTACCCGTTAGCAGTCACCCCCATTCCCCGCTTTCCCCAGCCCCTGACAGCCACTAATCTATGGCAACCACTGTGTCTGTGGACTTGCCTATCCTGGACATCTATGAACGGAATCATACAGTACACGGCCTTGGGTGTCTGGCGTCTTTCAATGAGCATCACTTTTTCAAGGTTTATCCATGTTGCAGCATGGATCAGTGCTTCCTTTTAACCAAAATTTATTTTTAAATTTTTATTTGTTTACTTTGAGACTGGGTTATAACACTAGCTAATTTTTGTATTTTTGTTAGGAAAGGAGTTTCACTGTGTTGCCAAGGTTGGTCTTGAACTCCTGGGCTCAAACCATCTGCCCACCTCGGCTTCCCAAAGTGCTGGGATTATAGGCACTGCCTTCTTATGGTTGAATAATACTCCATTGTGTGGATAGACCCCATTCTGATTGCCCATTCATTAGCTGATGGGCGCTTGGATTGTTTCTGCTCTTTGGTTTGTGAATAATGCTGTTGTGAACATTTGTATATATTTATTTTTATTTTTGAGACAGGGTCTCACTCTGTTACCTAGGCTGAAGTGCAGTGGCATAGTCTTGGCTCGCTGCAGCTCCAATCTCCCAGGCTCAAGTGATCCTCCCACCTCAGCCTCCCAAAAAGCTGGGATTACAGGTGTGCCCCACCATGCCCTGCTAATTTTTGTATTTTTGGTAGAGTCGAGGTTTCACCATTTTGTCCAGGCTGGTCTTGAACTCCTGACCTCAAGCGATCCACCTGCCTCAGTCTCCTAAAGTGCTGGGATTACAGGTGGGAGCCACCCCACCTGGCCCACTTATGTACATATTGTTATTATGAACATATGTTTTCAGTTATCTTGGGTGTACATGTGGGAGTGGAATTGCTGGATCACGCGGTAACTGTTTAATGCTTTGAGGAACTACCTGTTTCCCAAAGTGACATCACCGTTTTCCATTCTCATCAGCAATATTCGAAGGTTCCAGTTTCTCCACATCTTCGACCCCATTGACTATGGTCCATCTTTTTGACTCCAGCCATCCTGGGGGTGTGAAGTGGCACATGGCTACTTTTCCCTTCATCCTCATTCACCCCTCCCTGCTTCTGGCTTTGTGTACAGAGTGGTACCAGACTCCTCTCCAGCTCCTCCTGGAGGCTGGTAAGAAAACGTCATAAGTTGAGGAGACCGCCTCAACCTCAGGGGCTCAGATTGCAACCCCCGCTCTTCTTGAAGCACCACTGAGAAACACTTCACCAGGGCAGGTAACCCAGAGCTGTGAGGCTGTGGGTCCAGGTTCTTTCAGGTGAAACAGGCCCAATCATTTCAGGTGAAATGAGGCCCAGGTAAAGAACCTTCTGGCTGCAGCATTTCCTGTCCTCATCGTCACAACCTCTCTTTAGTGGAGAGTCTGGTCCTGAACCATGCCCCAACAGGGAGGCCAGCACCCTGGGGAAAGGAAGCAGGTCTTAGAACACCTACTTTGACCCAGCTGGGGTGAAGATGGCTTGTTTTTAGGAGGGCAAGGCTTGGGGCAAGGGGGAGCCTGGTCTCAACCAGGAGACCCACGGAAGGGATGCAGCTCCTTCCCCTCGGCTTTCTATACTCTTACCTGATGGCACAGGCATGCATTAGCATGTAACTCCAACTGCAGGCGTTGCAGCAAATGGTTGCTCCAATTCACAGTCCCTGCTGGCAAGGTGTACACTTGCCCTGCGAAAGGGCTACCTCTGCTCATCACTGACTCTTCACATTTTGCTTCTAAATTGAGTTCCTTGATGCTGTTTCCTGGGCTGCAGTCAAGACTCCTTATTTGCAAACTCCAGCCATGCTTGTGGCTCCTCAAAATTGGCCATTTGTGTCATTGGTCTCCAGAAAAGTGACTATGTTCCCCAGTATGGTTTCAGCTTTGACGTGTTCCCTAGGTCTTGTCACCTCCTGCTGTCTAGGTAGGCACTCTTGGCTACTCCAAGCCAGCAGAGGGGCCTGAGATCCCTCAAAAGATGGGGGTATTCTTTAATGCAATACAGTAGGTCCCCCTTATTCAAGGTGGATGCATTCCAAGACTCCCAGTGGATGCTTGAAATTGTGGATAGTCGGCCAGGCACCGTGGCTCACGCCTGTAATCCCAGCACTTTGGAAGGCTGAGGCGGATGGATCACCTGAGGTCAGGAGTTCGAGACCAGCCTGGCCAACATGATGAAATCCCTTCTCTACTAAAAATACAAAAAATTAGCTGGGCATGGTGGCGGACACCTGTAGTCCCAGCTACTCAGGAGGCTGAGGCAGGAGAATCGCTTGCACCTGGGAGGCAGAGGTTGCAGTGAGCCTAGATCATGCCATTGCACTCCAGCCTGGGCAACAGAGCGAAATTCTGTCTCAAAAAGAAAAAAAATTGTGGATGGTGCCAAACCCTAATATACTAGGTTTTTCCCTACACATACATATCTATGATAAAGTTTAATTTGTAAGTTAGGCACAGTAAGAGATGAACAATGATAATAAAGTAGATCAATTATAACAATATATTATAGTAAAAGTCATATGAATGTGGCCTCTTCCCTCTCAAAATATCTTAATATTTTCAGACTATGGTTGACTTCGGGTAACTGGAACCCCAGAAAGCTAACTCACAGGTGAGGGAGACACTGTAGCTTATTATAACTCAGAACCAAGAAAGAAATGAAGGAGGGTAAGCAGTGAGTTGACAGTGCCACCAGAGCGGGAATCCAAGCTACTTTGCTCTTCTTTCTGAAGTGGTGTATGTAAGGTTTTATTTACTTACTTGTTTACTTGTATGTTACCAGAGACAGAGTGCTAGAATCGCAGGGAGGCATAATTCTTTTTTTTTTTTTTTTTTTCTTTTGAAGGAGTCTTGCTCTGTCGCCCAGGCTGGAGTGCAGTGGTGTGATCTTGGCTCACTGCAAGCTCCGCCACAGGGAGGCAGAATTCTAAGACCATCCCCAAGATTCAGCCCCTGGTGTGTACACCCTGCCTAATCCCCTCCCCTTGAGTGTGGGTGGGACAGACGATATGATGGATTTCACGCTCTGGATAAGGATGTAGGATGTGGCCAAAGGTGAAGGGATTTTGCAGCTGAAGACTTTGGGTCAATCCAAGAGAAGTTCTCCTGGGTGAGTCTGAACTATAGGGTGAGCTCTGTAAAGGAAGATCTTGAAGAGAGACTCTGTCTCCTGCTAGCCTTGACGAAGCAAGCTGCCTTAAGTTGTACAGCTTCGAGGAAGTGAATTCTGCCACTGCAAGCCTCAGATGAGATCCCAGCCCCGGCTTACCCATCAGTTGCAGCCTGGTGAGACCTTGAGCAGAGGGCATGGTTAAATTCTGCTGAGACTCCCCACCCTCTAAAACCAGGAGACGATACTTTGGTGTTGTTTTTTAAGCTGCAAAATGTGTAGTAATTTCATTAGAGCACGTTAATAGATAGGGGGGTGGGAGGAGAAAGGCGTCTTGGTCAGAAGCCAGTGAGTATCAGGAGATTGGAATCAAAGACATTATCTGTTCTCTGAATGCTATTTGAAAGGATGAGGAGAGAGTGGATTAAGGAAGACTGACTGGGGCAGATTTTTGTTGTTGTTGTTGTTTTTGAGACGGAGTTTTGCTCTTGTTGCCCAGGCTGGAGTGTAATGGTGTGATCTCGGCTCACCACAACCTCCACCTCCTGGGTTCAAGTAATTCTTCTGCCTCAGCCTCCTGAGTAGCCGGGATTATCACCACGCCCAGCTAATTTGGTATTTTTAGTAGAGATGGGGTTTCTCCATGTTGGTCAGGCTGGTCTTGAACTCCTGACCTCAGGTGATCCATCTGCCTCGGCCTCCCAAAGTGCTGGGATTACAGGTGTGAGCCACTAAGCCCAACCTTTTTTTTTTTTTTTTTTTTTAAGAGGCAGGGTCTTACTCTATCACCCAGGCTGGAGTGCAGTGGTGTGATCATAGCTCACTGCAACCTTGAACTCCTGGGCTCAAGCGATCCTCTTGCCTCAGCCTCCCAAGCAGCTGGAACTACAGGAGCATGCCACCATGCTGCACAGCTAATTTTATTTTTTTGTAGACATAGGGTCTCGCTATGTTGCCTAGGCGGGTGCCAAACTCCTGAGCACAAGCAATCCTTCTGCCTCCGCCTCCCAAAGTGCTGGGATTATAGGTGTGAGCCACCTCGCCTAGCCTTTAACAGCTTTATTAAGATATATTTGACATGTAAAAATGTTTAAAGAATATAATTCTATATCTATCTATCTATCTATCTATCTATCTATCTATCTATCAATCAATCATCTATCTATCCCTGTGAAATCATCACCACAGTCAAGATCATGACCATAGTCCCCATCCAAAAGGCTTTCCTCCTTCCACCCTGGAATCCTTCCCTCTTCCCCATCCCATCCCCAGACAAATGCTGATCTGCTTTCTGTCCCTATAGGGGATTTTAGATTTGTATTTTCTAAAATTTTTATAATGGACTCATAGAGTACGTTCTCCCCTTTGGGCCAACTTCTTTCACCCAGTGTGACTACTTTGCGATTCATCCGTGTTGCTGCGTGTATCAACAGTTCATTCCTTTTTATTGCTGAGTGGTCTGGAATGCTCTTTGACCTTAAGAAGGTCACTCGATCTCTCTGGGCCTCAGTTTCCTCAGTGGTAAATAGACACCAGATTCCTGAGGAACCACTACCTGCCTAACTGTCTTTCTTCCTGAGATTCAGAACACTGTGCACGTCTTCCAGGACCTTCCTGTCCAGCCTGGGATTTCTCCCTGTGCAGTTACTGCCTCAGAGTCTGAAAAAAATCTCCTTGAGATCTTAATTTGTGGAGAGAGAGAACGTCGGAAAGCCCAAGGTTCTGGGGCCCTCTGTGCTGGTCGTGACCTCACAGGCGGCAGCAGCTCTATCGCCCTGAGCGGTCGGGGTGCTGGGAGGAGAACTCAGCTCCGGTGTTGCAGACACAGAGGATCAGTTGCAATTGCAGGGTCGACTGCTGTCAGCCCTGCCCTCCTTTCTGCTGGGATCCTGCATGAGGACTATAAATAGTGCAGTGGGTGATTAGGGCTGAGAGTGGGGAGGCAGTGGGGGAGCAGCCCCTGCCCTAGAAAAGAATGGAAATACGTTGTTTTTAAAGAAAAGAAGGAGAAACAGAAACAAGAAGCACTTCTGTATCTCCTTGGCCAGCTTAACCCCAAGTCTTGTTTCCAATAGTTCCATGCAATTCCCATATGGAAAGGGAAGATAGCAATTCTTTTTTTTTTTTTTTGAGACAGAGTCTCACTTTGTCACTCAGGCTGGAGTGCAGGGTCTCGATCACAGCTCACTGCAGCCCTCACTTCCTGAGCTCATGTGATCCTCCCACCTCTGCCTCCCAAGTAGCTGGGACTACAGGCACGTGCTGCCATGCCTCGCTATTTTTTTCTATATTTTGTAGAGATGGGTTTTGCCATGTTGCTCGGGCTGGTCTTGAACTCCTGGGCTCAAGCAATCTGCCTGCCTTGACCTCCCAAATTGTTGGGATTACAAGCATAAGCGCCTCACCCTGCCAAGTCTTGAATAAACATTCTTAAAAAAAAAATACAGCAATTAGCTGGGCACAGTGGGGCATGACTGTAATCCCAGCTACTCCGGAGGCTGAGGCAGGAGAATCGCTTGAACGTGGGAGGCGGAGGTTGCGGTGAGCTGAGATTGCACCACCGCACTCCAGCCTGGATGACAGAGTAAGACTTCGTCTCAAAAAATAAAATAAAATAAAATGAACAGCTAGAACTTCCAAAACAGAGAGGACACCTATTGATGGAGGCAGCCCCTGGCCCTAGAGTCACCTGGGCAAGGAAGCCCTTCCCTTGAGCTGAAACCCCACCCCTTTCTGGGCTACATCCCTCCCCCTATCAGGGAAGCCGCACCTGCTGCTGGGAGTGGGGGCATTGGACGGGCTGTACCTCTAAGGTCCATTTTTCAAGGTGTCCTGGAACTCCCTCCTCTGGGCATCTAGGCCTGTGGTCTAGTTTGAGCAATCTCTGGCTTTCTTGCATAAGAAACCTTCACTTTTAACAGTTACCCTGCTCCATCCCTGGGTTCCTGAGGCAAGAACAATGGCTTTCTTTGGCCAGGACAAAGGCTGTCATCCTTCTGATTCATCATAAAGCCCACTAGTGGCTTTCTGACCACACGCTGGCACAAGGTCCTTCCGTTTGTCCAGCAAACAGGCATTGAGCATCTTCTCTGCTACAACTGGCACTGAGCAACATCCCTGGGGCATCTCCGTGACAACCACATCTTACTTTCCATCTACCTTAAGAAAATGACCCTATGAATACATGCTATGGAAGGCTTATGTCTCAGACTGATTGGAATTAGGATTTTAGAACAAGAAAGTTACTTCATTTCTACTAATTTATTCCCACATTGTTTTGCTGATGTGCACATTGAACATAAAGAGGTAAAATGACTGCAGTAAAGTTATAAAGCTGGTTAATGGTGGCCGAGTGCAGTGGCTCACGCCTGTAATCCCAACCCTTTGGGAGGCCGAAGCGGGTGGATCACTTGAGGCCAGGAGTTTGAGACCAGCCTGGCCAACATGATGAAACCTTGTGTCTACCAAAAATACAAAAATTAGCTGGGCGTGGTGGCACGTGCCTGTAATCACAGCTACTCGGGAGCTTGAGGTGGGAGAATCACTTGAACCCGGGAGGCAGAGGATGCAGTGGGCCAAGATTGCACCACTGCACTGCAGCCTGAGTGACAGAGTGAGACCTTGTCTCAAAAATAAATAAAGAAATAAATAAAGCTGGTTGATGGTGAAGCAGGAGGAAAATCCCCGTGTATTACTCAGGATTGAGTCTGGCTACAAATAGTAATAGACAAGCAAACAACAACAAAAAATGTAACAGTGGCTTGAATGAGACAGAAGCTTATTTCCCTCTCAGATTGGGTGGTCAGTAGAGGACTTCTTGGCCACTCCACAATTCCAGGAGCCCAGGCTTTTTTTCACTGTGGCTCTGGCTTCCAGGAACCTCATGGTCCAAGATGGCTGCTTGTACTACAGTCATCACTTCACCATTCTAGTCAGCAAGAAGAAAGAACTGAAGGGAAAGAGGGGGAGGGAACCCCACTCCCTTTTAAGAGGACCTCCAGTGGCTCACGCCTGTAATCCCAGCACTTTGGGAGGCTGAGGTGGGTGGATCACCTGAGGTCAGGAGTTGGAGACCAGCCTGGCCAACATGGTGAAACCCTGTCTCTATTAAAGACACAAAAATTAGCTGGGCATGGTGGCAGGCACCTGTAATCCCAGCTACTAGGGAGGCTGAGGCAGGAGAATCGCTTGAACCCAGGAGGCAGGGGTTGCAGCGGGCCGAGATCACGCCACTGCACTCCAGCCTGGGTGACACAGTGAGACTCCATCCCCCCTAAAAAATAATTAATAAATAAATTAATTAATTAAAAATTTTTAAAAAGAGGACTTCCCCAAAGTCTCACACAACAGCTGGGTTTCTTACTGTTTTGAACGTGGCCTTCAGGCCACAACTCCTTTAAGGGAGGCTGGGAAATGTCATTTAGCTGGGGAGTTACGTGACTGGCTGAAATGTTACTGTTGTTTTTCAACTGAGAAGCGGGGAGACTGGGTATTGAGAGGCATCCAGAACTCTCTTCTGAGGTCTCCCATCTGCTAGCCCCGAGCTGCTTTTGTTAATCCAAGATGGTATGGGGTTTAGCATTTATACACAGAGGTGTTCAGTCTTTTGGCTTCCTTGGGCTGCAATAGAAGAAGAATTATCTTGGGCCACATATAAAATACACTAATGGCTAGGCGCAGTGGCTCATGACTGTAATCCTAGTACTTTCGGAGGCCGAGGCAAGTGAATCACTTGAGGTCAGGAGTTTGAGACCAGCCTGGCCAACCTGGTAAAACCCCATCTCTACTAAAAACACAAAAATTAGCCGGAAATTGCTTGAACCCAGGAGGCAGATGTTGCAGTGTGCCGAGGTCGTGCCACTACAATTCAGTCTGGGCAACAGCATGGGACTCTGTCTCAAAAAAATAAATTAATTAGTTGAATTAAATTAGATACACTAACGATAGCTGATGAGCTAAAAAAAAAAAAAGTCACAAAAAAACTCATAATATTTTAAGAAAGTTTACAAATTTGTGTTGGGCCACATTCAAAGCCATCCTGAACCCCAAGTGGTCTGTGGGCCATAAGTTGGACAAGCTTGATTTAGGACATTATGGAACATTGTCCTAATGAGGTCACTGCCCACGGTGCCTGCGTGTGAAGAAGGGTCTGGGATTGTCAGCAAACGACAATGAAAACTAAGGGAAGACTGGAAGTGAAGCTGAACCCCAGGCATAGTTACATAATATCCTAGCTTGCCCAATACTATAAATAATAATATCACCTGTCGAGTGCCTACTATATGCATTATGGGTACTATTTAATTTGCCACAAAGCCCTGAGAGTACAATTATTATTTCCATTTTACACAAGAGACACAGAGAGGGTACACAGCTCATCCAGTGTCACAGAGCTAGAAAAGGGTAAATCTAGATTTTTTTTTTTTTTTTTTTGATACAGAGTCTTGCTCTGTTCCCCAGGCTGGAGCACAGGGGTACAATCTTGATTCACTACAATCTCTGCCTCCCAGGTTCAAGTGATTCTACTGCCTCAGCCTCCCAAGTAGCTGGGATTACAGGCACCTGCCACCATGCCCGGCCAAATTTTGTATTTTTAGTAGAGGCGGGGTTTTGCCACGTTGGCCGGACTGGTCTCGAACTCCTGACCTCAAGTGATCCACTTGCCTCAGCCTCCCAAAGTGCTGGGATTACAGGCGTGAGCCACCATCCCCAGCTATAGGTCTAGAATTTAAACCCAGGTAGATTAAGCTCAGAGCTCACACACTGGCCTAGCACCTTTTAGTATCTTTCTTTTTGTTCTATTGCCTAAAACAACCAGCTTAATGGAGGTACAAGCAGACGTAGAGTTTCCAGATAAAAGACACAACTCTCAGTGGAATTCAAATTTTAGTTAAAGAATTACCGGCCTGGTGCAGTGATTCACACCTGTAGTCCCAGCTACTTGGGAGGCTGAGGCAGAAGAATGGCACGAACCTGGGAGGCAGAGCTTGCAGTGAGCTGAGATGGTGCCATCGCACTCCAGCCTGGGTGACAGAGTGAGACTCCGTCTCAAAAAAAAAAAAAAAAATCACTAACTTTTTTAGTATATCTCTTCCAAAATTTAAGACATACTTATACTCATTGTGGCTTTACTGGATATGAAGTGAATCAAATTTGGAAGTAATATTTTGAATTTGAATTTGGTAACCCTGATCAGATTGAAAAGCAAAGTTACGAGGCCGGGTGCGGTGGCTCACGCCTGTAATTCCAGCACTTTGGGAGGCCGAGGCGGGCGGATCACAAGGTCAGGAGATTTGAGACCATCCTGGCTAATATGGTGAAACCTTGTCTCTACTAAAAATAAAAAAAAATTAGCTGGGCGTGGTGGCAGGCGCCTGTAGTTCCAGCTGCTGGGGAGGCTGAGGCAGGAAAATGGTATGAACCCGGGAGGCAGAGCTTGCAGTGAGCAGACATCACACCACTGCACTCCAGCCTGGGCGACAGAGCGAGACTCCATCTCAAAATAAAATAAAATAAAATAAAATAAAATAAAAGGAAAGAAAAGAAAAAAGAAAAGCAAAGTTGTCTGGCCTTCATCGCACCAGGCCTCAATGTGGCCATCTGAAAGATGGGAGCTAAGGCTTACTTAGTCAATGCACAGAAAAAGAATCGTCACCCATTAATTCTGTGGAGTAAGGGCAAGGTCACTGAGTTCACACTTACTCATTAGGAACATTGCCAATAGGAGGAACTGTCTGAGCCAGCTCCCTGTCTGAGTTGCTGGAGGAGCCTAGGGGTTTATACTCTTGGATAATCTCAGATTGGAAAACTGCCACCACCATCTGGCCCCGAAAGCGTTAGCACTAGGATTTCTTTCTTTGGTTCTTTGGTAGCCAACTTGGAGATTTCTTTGCTGGACATTGAATTTCTTTTTCTTCTTAGTGAGATCACTGCCTCCCAGAGGTCGGCAGCAGGGAGAACACCAAGAGAATTTTGCAGACACTGTGGCTCCAGACAAACCCCTTGAGAGGCGGGGAGGGGAGGAACAGGCGATACCGATGACACCAATATAGCCACTTTCCTCAACTGTGAAGAAAAGATCACGCATTCTTCCCACTCTGCCTAACTCAGCAAGATGGCTGTAAAATGATAGGGAACCACAAGGCTCTGTCCTGAACCTCAAAACAGAAATAATATTATAATATGAGTGAGGCAGGGTGGCACACCTGTAGTCCTAGCTACTTGGGAGGCTGAGGCAGGAGGATCGCTTGAGCCTGGGAGGTTGAGACTGCAGTAAATCGTGTTTGTGCCATTGCACTCTAGCCTGGGTGTCAAAGGGATATCCTGTCTCATAATAATAATTGTGTTCCAATTTTTTCTGTACGCACACACAAATAACAACAACAGATAACACCTACTGTGCATTGAGCATGCATTGCTGTAAGTGCTGTGTGCACATTTGTTCATTTAATCCTCACAACAACCCTACAAAGTGGATTACTCTATTTTCCATATTTTCCTGTTTGAGGAAACAGGCAGAGAGAGGTTGAGAAACTTGCTCAAGGCAAGAACGCCAAATCCTTTCTTCCTTAGAAATAACTGTTTAGAGGCCAGACGCGGTGGCTCACACCTGTAATCCCAGCACTTTGGGAGGCTGAGGTGGGTGGATCACCTGAGGTCAGGAGTTCGAGTCCAGCCTGACCAACATGGAGAAACCTTGTCTCTACAAAAAATACAAAATTAGCCAGGTGTGGTGGCACATGCCTGTGATCCCAGCTACTCAGGAGACTGAGGCAGGAGAATCACTTGAACCCGGGAGGCGGAGGTTTCAGTGAGCCGAGATCGTACCATTGCACTCCAGCCTGGGCAACAAGAGTGAAATTCCGTCTCAAAAAAAAGAAAAAAAAAGAAATAACTGCTTAGATATTAAATATTATTGTTACAATCAGATCTACAATCCCCTTTTGGGGGTTAGGGTATCTTCAGAAGAGTCTACAGAGGTCCAAACCTTGCAGTCGGTCAAAGGGCAAAGGGTGTTTTGTGATCACTGACTTCTGTTGCTCTGGCTTTGAGCCCTGTGGGTAGCTCCTTTTGCATTGCCTCTTCTCTGGCTCTTGCTGAAAGCCATGCCTCATCCTGGGGGGTTTGTTACACCTGAGAATGTGGTCATGCCTGAGTCACGCTGGCCGGCAGTTATGACAGTTCCGAGCACCGGGGTGACAAATGTGATGTTAGTGGCTTCTTTGCTCTCTGTTCAGAGGGTGACCAGAGCTCTGATTTATGACGCCTAGCAGATATAGGGCCAATATCTAGCCCAGATACTCGGGGTGACCCCTGCATCTTGCTCTGAGATGAAAGTGAAGGTCTTGAAAGTATATGTTCACCTAAGGCAGTCACAAGAATGAACGGTGATAGGCACCGAATACTCTTCAAACGCTTTGTACAAAAGAGATCCCGGCTCCGAAAATCCAAGATGCTGGATCAGGGGTGTATTCATTGGACCAGGCTAGCCCTTAAAATCAATAGTCCTTTTCCTCTTTGCAAAAAGCTTTCAAATTCCCTTCTGCAAGCTTTAGTCTAAACTACCCCTCAATTCTCATGTGTTCATTCATTCAACCACTCATTGATTTAGTCCAAAATATTTATTAAATGTCCACCATGCAACTGTCTTGAAATAGTCATTTGCCTAAACTAGTAAAAAAGAAAGTTTGGGCCAGGTGCAGTGGCTCACACCTGTAATTCCAGCACTCTGGGAGGCCGAGGCGAGTGGATCACCCGAGGTCAGGAGTTAGAGACCAGCCTGGCCAACATGGTGAAACCCCATCTCTACTAAAAATGCAAAAACTAGCCAGGTGTGGTGGCGGGCGCCTGTAATCCTAGTTACTTGGGAGGCTGAGGCAGAAGAATCGCTTGAACCCAGGAGGTGGAGGTTGCAGTGAGCCAAGAGCCAAGATGGCGCCACTGCACTTCCGCCTGGGCGACAGAGAGAGACTTCGTCTCAGAAAAGAAAAAATAGAAAAGAAAAAGAAAAGGCCAGGCATGGTGGCTCACACTTGTAATCCTAGCACTTTGGGAGGCTGAGGTGGGCAGATCACCTGAGGTCAGGAGTTCGAGACCAGCCTGGCCAACATGGCAAAACCCCATCTCTAATAAAAATACAAAAAATTAGCTGGGCTTGGTGGCAGGTGCCTGTAATCCCAGCTACTCGGGAGGCTGAGGCAGGGAGAATTGCTTAAACCTGGGAGGCAGGGGTTGCAGTGAGCTGAGATCGCATCACTACACTCCAGCCTGGGGAACACAGCAAGACTCTGTCTCAAAAACAAACAAACAAACAAAAAAACCGGGGTGTGCTTTGCACTATAGAATTAAACATGACAAGCCCTATGTATCTTGAATTTAGCCTGAATATAAATTATGATTAGAGGTTACTATAGCAGGACACTCAAGAGAACATAACACTCTGATTTTGAGAATGCAAACGACTCGGTGAACAGTTTGCTTTTGTGGAGATCAGCAAGTCCGTGCTTTCCAGTTACCATTTCGTATTTATGTTAAATTTAAGTGTGCTCTGTATGTTGTCTGTTCACCAAGAAAGGAGCCTCCTCCTTGCAATAGGGACAATGTGTTATGATAGATGTAAGGACTGTGACTTACAACCTAGGAATGTTTGTTATAGGAAACTACATGTTATAGATTTTTTTTTTTTTTTTTTTTGAGATGGAATTTTGCTCTTGTTGCCCAGGCTGGAGTACAATGGTGTAATCTCAGTTCACTGCAACTTCCGCCTCCCGGGTTCAAGCGATTCTCGCTGCCTCAGCTCTACCTGGATTACAGGCGTGCCACACCGACAACCGGGCTAATTTTTTTTTTTTTTTTTTTGAGACGGAGAATCTTCTCTCTGTCGCCAGGCTTGGAGTGCAGCTAGCCGCGATCTCGCGCTCACTGCAAGCTCCGCCTCGCTGGGGTTCTCTGCCATGTCTCCTGCCTCAGCCTCGCTGAGTAGCTGGAACTACAGGCGCCCACCACTATCGCCTGGCTACATTTTTGATATTTTTAGCTAGAGATGGCCGGTTTCACTGTATTAGCCAGGATGTGGTCTCGATTCTTCTCTGAGCCTCGTGATCCCTCCCGCCTCAGCCTTCCAAAGTGCTGCGGGATACAGGCGTGAGCACAGGCTGGGCGCGCCTGAATTTTTGTGTATTTTTGAGATGGGTTTCTCCATGTTGGTCAGGCTGGCCTCAAACTCCAGACCTCAGGTGATCGCGCCGCTGTCTTGGCCTCCCAGAAAGTGCTTGCGCGGGGCGATTTACAGCATGAGTCACGCCCCGCCCAGAGCTATGTTAAAGATTTGTTTTTGTAAACCTGTTATGTGCGTTAGAGGTGTAAGACATAATTTATTCTAGAAGATTCTAAGAAGCTTGACCTTGAGTCATCACAGTTGATGATATAATGAAGCCACTGACTGGTATCCTCCCTGCGGTTCAGTTTTAAGTCACTAGGATTAAATGTACTACATTGCGCCAGGCATGTTGGGCGCAAGATGTGCTGTAATGCACATTTTGGGACGGTTCGAGGCAGCACGCGATCACTTGAGGCTCCAGAAGTTCAGACCAGCCTGCCCAACATGGTGTGTGCAACCCCGTCGGTCTACTAAAACAAAAAAAAAAACAAAAAACAAAAATTAGCCAAGTGTGGGTGCGTGTGCACTGTAGATCCCAAGCACTACTAGGGGAGCTGCAACAGGAGCCAATCATTTGTAACCCAGGATACAGATGTGCAGTAAGCCAAGATCGTGCCCACTGCCGCCTCCTCAAGCGCTAGGCCAACAGAGCCAGACATGGTCTCAAAAAAATTGAATTTAAAATGATACCTGTGTAGGCTGGGCCGTGTGGGCTCGAGCACGCTCTGGAATCCCCAGGCACTTGGGAGGCCCAAGCGCGGGGGTGGATCACCTGAGGTGTGGGAGTTTGCAGCCCAGCCCAGACCAACATAGCGAGAAACCTTGTCCGCGGCTACTAAAAATACAAACCAGCGCGCGCGGTGTGGTAGGGCACCTGGGATACCTGTAATCCCAGCGAGCGCGGGAGCGCCCTGAGCAGGAGAAACTGCTTGAAGCCCGCGGCGACGGTGGAGGTTGCGGTTGCAGGCCGAGATCTGGTCCACCCTGCGACGTCAGGGCCTCGGTAACGAAGAGCGCAAACTCCATTCTCAAAGAAAAAAAAAAAAAAAAAAAAAAAAAAAGTGCATGACTACATAGACTCCCAGACAGTAGAAATCGAGTACGCTAGAGCACATATTTTCATTAGCAATTTTTTTTGGTTTGTATTTATTTATTTATTTATTTATTTATTTATTTATTTATATTTGAGACGGAGTCTTGCTCTGTTGCCTAGGCAGGAGTGCAATGGTGCAATATCGGCCATTTTGGGTAGAGACGGGGTTTTGCCATGTTGGCCAGGCTGGTCTCGAACTCCTGACCTCAAGTGATCCACTCACCTCACTACTGTGCCTAATCAATGCCATATCATTTGTTGAACATCCCTCCTCCCTGCAGGAGGAGTACTGAAGACAGAACTAGGTCTGTCTTGTCCACTGTGCTGACTTTTTTTGTTTGTTTTTTGTATTTAAGATGGAGTCTTGCTTTGTCACCCAGGCTGGAGGAGTGCAGTGGTGCAATCTCAGCTCACTGTAACCTCCACCTCCTGGATTCAAGTGATTCAGGTACCTCAGCCACCTGAGTTGCTGGGGCTATAGGTGCGTGCCACCATGCCTGGCTAATTTTTTTGTATTTCTAGTAGAGACAGGGTTGAGAACCATGTTGGCCAGGTGGTTCTCAAACTCCTGACCTCAGGTGATCCACCCGCCTCGGCCTCCCAAAGTGCTGGGATTACAGGCGTGAGCCACCGCACCCGGCTTTGTTTTGTTTTTGAGACAAGAGTCTCACTCCGTGGCCCAGGCTGGAGTGCAGTGGTGTGATCACGGCTAACTACAACCTCCGCCTCCTGGGTTCAAATGATTCTCATGCCTCAGCCTCCCAAGCAGCTGGGATTACAGGTGTGCACCACCATGCCTGGCTAATTTTTGTATTTTTAGTAGAAATGGGTTTTTGCTATGATGGCCAGGCTGGTCTCGAACTCCTGGGCTCAAGCAATCTACCTGTCTTGGACTCCCACAGTGCTGGGCTTATAGGCATGAGCCACTGCACCCAGCCTACTGTGCTATTTGGATTAGCACAGTCCTGGCACATAACAGGCAATCAATAAATACTTGCTACATGAAAGAATTAGAATTCCAGAGTGATGAAAGAAAACAAAACAAAACCAAACCAGAAGAACCCCAGAGTAAGTTAGCTGAGAAGTTCATCAAAGAAAAGAGGATATCCTGAGTAGCCTCATCCCCACCATCCAAAAATGTGCCCACCTGAAGTTAACTTGTCCCATTCAGCAGAGTGGGCAGCTCTCAGGGGCTCATGGTGGTTCCACCAAACTGCTGTCCAGTGAAACCAGTATTCAATGCCTCTGAGCTTCCTCTGGACTTCCCCATTGGGGCGTCCTAAACAGAAGATGCAGATTTAAATTTCACAGTTAGGCCGGGCACGGTGGCTCACGCCTGTAACCCCAGCATTTTGGGAGGCCGAGGCGGTCGGATCACGAGGTCAGGCTGGTTTGAGACCAGCCTGGTCAATATGGTGAAATCCCATCTCTACTAAAAATACAAAAATTAGCCAGGCGTGGTGGTGCGCCTGTAATTCCGGCTACTCAGGAGGCTGAGGCACAGAATTATTTGAACCTGGGAGGTGGAGGTTGCAGTGAGCCGAGATGGCCCCACTGCATTCCAGCCTGGGTGACAAAGCGAGATTCTTTCTCAAAAAAAAAAAGAAAAGAAAAGAAGATGCCCCCCACGCATGTGAAGTGCTGACTAGTGTTCCTAAGTGCAAGAAGCCTGTGATGTTCCTTATGGAGAAAATATGTGTGTTAGAAAAGCTTCATCCAGGCCAGGCATAGTGGCTCATGCCTGTAAGCCCAACACTTTGGGAGGTCGAGGCAGGAGGATTACTTAAGCCCATGTTTATATTTATTTATTTATTTACTTACTTACTTTTGAGATGGAGTCTCACTCTGTTGCGAGAAAAAAAATTTTATCCAGGCATGAGTTATAGTGCTGTAGGGAAGTTCAATGTTAATGAAGCAATGATATACACTAAATAAGGTATTTTTAAACAGTAACATACATAAAACAAGGCTGTGTATTGATAGATAAAAATGTGACCAGAGGCTCAAAGAACCTAGCCCTGTGTTTCTCCTAGGGAAACAAGTATAGTATTTCATAATTCAGTGTTCGAGATGACTTTATAAAACATGATGATTTGGGCCGGGCACGGTGGCTCATGCCTGTAATCCCAGCACTTTGGGAGGCCAAGGCAGGTGGATCACAAGGTCAGGAGATCGAGACCATCCTGGCTGACACAGTGAAACCCCGTCTCTACTAAAAAATACACAAATATTAGGTGGACATGGTGGCGGGTGCCTGTAGTCCCAGCTCCTCAGGAGGCTGAGGCAGGAGAATGGCGTGAATCCAGGAGGTGGAGCTTGCAGTGAGCCGAGATCGCACCACTGCACTCTAGCCTGGGTGAGAGAGCAAGACTCTGTACACATATACAGATACACACATAACCCATTTAATCCTTACAATACTCCCATGAAAGAGAAATATTTAAGACAGAAAAATCAGCTCAGAGAGGTTAAATGTCTTCCCCAAAGTCACACAGCCAATGAGTGTGCTTCAACTCAGTTCTGTTCAACCTAACTTCTCCCCCTTGCCCCTCTCCAAGCTGAAGAAAGAGGTGGGATAAATTCAAAGAACAAGATGTAAAGTAGCAAGGTGGAGAATTTTGTTCTGAGAAGCTAAGCATTCAGCCCTGCTGAGCACATGGACCTAGAGCCCCGTCTCCCATTCTCTCTAGCCCCACCCTCTGGAGTGGGGCCTTAGCAAAAGCGAGCAAAGCTGCCTGGGCCCTGGCAGGGCTGGTTCCGCTGCGGGTGGACAGTTATATATAACCGAGAATTGATGGCTGCTGTCTCCTCTTTCTCCTTGTGCCTCGCAGAAGTCCTGCAATCCTTCATCTTTACACAAAGCCAGCAGCTGGCAGCCCACCCCCAGCCTCGGGAGCTGGCTAGCAAGTCCCTTTACAAGCAGGTCCTGACAGAAAGAACAAAAAGATATTCACCACCGGAGAATATGCAAACAGCAGACAGCAAATGCAGAAAGAATTCATGATGTTTAGTCTGGAAAAGAAGACGCGGGGGAAACGTTGAGATAGAAGCAAAATCAGAAGAGCTGTGGGAAGCCCAGAGTCAGCAAGCAGAAGATGATGGCTCTAAATGATTCTAAGTATTCCTACTCAATGGGATTTCACCCTCCCAAAGGGAACCAGCTGCTCTGCCCTCTGGATTTCTGGGTGGGGTTGGCCATTGATGATTGGTGATGTGGCAGGGTTTCTGCCTGAGCACCACCTGCAACATTATTATGATTATTATTATTTGAGATGGAGTCTCGCTCTGTCACCCAGGCTGGAGTGCAGTGGCATGATCTCGACTCACTGCAACCTCCGCCTCCTGGGTTCAAACAATTCCCTGCCTTAGCCTCCCCGGTAGCTGGGATTACAGGAGCGCGCCCGGCTTAATTTTTGTATTTTTGGTAGAGACAGGGTTTCACCATGTTGCCCAGGCTGGTCTCGAACTTCTGTCCTCAAGTGATCCATCCACTTCGGCCTCCCACCTGCAACATTTTACGAGGCAGCCCATTCCAACTGGGCCCCAACCTAATTGTTATAAACCACTATGGAGATGGGGCTGGGTTCAGGCCCTGGGGATTCATATTGCTCAGATCTCTTTAATTGTATGTATTTATGTATTTATTTATTTTTATTTTTTGAGACACAGTCTTGCTCTGTCGCCTAGGCTGGAATGCAGTGGCACGATCTTGGCTCACTGCAACCTCTGCCTCCCGGGTTCAAGTGATTCTCCGGCCTCAGCCTCACGAGTAGCTGGTGTTACAGGTGTGCGCCACCACGCCTGGCTAATTTTTTAATTTTTAGTAGAGACGGGTTCACCATGTTGGCCAGGCTGGTCTCAAACTCCTGACCTCAAGTGATCTGCCTGCCTCGGCCTCCCAAAGTGCTGGGATTATAGGTGTGAGCCACTGCGCCTGGCCTGCACAGATCTCTTTAAACCCTGGTATTCTCCAAGTCATGTGCTATAGACGTACGTGTTAGGCTGATGTCAGCCATGAAGAAGATGAAAATAATCTTAATAATAATTACCTGGTGAGCTCCTGCTGCCACAAGCCAGGTACCTTTCACACAGCTTCCAAACCTCCATCTAAGACAAGCCCTTCTATCCCTGTCTTTCTCTTGGGGAGCACTTGTGCTCACAGGGGAAGCCGGGTGCCCGTGAGACACATCCATTCGGAGGCCACTATACCATGCTATCCCACCATCAACACCTAGAACCACCCAGAAACCAAGGGCTCTGGAGAGAGTGGGCAGGAAGATAGAATTCCTAGGCAGTCCTTTGTTAGAAACAGCTCCTCTGACAGCTGAGTGTGGTGGCTCATGCCTGTCATCCCAGCACTTTGGGAGGCCAAGGAGGGCAGGTCAGTTCAGGTCAGAAGTTCGAAACCAGCCTAGCTAATATGGTGAAACCCCAACTCTAATAAAAACACAAAAATTAGCCAGGAGTGCCACGCCTGGAATCCCAGCTACTCAGGAGACTGAGGCAGGAGAATAACTTGAACCCAGGAGGCAGAGGTTGCAGTGAGCTCAGATTTCACCACTGTACTTCAGCCTGGGCCATGGAGCGAGATTCTGTCTCAAACAACAACAACAACAACAACAGCAGCAGCTCCTCCAGCTCCTGGAAATGAAAGGGGGACCATGGCTTTCTGCCAATGATTTCCAACTGAAATAGTTTTAGCAAAATATCACTAAAAAAAATCTTGAATAGAACTTGA
The DNA here is from genome assembly GCF_001698545.2 of Rhinopithecus bieti. Lineage (NCBI taxonomy): Eukaryota > Metazoa > Chordata > Mammalia > Primates > Cercopithecidae > Rhinopithecus > Rhinopithecus bieti. The sequence goes on from NW_016804796.1 coordinate 298,181, forward strand.
TGAAGAACCTTTGATGCAAATTGGAGATGGGGGACCCAATAGAATGGGGAGCCTCCTGGCACGTCCCTCATCTCCCCGTAAGGCGTGGTGGTGATGTTGAAGAAAGCAATCCTATTAGGCGTGATGGTGATGTTGAAGAAATCAATCCTATCAGCCACAATGAGACAACAGGCACCTGGTCCTGGGTAGGGCTCATTTGTCTGGCAGTCTGACCGTCATCACCCTCCCTAGCTCAAGTTCTCCCTTGCTGGAACCAGGAGTAGAGCAGCATCTTACCTGGTCTCCCAGCCTCCTCTATTCTCCTGTGTCTGATGAATCCATCATCAAATCACTCTGTCAAACACAGCAGTGGAACCTTCCGAGACTTCCTGTAAAGGGTCAGATGGTCAATATTTTAGGCTTTGTCAGCCATCTACTATCTCTGTTGATAATTTCTCATTTTGTTTTTACAACTATTTATTTTTAAAAAAATCCCTTTATCGTTGTGTGATGGACATGTAAAAAGCTGTACACACAATTTTGTGAGTTTGGGAACAAGTGTGAACCTGTGAAACCATCACCACCATCAAGGTCAGTGACATTCCTGTCACCTCTCTAAGTTTCCTCCCAGTCCCTTTATCATTACTATTTGATAAATATATAAATAACATATATTATTTGATGTACAGGTTGTACGTGTGTGTGTGTGTGTGTGTGTGTGTGTGTGTGTGTATGTTAACAACATTTAACACAGGACTTACCCTCTTAGCAATTTATTTATTTTTTGAGACAGGGTCTGGCTCTGTAGCCCAGGCTGCAGTGCCGGGGGGCTATCTCAGCTCACTGCAATCTCTGCCTTCCAGGCTGAAGCCAACCTCCCACCTTAGCCTCCTGGGACCACAGGCGTGCACTACCATGCCTGGCCAGTTATTTTTATTTTATTTTTTTTGAGACAGAGTCTTGTTCTGTCACCCGGGCTGGAGTACAGTGGTGCCGTCACTGCTCATTACAACCTCCACCTCCTGGGTTCAAGTGATTCTCGGGCCTCAGCCTCCTGAGTAGCTGGGACTACAAGTGTGCACCACCACGCCCAGCTAATTTTTGTGTTTTTAGATGGGGTTTCACCATGTTGGCCAGGCTGGTCTCAAACTCCTGGCCTCAAGCCATCCTACCTCCTCGGCCTCCCAAAGTGCTGGGATTACAGGCTTGAGCCACCGCGCCCGGCCAGTTCACAGGTCTTATTCCAACAGGCTACAGGCTAGATTTGGCCCATGGGCTGTAATTGGCTGACCCCAGGCCGAGAGAATAAACTGCAGTTTGAACCTGGTATTCAAGGCCTCCTGTGATCTTCCCTGAAGCCCCTTTTTGAGTTTTATCACAACTTACTGTCCTTTCCCATGCTACATTCCTGCCAAACCTGAGAGCTCGCACAACCGTAGCCACCCAAGGGTCCCTCCTTCTGTAGGGCTCCCTGTACGCTTCCTTCTTCCTGGAATGCCATCTGCCAACCTCTTCCACCCATTGAACTCCTACTCTCAAGTGCTGCCTCTTCTATGAAGTTTCCTGGATTTTCCTCTGCAGGGCTTGCTGCATGCAGCTGGAAATGCCACCCCCAAGAGTTGTGCAGTGCACAACCTGTACAACCAAATGCAGTGGCCTTCTGTACCCCTAGGTACAAGTAAACTCTTTCTCTGAAACCAAACCAATAGTCCCATCGGTTTTTTTTTTTTTTTTTTTTTTTTGGATAAACATAGAAATTGACCCTTCCGGTCTTACAGCTTGAAACTCACATTTGGTTTATCTGAGTTCTTTCCTCCAGTCTTCTCAAAAAAAAAAAAAAAAAAAAAAAGTATTAAAGAACTGAAACTCACCAGATCACTAAATCTAGACAATGAGACACTGGACCCCTCATTCATCATGATTGCTTCCTTGCCCCTCCCTAGTTCCTGTTTTCTTACACATTGCTACATTTCTTCCTTGCTATATAAACCCTTTGTTTTAGTCAGTCAGAGAGATGGATTTGAGACCCAGTTCCCATTTCCTCAGCTTCAGCACCTAATTAAAGCCTTCTTCCTTGGCAAAAATTGACTCAGTGATTGACTTTCTGTGCAGTGAGCAGTAGAACCTAGGCTGAACTCCTGATGTTTCGATAATACCTCCTCCAAACTTCAAAAATAATATTTATTTTATGAAGCATTATTCCTATCTCGATTCATCGTTGTGCCACATGGGTGTTCACCTCTCTACCTCCTGTTACTACACTGTTGCTTTACTGAGGCTACCTCCTCTAAGTACCTTGCATTTCTTCCCTTCACTTTTCTTTTTTTTTTGAGGCAGTGTCTTGCTCTCTCACCCAGGCTGGAGTGCGGTGGCATGATCTCAGCTCACTACAACCTCCGCCTCCCAGGTTTAAGCAGTTCTGCTGCCTCAGCCTCCCAAGTAGCTGGGATTACAGGCATGTGCCACCACACCCGGCCAATTTTTTTTTTTTTTTTTTTTTAGTAGAGAAGGGGTTTCACCACATTGGCCAGGCTGGTCTCAAACCCCTGACCTCAGGTGATCCACCCACCTTGGCCGCCCAGTGTGCTAGGATTACAAGCGTGAGCCACCGTGCCCAGCCCTTCTCTCTTTTTTTTTTTTGAGACAGAGTCTTGCTCTGTTGCCCGGGGTGGAGTACAGTGGTGCAATCTCAGCTCACTGCAACCTCTGCCTCCTGCGTTCAAGTGATTCTCCTCCCTCTGCCTCCCAAGTAGCTGGGATTACAGGTGCGCACCACCATGCCTGGCTAATTTTTTGTCTTTTTAGTAGAGACGGAGTTTCACCATGCTGGCCAGGCTGGTCTCGAACTCCTGACTTCATGACCCGCCCACCTTGGCCTCCCAAAGTGCTGGGATTACAGGCGTGAGCCATCACGCCCGGCCCCTTCCCTCCACTTTCTATGTTGCAGATTGAAGTTTCCAAAAATGGCTGCAGTAATAGTTCCCACCCCCACATGCCCTTCTGCAACATGACTCTGCCATGCCCCCATCAAGAGGCAGGTGGGCTATGGGTGTGGGGTGGCCCTGGGACGGCTTTAATAGTATACCGAGAAGTGAGGCTGGGTCAGCTTTGGGGGAGGAGCCTACCTGGCCTGGCAGGCTCTGCTTCTTGCCCCTTCAAATCTGGCATCATATCAGAAGCCCAGCTATCCTGAGACCACCAGGCTGTGAGAAGCCCAGCCACCGGGGGTGGGGCAGACTCTGGTGGATACAAGCCACATGGAAAGAGACAGGAAGAAACCTGGGGCACCAAGAAGCCAGACTTGTAAGCAAAGGAGCTCCTGGACACTCCAGCACTGTATACACCTCATGGAGAAGACCAGGCCACACACTAATGGCCCCAGTGGAGCCGTGCAGGCCTCCCCACACGAGGCCCCAGACATTAAGGAGCAGAGATGCTGTTCCCATGGGGCCACGCGAATTCCTGAAACGTGAGCGTGGACGGTCAGCACGGATGAATATGATGGGTGAGCCCTGCCTTCCTAGAGCTGGCCATCTGGAAGAAACAAACAGTGTGCATCGTGGCAAACTGAGACACCTGTGTTCCATGGAGGAACTCAACAGGGCGAGTGGTGGGAACAGTGGAGGTGGTCACGGAAGGCTTCTCTGAAGAGGTAGCACCGAAGCTGAGACCTGGAGGACCAGAAGGAACCAATATAGTACAAGGAAATGTGAGGGAGGGTGCAGGGAGAGAACTCCAGAGAGGAGAGGTTCCCTGGCTCTCAGCTCCCCAGAGCCAAGGTTGATGCAGACAATTACAGCTCCTTGTCCCAACTCCCACTCCAACCTCCAGCAGTGGGAGATTTTATCCAGAGATAGGCAGGCCACCTCTGTCTTGCTTGGAGGTGAGTTAATGTCCCTTGCAATGTGCTACGGTGGAAGGTGACAGCTCTTTGATTTATCTCTCTCTGACACTCCTCCCAATCTGTGACCAGGCAGCACCTTAAATAGACCTGAAGTGCATTTGGACAAACCAGCCTGCATACATATTTATTCAGAAAGCAGAAACCAGTAAGGAGCTATTTGTTAGCAAAAAGAATTGCTGAGAAACTGAAAGAGTTTGTCCAAATCCATGTACAAAGTAATGAAAAGCGGGGGAAAAGATGACTGCTTAGTTAACTTACTTATCACACTGACCAGATCCTCTTCAGTAGAGCTCCAATAAATGACAACATGGAAAATCAATTTTGAGCCCCTGCAAAAACAAAACAAAACAAATTCCACCATTACCTACTCTTTTATAATGTTCTCTGATGACACCACAATATAGGCTGAATTAGGCAAAAGGGAGTTAAAAAAAAAAAAAAA
>NW_016804796.1:302886-315042 GCF_001698545.2 Rhinopithecus bieti
GGGCGACAGAGCGAGACTCCGTCTCAAAAAAAAACAAAAAACAAAAAACAAAAAAATCAAAGAAAGTTTCCTAAATGCATGATTTTACTGTACAAGTGAAAGAAGGCAATGTGAAAAGACTCATTCTGTTAGATGTTCCAGAAAAGACTTTTGCCTTTTTCTATAGAGACGGTAGAAAGTCCAGTGGTTGCCATGGGCTGGGAGCACAGTGGGATGAATGAGAAGAGGACAGAGAACTTTTAGGGAAACAAAACTACTCTGCATGATGCTCTAATGGTGGATACATGTCATTATCCCTTTATTAAAATCCATAGAATGTAAAAACCAGCAATGATCCCTCATGTAAACTGTGGACATTGGGTGATAATGATGTGTCCATGTGGCTCATTGACTGTGACGAATGCTCTGCGCTGGTGTGGGTGTTGATCCTGTGGGGATGCTCTATATTGAAGGGGGAAGAGGGTAGATGAGAACTTTCTGTTTAGTTTTTCTGTGAACCTAAAACTGCTATAAAAAAAATAATAGGCCAGGTGTGGTGGCTCACGCCTGAAATCTCATCAATTTAGGAGGCTGAGGCAGGTGGATCACTTGAGGTCAGGAGTTTGAGACCAGCCTGGCTAACATGGTGAAACCCCGTCTCTACTAAAAATACAAAAAATTAGCCGGGCATTGTGGTGGGCGCCTCTAATCCCAGCTACTCTGGGGCTGAGGCAGGAGAACTGCTTGAACCCTGGAGGCAGAGGTTGCAGTGAGCAGAGAGAGCACCATTGCCTATAGCCTGGGCAACAAGTGTGAAACTCCATCTCAAAATAAATATATAAAAATAAATAAATAAATAAATGATAATAGGCCGGGCACGGTGGCTCACACCTGTAGTCCTAGCACTTTGGGAGGCCAAGGCAGGTGGGTCACCTGAGGTCCGGGGTTCGAGACCAGCCTGACCAACATGGCAAAGCCCTGTCTCTACTAAAAATAAAAATAATAATACAAAACTTAGCCAGGTATGGTGGTGCATGCCTGTAATCCCAACTAGTTGGGAAGCTGAGGCAGTAGAATCGCTTGAACCCTGGAGGCGGAGGTTCCAGTGAGCCGAGATCGTGCCACTGTGCTCCAGCCTGGGCGACAGAGGGAGACTCATTCTCATAAATAAAATAAAATAAATAAACAAACAAACAAACAAACAAACTGAAGTCTGGGCACAGTGGCTCATACCTGTAATCCCAGCACTTTGGGATAGCTTGAGCCCAGAAGTTCAAGACCAGCCTGGGCAACATGGTGAAACCTGGTCTCTACTAACAATACAAAAATAAGCCAGGCATGATGGTGCACGCCTGTTGTTCCAGTTACTAGGTGGGCTGAGGCAGGAAGATTACCTGAGCCTTGGGAGGTCAGGTCTGCAATGAGCTGTGATCATGCCACTGCCCTTCAGCTTGGATGACAGAGTGAGACCCGGTCTCAAAATAAAATAAAATAAACTCAATATTTAAAAAAACCTGTAATGCTTCCTTCCAGTGCTAAAATTGTATTATTCTAAGTATATTTTAAAGAATAAACGATTATTGTTCAGTGTCTTTAAAATTAGTTTTAAAAATCTTTTTCGTTTTGAGAATGCAAACTAAGTTAACCATTTTTTTATTCTTTTTTTTTGTTTGTTTTTTGTGAGATGGAGTCTCGCTCTTGTTGCCCAGGCTAGAGTGCAATGGCATGATCTCAGCTTACTGCAACCTCCGCCTCCCGGGTTCAAGTGATTCTCCTGCCTCAGCCTGTCGAGTAGCTGGGATTACAGGCATGTGCCACTACCCCTGGCTAATTTTTGTATTTTTAGTAGAGACAGGGTTTCTCCATGTAGCGAGACTGGTGTCGAACTCCTGACCTCAGGTGATCCGCCTACCTCCCGAAGTGCTGGGATTTCAGGCATGAGCCATTGCGCCCAGACTGTTTTTTTCCCCCGAGATAGAGTCTTGCTCTGTCGCCCAGGCTGGAGTGCAGTGGCATGATCTCGGCTCACTACAACTTCTGCCTCCTGGGTTAAAGCGATTGTCCTGCCTTAGCCTCCTGAGTACTTGGGATTACAGGTGTGTGCCACCACGCCTGGCTAATATTTTGTATTTTTAGTAGAGATGGGGTTTCACCATTTTGGCCGGGCTGGTCTCGAATTTCTGACCCGGTGATCCACCCGCCTTGGCCTCCCAAAGTGCTGGGATTACAGGCGTGAGCCATCGCGCCCGGTTGTTAACCATTCTTAAAATATTACATTGCATTTAGAAGTCCTATATCTTTAATATACATAAATGACAACACAAATATTTATACTAAAATAGTATTTACATAATAGTAAAATTTTAAAAATACCATAAAATATAATTCTTGCAACCCTAAATTACACCATCTGGTCTGATCTACCAGCAGATGGCAGTCGAGACCCATGGATTGGAAATTTTGATCTTAACAATCACTAGAAATGAATCCAGTCCTGCACTGCCCACCCTGCCGCCTGCTGGCTCCAGCGGCTCTGCTGTTTGGAGGAATCATGATGAAATTGTGGCGGCGTCTACAACCTGAGCCCCACTGCATGCCCTGGGTTCTTGTTGCCTCCCTGTTACCAGGAATCAGAGGTGAGATTGAAAGACGAAAAATGCGGCTGGGTGCGGTGGCTCATGTCTGTAATCCCAGCACTTTGGGAGGCCTATCGGGGCGGATCGCGAGGTCAGGAAATTGAGACCATCCTGGCCAACATGGTGAAACTCCGTCTCTACTAAAAATGCAAATACTAGCCGGGCATGGTGGCGTGCGCCTGTAGTCCCAGCTGCTCGGGAGCATTGGGCAGGAGAATGGCTTGAACCCAAGAGGCGGAGATTGCAGTGAGCCGAGATTACGCCACCGCACTCCAGCCTGGTGAAGAGCGATGCTCTGTCTTAAAAAAAAAAAGAAAAGAAAAGAAAAGAAAATGGAAAATGCTGGGACTTCTGCTGAGAAAAGAAAAAAGAACAAGATGTATTGATCTTACTGTATGCCAGGCCCCATGCCAAGCCCTAAACATGAACCATCTTATTAGATCCTACCAGGGTCCCATAAGCTGTTGGACATCATCATCCTCATTTTACAGGGAACCTGAGGCTCTTCAGGGAGGTCACTCATCACCCACAGGCACTTGATCGTTCTCCACCCTTGGATGATGTGCGATTCCAAAACATGCTGCACCAGTCTCTTCTTTGATAGAGAGAGAGGAGGCGTTATGAGAAAATCTCTCATCGATCTGGCCATAGCTCCCCAAAAAGATGAAACTTTTTAAATGTCAGATGGAAATATTTAAAAAGTGTTTGATGCCTGTATAGTTTTAATATTTTGCTTAAATGGAGTGTGGCTGTCTTTACTGGCTACAACCAGTTTAATTCAAGAAGGGCTGCCAGTCATCAGGGAACAAGTCAAGTGCTGGCGCCTCCCAGAGGCTCTTCCTTCATAGGGCTCCAGAGGGGGGGCATTATGAGAAAATCTCTCATCGATCTGACCCAGCTCCCCAAAAAGATGTTTTTTTTTTTGAGACGGATTATTTGTATTTATTTATTTTTTTCTTTTTCTTGAGACGGAGTCTCACTCAGTCGCCCAGGCTGGAGTGCAGTGGTGCGATCTCGGCTCACTGCAAGCTCTGCCTCCTGGGTTCACGCCATTCTCCTGCCTCAGCCTCCCGAGTAGCTGGGACTACAGGCGCCCGCCACCACGCCCAGCTAATTTTTTGTGTATTTAGTAGAGACGGGGTTTCACCGTGTTAGCCAGGATGGTCTCGATCTCCTGACCTCGTGATCCACCTGCCTTAGCCTCCCCAAAGTGCTGGGATTACAGGCGTGAGCCACCGTGCCCAGCCTGTATTTATTTTTTTGAGACAGAGTCTCGCTCTGTCACCAGACTGGAGTGCAGTGGCACGATCTCGGCTCACCGCACCCTCCGCCTCCCAGGTTCAAGTGATTCTTCTGCCTCAGCCTCCTGAGTAGCTGGGACTACAGGCGTGCACCACCATGTCCAGCTAATGTTTGTATATTTAGTAGAGATGGGGTTTCACCATGTTGGTCAGGAAGGTCTCCATCTCTTGACCTTGTGAGTCGCCCGCCTCAGCCTCCTGAAGTGCTAGGATTACAAGCATGAGCCACTGTCCCCAGCCTAGATGAAACTTTTTTTTTTTTTTTTTGAGACGGAGTCTCGCTCTGTCGCCCAGGCTGGACTGCAGTGGCCGGATGTCAGCTCACTGCAAGCTCCGCCTCCCGGGTTTACGCCATTCTCCTGCCTCAGCCTCCCGAGTAGCTGGAACTACAGGTGCCCGCCACCTCGCCCGGCAGATTTTTGTATTTTTTAGTAGAGACGGGGTTTCACCGTGTTAGCCAGGATGGTCTCGATCTCCTGACCTCGTGATCCGCCGTTCTCGGCCTCCCAAAATGCTGGGATTACAGGCTTGAGCCACCACGCCCGGCCGATGAAACTTTTAAAATGTGTCATTGAAATATTTAAGCAGCATTACTGTGGGTGCATCTGAGGCAAGAGAATCGCTTGAACCCAGGAGGCAGAGGTTGCAGTGAGCGGGGATCGTGTCACTGAACTCCAGCCTGGGTGTGAAAAGGCCTAGATTTAGTTTTCAGGTGTCCAGAAAAATGAATTTGATATATCTACCAAAATAGGCAGGTATTCAACAGCAGCACTGATCTAACTCCAGGTCATAAAATGACCTGTTGCCACAGCGAGAGCAGTAGTCAGTACAGAACAAGATCCTCTTGGGCTCCCTTAAGTCCCTCACTCTCCCCATCAGCTCAGCCCCAAGTTGGGCAAATCTGCTCCGGCAGAGAGTACCACCAGCATCATAACTCTCCCGCGGGGCAGGATACAGCTCCAGACATAAGTTGTCCAATCTGATTGTGTGGCACAGCAGGTTCTCCAGGGTGGCCATGGAGACAGGATTTCCACGGAAGTTGAAGGTGGTGAGCTCAAAGCAGCGGCTCAGGGCAGGCAGGATGGTGTTCACTTGGGAGTCTACGATCCCACAGTCATCTAAATCCAGGTACTCAAGGGTGCCTGCAACTTTTTCTAGCAGAACTTGGAGAGGCACAAGACTGAAATTGGCTAGTCTGATGCCCGTCAGGTCCAGGGTCTTCAGTTGACCGATGCTCGGGCACTGGGACAGATGCCGCAAGTCTGATTCCAAAAGCACACAGTTAGTTATTGCGAGGATCTTTAATGGAGTCTTCAGACAGCTGGGGAGAGAGAGAGAGCAAGAAGTTAGTTCTGGGGAATTATAGGGGTGAGTGGAGGGTGGTGGGGAATGTCAAGGTGAAGGACGAAGACCATTTTGCCCAAGCCAAGGGTCATTCTGATTGTCTGATGGTCAACACTTAGGATGCTGCGTGATGAAGAGCTTTGCCACCGAGGTCAATTCCATTTTAGGCCCGGAGCAGTAACTCACGCCTGTAATCCCAGAACTTTGTGAGGCTGAGACAGGCAGATCACTGGAGGTCAGGAGTTTGAGACCAGCCTGGCCAACATGGCAAAACCTGTCTCTACTAAAAATGCAAAAATTAACTGGACATGGTGGCGGGTGCCTGTAATTCCAGCTACTTGGGAGGGTAAGGCAGGAGAATCGCTTGAACCCAGGAGGTGGAGGTTGCAGTGAGCAGAGATCATGCCACTGCACTCCAGCCTGAGTGACAGAGCGAGACTCTGTCTCAAAAGAAAAAGAAATAAAAATTCCATTTGAGGCTGAGTCTTTTCACCATCATTTATAGGAATGGATCAAGTTCACAGAATCCCTAAAGCCTCCTTTCCTCATCTGTCAGGCAGAAAAACCACATCTCTGGGCTACAGGAGCCCAGTGGAGACACAGGCAGAAGGGACAAATCCAGGCAGGATAATGCAACATCAGCTGAGGTGGGCAGGCTGCAGGCGTCCCTGATATGCCTGTGTCATCAGCAAACCATCTATCTCTTTCGTCATTCTTTGTGCCTGCTCCCTGACCCTCTGTTTCAGAATCATGCATTTCTCAGGTAATTAATTTACCTGGAACTCAAAACAACCATTAGGACAGGGAATTAGAGATGGGTAATTCGTGTTCACCAAGCTGTTGAGCACAGAGCTTATATTCTGAAATGTGCAGGTTTGCTGAGCATTCCCCTCTTCAGTGCCCACTTCACTTCCCTACTTCCTATAATCTTCTTAACAATTGTCTTGTTTTTGGGTCAGGTGTGGTGGCTCACGCCTGTAATCCTGACACTTTGGGAGGCCGAAGCGGGTGGATCACCTGAGGTCAGGAATTTGAGACCAGCCTGGCCAATACAGTGAAACCCTGCCTCTACCAAAAATAATTAGCCAGGTGTGGTGACCCACACCTGTAATCCCAGCTACTCAGGAGGCTGAGGCAGGAGAATTGCTTGAACCCAGGAGGCGGAGGTTGCAGCAAGCCGAGATGACACCACTGCACTCCAGCTTGGGCGATAAAAGTGAAATTTCATCTCAGAGAAAGCAAAATTATCTTGTTTGTATTTTTTAGTTATTCTTTTTTTAGCAGGGGTCTTTGCTATGTTGCCCAGACTAGTCTTAAACTCCTGGGCTCAAATTATCCTCTTGCCTCAGATTCCCGAAGTGCTAGGATTACAGGCATGAGCCAGCATCCCTGGCCTGTTTCTCATCATCTTAACTTAGACACACATCCTCAGGAAGAATTCACAAATGCACCCTCACTAAATCTGAACCCTCCAGTAGCTAGTTTCCTAGCATGGCAGCCTCTCTATAGCATCTACCCCAGCTGATTCTTCTGTCTTCACTGGGATGAATGTGTGATACCCATTTCAGGACAGAGCTTCCAACAGGGAAATGCACTGACATTCTAGTGTCCCCTTTACTGTTACATCCTCATAGGCGGGCTCACAGTAGATGCCCACTCTAACAAGAAAGGCTCTGCTGTTTTCTGCAGAGAAAGCTCACCACCCTCCCTCACCTGAGCAGCTGGTCCAGGTGGCCTTCAAGGAAAGAAACAGAGTTGATATAAAGCTTTTGGAGGTAGCGCAGCTTGAGGAACTGAGAAGTGAACTGGGTAACAAACTCCTTCTTCTTCTCTGGGGAAATGTAGCGAGAGACATCCACATCAGAGAGGACAAGCCTGTGAAGATTCCTCATCTGGCCCAGGTATGGGGTAAACTCTGCCAGGACAGGTAGTGTCCAATTGCAATTCATTTCCACCTCCTGGATACAGTCTAGGTTGACTGTTTTCAGGATGTTTCTGATATTGTGGAGGGGCATTCCCAACATTTTCAGCTTCTTACAGCACAGGTGTAGTAAACCTTCCCTCTGCTTGACCCATAGAAAGAGGCAGGTGAGGCATTCATCCAGAGTCCTGTTCTTGAGGCAAAGGTCTATGAACACTGTCAAGGGCTGCTGTTCTCTCATCCTTGGACAGTCCTGCACTGGTTTTCTGTTCCACATATCATTTGGTAAGCACCCACTGACCATGACTTCAGACCAAACCATCCAGAAGTTCTCACTGACATCCTGTAAATCCAGCACTTGAAGTTTCCACCTCCTGTGGAAAAATAGAAGAGAAGCTGAGAATGTAAGGACTTACTTCTGAACTTATACTTCACATCCTGGATATCAGCTCCTCTCCTCCCTGCTTCTTCTCCCTCTCTCTGACTTTTCTCCACACTGGTTTACCCTTGAATCCTGCCCAGTTCCACCAGTTTTTTTTGTTTGTTTGTTTTTTTGAGATAAATTATTCCTCTGTTTCCCAGGCTGGAGTGCAGTGGTACAATCTCAGCTCACTGCAACCTCCAGCTCCTGGGTTCAAGCAATTCTCCTGCCTCAACCTCCCAAGTAGCTGGGATTACAGGTGTCTGCCACCATGCCCAGCTAATTTTGTATTTTTTTTTTTTTTTGAGGCGGAGTCTCGCTCTGTCGCCCGGACTGGAGTGCAGTGGCCGGATTTCAGCTCACTGCAAGCTCCGCCTCCCGGGTTTGCGCCATTCTCCCACCTCAGCCTCCCGAGTAGCTGGGACTACAGGCGCCCGCCACCTCGCCCGGCTAGTTTTTGTATTTTTAGTAGAGACGGGGTTTCACCGTGTTAGCCAGGATGGTCTCGATCTCCTGACCTCGTGATCCGCCCGTCTCGGCCTCCCAAAGTGCTGGGATTACAGGCTTTAGCCACCGCGCCCGGCCTAATTTTTGTATTTTTAACTGATTTGGGGTTTCACCATGTTGAGAGGTGAGGCCAGTTGGCCTTCCTGGGTCGAGTGGGTACTTGGGGAACTTTCATGTCTTATATGAGGATTGTAAAATGCACTGATCAGCAGGATTCTAAAAGTAGCCAATAGTGGAGAGTATTGAAAAAAGGGCAATCTGATAGGACAGAAATGGAACATGGGAGAGGACAATAAGGGAATAAAAGCTGGCTACTCTAGCCAGCAGCAACAATCTACTTGGGTTCCCTTCCATGCCGTGGAGACTGTCTTTATGTTCTTCACAATAAACCTTGCTACTGCTTATTCTTTGGATCTGTGCCATTTTTAAGAGCTGTAACAACCACTGCAAGGTCTGCGGCTTCATTCTTGAAGTCAGTGAGACCACAAACCCACTGACAGGAACCAACTACGGACAAATCTTGGGGGCCCGTCCAGGATCTCACCACATGATGAGTACCATCAGACCCCTTTTACTTGCTATTCTGTCCTATTTTTCCTTAGAATTTGAGGGCTAATCACTGGGCACCTATCAGCTGGTTAAAAGCGACTAGTGCAGCTGCTGGACTAAAGACATGGGTGTCAGGCTTTCTGGGAAAGGGCCCTCTAACATCTCCTGACTCTTCGGAGTTGGAAGCACTGGTTTGCCTGAAATCAGCTTCTACTTTTCCTGCATTTCTGGGCTGAGCCCAGGGTCAACAGAGAGGAAAGCCATTCAGCTCCAGGGTCCCAACAAAAAAGTTGGTTGACCCTGAAGCCATGAGCGGAGCTCTCAAAGTTGCATTGCCCAAGTGAGACTTGCCCATCTATCCTATCTATCGTGACCCTTGCCTCCTGGGTCCTAATGCCTGTCAGACAAACTTCCTCCCACTTCTTTTTCTGAGGCTAGTCCTGCATCTAGAAACCACTTCCTGTCCCTGGTGCTCTTCTAGTTTCTTCTATAAGGATTATTTCTAATATAAATTTCGGGACACTGTTCCCTTCTTTAGGCACCTGGGCTTACCAATCAGAAAGACAATTTTTTCCCAAAGCCCTGTTGTGGGGGGACAATCTGGAATTTTAGGATCCCTCGTCAGACTAGCAGGTCTAACAAAGGCTATTCCTGAAGCTAAGATATAGGGAGCCTAAAAAATTATAGACTCCAAAATTGAGGGGGATAGCCTTCCTAGTCATATGATGAGAAGTGAGGACAAAAGGCATCACTTTTCCAACCCTGGAGATCCCTTCCCTCCCTCAGGGTATGGTCCTCCACTCGAGAAATATCATCTTTATAGGACAAGGGTAAGGTCCCAATATCAACAGGAGAAAAAGCTTAGGACTAATTAGCAGGTTTTCAAGAATGCGTTGGTAAGGGCCACTAAATTCGACCTTTCTCAGTTCTCTTTGTGGTCTAAGAGGAATGGCAAGGGTGCAGGTATTTGAGAATGCATTGGTAAAGGCCACTAAATCCGACCTTCCTCGGTCCTCTTTGTGGTCAGGAGGAAAGCAGATGTTTCTGCTGCTGCTTCGGTGAGTACAACTATTCCGAACAGCAGGGTTCAGGGACCATTGTGGGTTCTTGGGTGGGGGAAAAAACAGACCAAAACTGCAGGTGGTTTTTTTCTGTTTTAGATAGGAAACACTCAGGCATCAACAAGCTCACCCTTGAAATACATTCTAAGTCATTGGGACCAATTTGACCTACAAACCCTGAAAAAGAAGCAGCTTATTTTTTTCTGCACTACAGCCTGGCCCCATTATTATCTCTCTGAGAGGGAAAAATGACCACCAGAGGGAAGTATAAATTATAATACTATCCTGCAGCTTGACCTGTCCTGTAAGAGGGAAAGCAAATGGAGTGAAATACCTTATGTCCAAGCTTTCTGTTCACTGAAAGATAATCCACAACTATGCAAAGCTTGCAATCTATATTCCACAGGAGGACCTCTCAGCTTACTCCCATATCCTAACCTCCCTACAGCTCCCCTTCCTATTCATGATGAGCCTCCTCTAATCTCCCCCACCCAGAAGGAAACAAGCAAAGAAATCTCCAAGGGACCACAACACCCCACCCCAGGCTATCAGTTATGACCCCCTCAAGCTGTAAGGGGAGGGGAATTTGGCAATTCAGGTACATGTCCCCTTCTCCCTCTCTGATTTAAAGCAGATCAAGATATCCCTGGGGAAGTTTTCAGATGCTCCTGATAGGTACATAGATGTCCTACAGGGTCCAGGGCAAACCTTTGACCTCACTTGGAGAGATATCATGCTGTTGTTAGATCAAACCCTGGCCTTTAATGAAAAAAATGTGGCTTTAGCTGCAGCCTGAGAGTTTGGAGATACCTGGTCTCTTAGTCAAGTAAATGATAGAATGACAGTTGAAGAAAGGGACAAATTCTCTACTGGTCAGCAAGCCATCCCCAGTATGGATCCCCACTGGGACCTCGACTCAGATCATGGGGACTGGAGTCGCAAACATCTGTTGACCTGTGTTCTAGAAGGACTAAGGAGAAATGGGAAAAACCCCATAAATTATTCCATGATGTCCACCATAACTCAGGGAAAGGAAGAAAATCCTACTACTTTCCTCAAACACCTATGGGAGGCCTTAAAAAAATATACTCCCTTGTCACCTGACTCCCTCAAGGGTCAATTGATCCTAAGTTTATTACCCAATCAGCCACAGATATCAGGAGAAAACTCCAAAAATTAGCCCGGGGCCCTGAACAAAATTTGGAGGCTTTATTAAACCTGGCAACCTCGGTGTTCTATAATAGGGACCAAGAGGAACAGTTCAAAAAGGAAAAGCAAGATAAGAGAAAGGCCATAGCCTTAGTCATGGTCCTCAGACAAACAAACCTTGGTGGTTCAGAGAGGACAGAAAATGGAGCAGACCAATCACCTGATAAGGCTTTTTATCAGTGTGGTTTGCAAGGACATTTGTCCAATGAGAAACAAGACACCCCCTCACCTATGTCCGCTATGCCAAGGCAATCATTGGAAGGCACACTGCCCCAGAGGACAAAGGTTCTCTGGTCCAGAAGCCCCCAACCAGATGATCCAACAATAGGACTGAGGGCACCTGGGGCAAACGCCAGCTCATATCATCACCCTCACTAAGCCCTGGGTAAGTTTAACCATTGAAGGCCAGGAAATTGACTTCCTCCTGGACACTGGCACAGCTTTCTCAATGTTAATCTCCTGCCCTAGATGGCTGTCCTCAGGGTCCATTACCATCCGAGGAATCCTGGGACAACCTGTAACCAGGTATTTCTCCCGCCTCCTCAGTTGTAATTGGGAGACTTTGCTCTTTTCACATGCCTTTCTTGTTATGCCTGAAAGTCCCACACCCTTATTAGGGAGGGACATATTAGCCAAAGCTGGAGCTATTATCTATATGAATATGGGGAACAAGTTAGCCATTTGTTGTCCTCTACTTGAGGAGGGAATCAACCCTGAAGTCTGGGCATTGGAATGACAATTTGGAAGGGTGAAAAATGCCCGCCTAGTCCAAATCAGGCTAAAAGAACCCAACACTTTTCCTTTTCAAAGGCAATATCCCTTAAGGCCTGAAGCTCATAAAGGATTGCAGGATATTGTTAGACATTTTAAAATTCAAGGCTTAGTAAGAAAATGCAGCAGTCCCTGCAACACCCCAATTCTAGGAGTGTAAAAACCAAATGGTCAGTGGAGACCTAGGGCCATCAATGAGACAGTAATCCCTCTATATACTCATCTAGTAGGATGGGAACCAGAGGCAGAAACAGCCTTCAAAACCTCAAAGCAGGCCCTAGTACAAGTTCTACCCTTAAGCCTTCCCACAGGACAAAACTTCTCTGTAAAATGAGTTAGGGAGGATTCCCTCTTTTTCTATTGATTGGAATAGTTTCAGAAGGAATGGTACCAGCTCCTCCTTGTACCTCTGGTAGAATTCAGCTGTGAATCCATCTGGTCCTGGACTTTTTTTGGT
>NW_016804796.1:316040-324584 GCF_001698545.2 Rhinopithecus bieti
GGGAGGGATTGCATTGGGGAGTTATACATGATATAAATGATGAATTGATGGGTGCTGACGAGTTGATGGGTGCAGCACACCAACATGGCATAAGTATACATATGTAACAAACCTGCACGTTATGCACATGTACCCTAGAACTTAAAGTATAATAAAAAAAAAAAAAAAAACTTCTCTGTATATGTCACATACAGAGTGGGAATAGCTCTTGGAGTCCTTACTCAGACTGTGGGAAAACTCCACAACCAGCAACATACCTAAGTAAGGAAATTGATGTAGCAGCAAAAGGCTGGCCTCACAGTTGACGGGTAATTGTGGCAGTGGCCATCTTAGTATCAGAGGCTATCAAAATGATACAAGGAAAGGATCTCACTAGACTACTTATGATGTAAATGGCATACTAGGTGCCAAAGGAAATTTATGGCTATCAGGCAACCACCTGCTTAGATACCAGGTGCTACTCTTTGACGGACTGGTGCTTCAAATATGCACATAGTGACCCTCAACCCTGCTACTTTTCTCCCAGAGGATGGGGAACCAATCTAGCCTGACTGCAAACAAATTGTAGCCCAGACTTATGCCGCCTGAGAGGATCTCTTAGAAGTCCCCTTAGCCAATCCTGACCTTAACCCATAAACTGATGAAAACTCATTTGTGGGGAATGGGATACGAAGGGCAGGTTATGCCATGGTTAGTGACGTAACAATACTTGAAAGTAAGCCTCTTCCCCCAGGGACCAGCGCCCACTTAGCAGAACTAGTGGCACTTACCTGAGTGTTAGAACTGGGAAAGGAAAAAATAATGTGTATACAGATAGCAAGTATGCTTATCTAATCCTACATGCCCATGCGGCAATATGGAAAGAAATGGAGTGCCTAACCTCTGGGGGAACCCCGATTAAATACCGCTAGGAAATCATGGAGTTATTGCACACAGTGCAAAAACCCAAGGAGGTGGCAGTCTTACACTGCTGAAACCATCAAAAAGATAAAGAGAAAAGGCAGAAGGAGACCGTCAGGCAGACGCTGAGGCCAAAATTGCTGCCAGGTGGAACCTCCCATTAGAAATTCCTGTGGAAGGACCCTTGGTATGGAACAACCCTCTCCAAGAGATTAAGCCCCAGTATTTCCCGACAGAAACAGAATGAGGACTTTCACGGGGGCATAGTTTTCTCCTCTGGGGCTGGTCAATGACAGAAGAGGGAAAGGTACTCATACCCGAAGCCAGTCAGTGGAAAATACTTAAGACCCTCCAGCAAACTTTTCATATGAGTATTGAGAGCACTCATCAAATGGCCAAATCCCTATTTACAGGGCCAAATCTCCTCCAGATCATCTGACAAGTAGTCAAAGCCTGTGAGGTGTGCCGAAGGAATAATCCTTTGGTCCATCATAAGGCCTCTCTGGGGGAAGAAAGAATAGGGCACTATCCCGGAGAGGACTGGCAGTTAGATTGGTTTAACAGAGAGTGGGTTAAGTTGAGAGTCTTGTAGAGGTATATAAGTTTTCAATTATTATTGTTAGACTTCACGCATATGCCTAAGTCAAGGGGATTTCAACACTTGTTGGTCTGTGTTGATACCTCTATAAACTGGAGAGAAGCCTTCTCCTGCAAGACAGAGAAGGCTCAGGAAGTGGTTAAAGTCCTAATTCATGAAATAATTCCTAGATTTGGGCTTCCCCAAAGTGACAATGATCTGGCTTTTAAAGCCACGATAACTCAGGGAATTTCCAGGGCGCTAGGGATACAATATCACCTTTACTGCACCGAGAGGCCACAATCCTCAGGCAAGGTCGGGAAGGCAAATGAAACACTCAGGAGACACTTAAGGAAACTAACACAAGAAACTCATCTCCCATGGCCTACTCTCTTGCCTACTGCCTTATTGAGAATCCAAAATTCTCCTCACAAAATGGGACTTGGTCCATATGAAATACTGTATGGACAACATTTTCTCACAAATGACTTCCTACTTGATCAGGAAATGGCCAACCTGGTCAAGGATATAACTTCCTTGACAAAATATCAACAAAACCTTAAAAACCTACCCGATGGATGTCACAGAGACAAGGGAACAGAGTTGTTCCAACTGGGAGATCTAGTCTTGGACAAGTCCCTCCCCTCTCCCTCCCCATCTATGAATTCCTTGTGGGAAGGACCATACTTGGTAATTATTTCTACCCCTACTTCAGTTAAGGTGGCAGGAGTGGAATCTTGGACTCACCACAGCCAAGTTAAACTTTGGACACCCCCTGAAGAACCTATGGGACCCTCAGCTCAGGAGTCCCAAGATCAGCCAGACCAGCCTCAATACAACTGTGAACCACTGGAGGACTTGCATCTCCTATTTTGGAAGGAAACATCCCAGACTAAAAAGGCTCCTACAACTGATCCTGAGGAAAAACCCCTTCCTACTTAAAATGATAAAACCCCTTCCTACTTAAAAAGATAAATGAAGGCTGGGGGCGGTGGCTCACGCCTGTAATCCCAGCACTTTGGGAGGCTGAGGAGAGTGGATCACGAGGTCAGGCGATCAAGACCATTCTGGCTAACGCGGTGAAACCCCATCTCTACTAAATATACAAAAAATTAGCTGGACTTGGTGGTGGGCGCCTGTAGTCCCAGCTACTCGGAAGGCTGAGTATGGCGTGAACCCAGGAGAATGGCGTGAACCCAGGAGACGGAGCTTGCAGTGAGCTGAGATCGTGCCACTGTGCCCTAGCCTGGGCGACAGAGCGAGACTCCACCTCATCTGTAAAACACACCAATCAGCAGGATTCTAAAAGTAGCCAATCATGGGAGGATTGAAAAAAAGGAACTCTGATAGGACAGAAATGGAACATGGGAGGGGACAATAAGGGAATAAAAGCTGGAAACCCCAGTCAGCAGCGGCAACCTGCTGGCTTCCACGGCAACCTTCCACACTGTGGAAGCTTTGTCCTTTTGCTCTTCACCATAAACCTTGCCACCACTCACTCTTTGGGTCTGTGCCATCTTTAAGAGCTGTAACATTCACCACGAAGGTCCGTGGCTTCATTCTTGAACTCAGCGAGACTACGAACTCACCGGCAGGAACCAATTCTGGACACAATGTTGGCCAGGCTGGTCTCCAACTCCTGACATCAGGCTATCCACCTGCCTTGGCCTCCCAAAATGCTGGGATTACAGGTGTGAGCCACTGTGCCCAGCCTAGTTCCCACTTTCAGTGGTGCCTTTCAGTGCCACTAGAAGTCAGGTTCCTGTTGCCTCAGTGGGCTCTGCGTGGTGAGCAGTCCTTTCCCTGAGGAGCTGGGCAATGGCCAAGGCCTCTCTGAGCTTCCTCACCAGCACCATCAGAAGCCTGTAGGCCCCCCTTGGACCTCCTCACTCCTCATGACCCAGCTCTTCCTTGTGTTGGACACCTGGGCCCTCCCCACCAGCCCATCTGGGCCACCTCACCTGAGACGAACCCTCTGGGTAACCAGTGCATCAAGCCCATCGAGCACAGCTTGGAAGGTCTCCGGGCAAGGCCTCTTCATCAGAGACCCCAGAGGAAGGCGGAGGAAAGGCCAGGCCTGCACCATCAGCTTCAGGGCCTCACAGTGCCTCCTGCTGAAGGCCTCCATGAACAGGGGGGGAAAAAGTTCCGTGGGCAGCTCCTCCAGGGTGGACATGGTCAAGGCCTGGTTCCTCAGCAGGCTCCGCCCCGCCAGCTCCAGAAGTCTGGCTGGAGTCCGGATGTGCATCTTCATGAATCTGCAAGGAAAAGTTCCACAGGACAAATCCAGAGAAAAGGCATCACTCTCAGGCCAAGCCCCTGCAATCTCATCTTCTCCCAGGGCCAAAGTCACTGCTCTGGTGAGGGTGAAAGAGTCCTCAGTTTACTCCAATTCTACTCTGTACTCAGCGGCCACAAAGCCAGCGTTCTGCCTCTGCTGCATCAGCATGAGCGTCTCCCAAGCAGTGAGGAGGCAGGACCCACACTAGCCCTTCCTCTCTATCCAGTGCTCTATCCAGTGACTAGTGAGCATGGAGGAGCCTGAAAGTTCATCCCTCCCACCTTTGGGGGAAATTTCAAATTACTCAAGATTCTAAAACATTGGGAATGGGAGGGTCACAAGCCTACATGCCTACATTCTCAGTTCCTACAAATAAGCTGGATGTGAACATTCACGGGGCATCCCTAGAATGGGTTCTATTTGTTTTCTTTTCATTATTTAAGCTTTCTTTCTTCCTCTTTCTGTCTGTCTTCTTTCCCTTTCTCTCTCTCTTCTTTCCCTCATCCGTCTCTTCCTCCTTTTTTTCCTTTTCCTTTTTTTTTTTTTTTTGACAGGTTCTTGCTCTGTCACGCAGCCTGGAGTGCAGTGGTGCAATCTCGGCTCAGTGTAGCCTTGACCTCCCAGGCTCACAGGATTCTTCCACCTCAGTCTCCCAAGCAGCTGGGACCACAGGCATGCATCACCATGCCCAGCTAATCTTTTAGTTTTTGACGTTTTTTAAAGACAATGGGTTTCCCTATGTTGTCCAGGCTGGTCTTGAACTCCTATAGTCAAGCAATCCACCCACCTTGGCCTGCCAAATTGCTGGGATTACACACATGAGCCTCCATCCCAGCCTCATTGAAAATTTCAGTGGGAAACTTTGAAAGCTATGTGACAGTGTTATGCATCATTTGCAAGACAGAGATGTTTGCATACACACCTCTTACACATATTAAAAATGAACCATTAAAAATGGCTGGGCATGGTGACTTATGCCTGTAATCCCAGCACTCTGAGAGGCCAAGGCAGGCAGATCGTTTGAGGTCAGCCTGGCCAACATGGTGAAATTCTGTCTGTACTAAAAATACAAAAAATTAGCTGGGCATGGTGGTACACACCTGTAATCCCAGCTACTCGGGAAGCTGAAGCTGGAGAATAACTTGAACCTGGGAGGTGGATGTTGCAGTGAGCTGAGATCCAGCCACTCCACTGCAGACTGAGTGACAGAGCAAGACTATGTCTATGTATAATATTAGACATATATATGTTATATTATATATATAATATATATTATATATATTACATAGAATGTATATGTGTATATATTACATAGAATGTAATTACATAATATATATATATTACATAGAATGTTTTAAAACTTTTATTGAAGGGGCTGGGTGTGGTGGCTCACACCTGTAATCCCAGCACTTTGGGAGGCCTTAGCGGTTGTATCACCTGAGGTCAGGAGTTGGAGACTAGCCTGGCCAACATGGTGAAACCCCGTCTCTGCTAAAAAAAAAAAAAAACCACAAAAATTAGCTGGGTGTGGTGGCATGCACCTGCCATCGCAGTTACTTGGAAGATTGAGGCCCAAGAACCGCTTGAACCCAGGAAGCAGAGATTGCGCCACTGCACTCCAGCCTGGTTGACAGGGTAAAACCCTGTCTCAAAAAACAACTTTTAGTAAAAACGAAAACCTAACTTGTAAAATCACAATGCCCCAAAGTCTATGAACTATAATTTAAGGGCACACAAAATCACAAAATATGTATTTAAAATGTCAAGAAACCTGGGTGTGGTGGCTCATGCCTGTAATCCCAGCACTTTGGGAGGCCGAGGTGGGTGGATCCCAAGGTCAGGAGTTCAAGACCAGCCTGGAAAACATAGTGATATCCCATCTCTACTAAAAAAAAAAAAATTATCCAAGCATGATGGCGGGCGCCTGTAGTCCCAGCTACTTGAGAGGCTGAGTCAGGGCGCCTATATTCCCAGCTACTTGAGAGGCTGAGTCAGGAGAATTGCTTGAACCAGGGAGTTGGAGGTTGCAGTGAGCTGAGATCACGCCACTGCACTCCAGCCTGGGCAAGAGTAAGACTCCTTCTCAAACAAACAAATAAACAAAAAACAAAAACACAAAAACTGCTTGTCTAAGAATTTTGAAGTGGCAAAAACCAAAGCATAAATCAAAATGTTGAGGATAAAGACAAACCTGCATTTAGAGAAAAATTCAAAGCCAAAATCCGTTCATCTGATAAAACAGATAGGATAACTCTCTGTGCCATCTTGGGCTGCCTGAAACCATCTGAAACTGGCTGACTGCAGATCAAATGGGAGTGTCTTTATGGAGGTAGTAACTTATCAGATCTGGACTCAGTGTTCAGGGTGCTTGGACCCCTCACAGTATTAATAAGTAACTCCAGGCCTCAGGTCTCTCCCCATTAGATTTTTAGAGGATTTTATGGACCTTTCTAATCACATCACCCTTTTGCCAATCAGAAAACACCTTGGCTCGGCACAGTGGCTCACACCTGTAATGTCAGCACTTTAGGGGGCTGAGAAGGGTAGATCCCTTGAGGTCAGGAATTTGAGACCAGCTTGGCCAACATGGTAAAACCCTATCTCTACTAAAAATACAAAAATTAACCAGGTGCAGTGGTGTGTGCCTGTAGTTCCAGCTACGAGGGAGACTGAGGCAGGAGAATCACTTGAAGCCAGGAGGCAGAGGTTGCAGTGAGCTGAGATTGTACCACTGCAGTCCAGCCTGAGAAATAGACTAGATTCATCTCAAAACAAAAAAAAAGAAAAAAAAAAAAAGAAAAGAAAAAAAGAAAACTACATTTGATTAGATTTCTTAAGCTCCACCCAGTTAATCCTGATTGGATTTTTGGCTTTCTTCCAGATTAACTGATGAACTTAAATATTCATCCATCAAAGTGAAAGATTTAGGGATAGGGTGAAAGTCTAGGACTCATTCACTGATTCACTCCACAAACATGGAGCTGTAGTAACGTGTCTTTCATAGTCCTGAGTGTGAGATAGGGAAGGGTTGAATCTCTTTCTGACATTAGACAGAAAGAAAAAACTTGAAAGTATCTTTGTTGAGGGATCCCTGGTCACAAATTTATCAAAATATTTCAGAGTTTAAAAAGTTGTACAAAGACAGAGATGACATTCCCTAAGAAAACACAATAGAAATCATCATGTATCCAGTGATTACCTGGGTGGTATAATTTAATTTTTTTTTGGTGTGGTGGGATTGGGGGCTGAGTCTCACTTCCTAGCCCAGGCTGGAGTGCAGTGGTGTCATCTCAGCTCACTGTAACCTCCACCTCCCAGGTTCAAGTGATTGTCATGCTTCATCCTTCCATGTAGCTGGGATTACAGGCATGCACCCCCACGTCTCCATTCAGGTGGAAGAGTTACAATGAGGATGTGATCGGTTTAAAATTAAGGTCAAAGATTCTCTGAAGGAAATCAGGCCAAAATTACCATGAAAAACTAGATAGGATAATTCAATTACAATGAAAACTAGATAGGAAAAAGAAGGGTGGGAGCCGGGCAGGGTGGGGCTGATTGTTTTAAATGAAATTTGCGGAAGAAACCACGACATGTGAATATGTTGGGGATCTTGGGGATCTGTTGGGGATCTTGCAAGAATTGAAAGTCTTGTGTCTAGACTGAGGTTAAAAATTAAAAGGTTAAGTAGCTACAAAAGAGAAGATGTAGAATCTGAAAATTCAACATTATCCTTGAGGGGAGTGAGAGAAGTTCGATGTTTCCAAGAAGTTAAAGGGTGTTTCCTCCCAAAGACATGGGCTTAGCTCAGCAAAGCAGTTTGAGAAAATTAGAGAATGTGAGGCCAGGCGTGGTGGCTCATGCCTG
This sequence comes from Rhinopithecus bieti, assembly GCF_001698545.2. Classification (NCBI taxonomy): domain Eukaryota; kingdom Metazoa; phylum Chordata; class Mammalia; order Primates; family Cercopithecidae; genus Rhinopithecus; species Rhinopithecus bieti. The sequence goes on from NW_016804796.1 coordinate 323,663, forward strand.
TAATCCCAACACTTTGGGAGGCCGAGGTGGGTTGATCACCTGAAGCCAGGAGCTGGAGACCAGCCTGGGAAACACAACGAAATCCTGTCTCTACTAAAAATACAAAAATTAACTTGGTGTGGTGGCTCATGCCTCTAATCCCAGCTGCTTGAGAGGCTGAAGCATGAGAATCACTTGAACCTGGGAGGCGGGTTGTAGTGAGCCAAGATGGCACCACTGCTCTCTAGCCTGAGTGACAGAGCAAAACTTGCTTAAAAAAAAAAAAAAATTAAATTAAATTAAAGGCAGCATAGGATGACCAATTAAATGCCACTATGGTGGTCACAGCCAAGTATAAAGGACTCTAGAGAAAAAGTCTCTAGTGTCAGGATAATCTGGTCATGGGTGGGCAAAAATTACCACTAGGACATAAGCAAGTCTCAAGACAATTTTCATGCAACTCGGAAAGACTTGGTCACTGGTGGAACAATGCGGGCACAGGCCGCCACCAAGTATAAAAAGAGAATTCTGTACAAGGAACACTTGTCAAAGCAAATCACTTTGCCCAAACTTCATATTCCAACAGAATTTAAGATTTCCTTTGCTCTAGAGATATTAAGAAATGGAATGGGATCCTCAAAGTTCTAAAGCATCCCAGACAAAGCTTCTGGGACTCCAGCCAGCTACACATTCAAAATTCATGGTTATTCTCATATGCATTTGTAAACTGATGGGAAAATTACACACCCAGGATAATTTATGGCCACTGTGGGAATTATTGGAAATCTTTAAGACTGTTTTTCTTACAAAACCACAATTGTAGGATTAAACAGTCTGAATAGCATGTAGAGGCTTCTAAACTCTTTCTCCCCTCTTTTGAGGGTTGGGGGGTGGGTTGGGATCTGCCTACTGATTTCAGGTAGTTGGTTTTTTTTTTTTTTTT
>NW_016804796.1:324747-331184 GCF_001698545.2 Rhinopithecus bieti
TCGATCTCCTAACCTCGTGATCCGCCCGTCTCGGCCTCCCAAAGTGCTGGGATTACAGGCTTGAGCCACCGCGCCCGGCCAAGTAGTTGGATTTTTTTTAACTGTTTGCTTAAGATTTTTTTTTTGTGGGGGGGGGAAGGGTCTCACTCTGTTGCCCAGGCTGGAGTATAGCAGTGGTGGGAGGATGGCTCACTGCAGCCTCAAACTTCCTGGCTCAAGGGATTCTCCCACCTCAGCCACCCAAATAGCTGGGACTACAGATGCATGGCACCACGCTTGGCTAATTTAAAAATATTTTATGTAGATGCTGGGGACTGGTGGTTCATGGCTATAATCCCAGCACTTTGTGAGGCCAAGGTGGGTGGATCACTTGAGGTCAAGAGTTCGAGACCAGTCTGGCCAACATGGCGAAACTCCACCTCTACTAAAAATACAAAAATTAGCCAGGCATGGTGGCAGGCAACTGTAATCCCAGTTACTCAGGAGGCTGAGGCATGAGAATTGCTTGAGCCTGGGAGGTGGAGGTTGCAGTGAGCCGAGATCACGCCACTGCACTCCAGCCTGGCCAACAGAGCAAGACTCTATCCTCCACCAAAAAAAATTTTTTTTGTGGAGATGGAGTTTTGCCATGTTGCCCAGATTGGTCTTGAAACCCTGGGCTCAAATGATCCTCCCACCTTGGCCTCCCAGTGTTTGGGTTATAGGCATGAGTCACTGCTCCCACCAAGAACTCTGAAATGACATAAAGCAAAGCACAAATCAAAATGTTTGAAATAAAGACAAAACTGCATTTAAAAGAAAAAATTCAAAGCTTCAAATTGTTCATACAAAAAAAAAAAAAAACAAAAACAAAGAAAAACAGGATATAACTCTGTGCCTGCACTGTCACCATCCCACACGGGTTGACTGTAGATCAAATGGGATTGTCCTTATAGAGATTAGGGACTTACCAGATGTGGACTGAGTTTGCAGGGTGCTCAGACCTCAGGAAGAACCGAGCAGTAACTCCAGGCTTGAAGACTTTGGGTCTCTCCTGTGGGTCTTTAGAAGCTTTTATTGACATTTCTAATCATAACTCCCATCCACACCCCTCCACATATCCACTGCTAGCTTCCAATCAAAAAGTGATATCTGATTGCATTTCTGAAGCTCCACCCAGTTAATCCTGATTGGGTTTTTGGTTCTCCACAGATTAATGGATTGAACCAGATATCCATTCATATCAGATATGATTCATTTCATGAATCAAGAAAGTGACAGCATTAGGGATAGGGTGGAAGTCAAGAATTCATTCATTCAAGGCTGGGTGGCTCACGCCTGTAATCCCAGCACTTTGGGAGGCCAAGGCAGGTCGATCACCTGAGATCAGGAGTTCAAGACCAGCCTGGCCAACATGGTGAAACCCTGTCTCTACAAAAATAGAAAAATTAAGACTAGGCATGGTGGATCACCCCTGTAATCCCAGCACTTTGGGAGACTGAGGTGGGTGGATCACCTGAGGTCAGGAGTTCAAGACCAGCATGGCCAACATGGTGAAACCCCATCTCTGTCTCAAAATAAAATAAAATAAAATAAAATAATTGGCTGGGCATGATGGTGGGGGCCTGTAATGCAGCTACTTGGGAGGCTGAGGTGGGAGAATTGCTTGAACTCGGGAGACAGGGGAGACAGAGGTTGCAGTGAGCAGAGATTGTACCATTGCACTCCAGCCTGGGTGACAGAGGGAGACTCTGTCAAAAAAAAAAAAAGAAAAAAGAAAAAAAAAAAGAATTCATTCATTCATGAACTCCACAAACACTGATGGAATTTTACTAATATGTGACCTGCACAGTCCTGAGTGTGAGGCAGGGAAGGTTTGATCAAGACATTAGAGAGAAAAATAAAATCTGAAAGTAGTATTGTTGGGAGATCTTTGGCCACATCAAAATTATAAAAACATTTTACAGTGGCCAGGCGCGGTGGCCCACACCTGTAATCCCAGCACTTTGGGAGGCCAAGGTGGGTGGATCATGAGGTCAGGGGTTCGAGACCAGCCTGACCAACATGGTGAAACCTGGTCTCTACTAAAAATACAAAAATTAGCTGGGCTTGGCGACATGCGCCTGTAATCGCAGCTACTCAGGAGGCTGAGGCACTCCAGCCTGGGCGACAGAGCAAGACTCCATCTCAAAAAAAAAAAAATGCTTTATAGTGAAAATAGATTTGTAAAAACAGAGGTGTCGTCCCTACAAAATCAGAATAAAAATCTCCATGTATCGAATGGTCTTCTGAGTTTTATATCACCTAATGTAGCAGATTATACACTCGTTCTGGTGGAAGAGGGATGCCACTGAGGGCATGAGTGGTCTCAGAGCTTAGGTTAAGACTTCTTTGGAAGAAATTCAAACCATACCTATAAACTTTATAAATTTAATCAGTGAAGAAGGGAGGTTGAGAAACCAAAATAAATCAAGCTTGCAGCGCATTCAGCATTCATCATGAGGTCAGCTTGCTCTCTGCCCTGCTTCCTCATGGTTGCTGACAGCCTGCTGTCCCAAAATCATGTAGACCTTAGATTACAGTTCCCCTTAACTGCCCTGCAGGCAACAATTTAAGCATTGTAAAACATTAACTTTTCATTTGAGATATTCTTTCAGGTTCTGCATGTCAGTGAAACTACTGATGCCAGCTGATCTGAAGGGCCCTGCAAGGCACCAACTCACCAAAAAATGCAGTTTCAACATCCTGATGACTTCATCCCTCTTACCACCACCAAAATACACCAACTTTCCAGCCCCTTGCTATCCAGGATCCCCTGAAAACCCTGAGTAATCCTTGGGGAGATGAATTTGAGGATCTCTTCCCAGCTTCTCATTCAGCCACCCTGTGATCATTAAACTCTCTACTGCAAACCCTGCTGTCTCCGAATATTGGTGAGCTACTGTGCTGCAGGCATAGGAACCTGATGGTCCTGTAATAAAGTCATGTCAAAATTACAAAGGGAAGTGAGGGTGGAGGCTGGGCAGGGTTGAGCTGGGTGTTTTAATGGGATCCTGGGAGTGAACCAAGACTTGGTAAACATATTGGGGGTTATTGAGGGGGTGAAGGAGGAATCTATCCAACATTGCACTGATACCCCTTTGGTTTTGATCCTTAAGAGCAAGGATGAGTCTTTCAAAACAATTTATATAATCATCCTTATTTTTCCTTTCAAATCTTTGTCTTCTTTTACCTCCCTGGATAATCTCACATTTATTCCCATTGCTTTGCTCATTTCATAATAAAAGTCCTTATTTTTTTATTTTTATTTTTTTACAGAGTCTCTTTCTCTGTTAAGCAGACCATATATTTTGTTACCACACAAGATGAGTAACCTGGTTTTATGGAGAGAACGGGTCAAAAGGATCCCATTCTTAACCAGCTGGGGTGACATGAAGGTTATGGTTATTCTTTGTCGTATCTGCACCTGCATATTGCCGGTGAAAACCTGCAGGTCACACTGGGCAGGCTTCCCAATTAACCACCTGTGGAAGGTCTTAGGATGGGCTTACATCCGTCCCTGAGTAAAGAATCTGATCGTGAGTTCATGAGTGCCTCAAACTCTTCAGGTACTGATGAAAACTTCATCTACAGACAGTGAGAAGGACACTGATTTGATTCTGATCATGAAGTTTTGCTGGTTGTCTTGCAAGGAAAATGTTTTAGCCTATTATGTTGTCATGTAAGGCCAATGATGGTAGCCTCTGTATTGTATCTTCCAATGGAAAGGACACATTCAGAAAACAACTCTATTTGAGGCTTGCCGGGTCAAGCAAACAAAACAAACAAGCAAAAAACCAAACTGATATGAGGAGTCCCATTCCCTTCTTTTAACCTTTCTCACAAAAGCATTCCAACTTGTAACAGACTTTGGTACACACCCACTTTGTCAGTGTGTGTCTTCCAGGTCGATCCTCACATTTCGTTTCCAATGAAGCTTTATTAATTATTGCTGCCTCAACAGCCTTAACTTCCATTGACACTAAGTTGCATGATAATGGTTTGGACTGGGGTGGGAAGAAAAAATATTTCTATGAATTTTATAAAGTAATCCTCGCATGCCATCTCCATTGAAGAATGAATAGGCGCCAGGCGCGGTGGCTCATGCCTGTAATCCCAGCACTTTACGAGGCTGAGGCAAGTGGATCACGAGGTCGGAGATGGAGACCATACTGGCCAACATGGTGAAACCCCGTCTCTACTAAAATACAAAATTAGCCGGGCAGGGTGGTGTGCTCCTGTACTCCCAGCTACTCAGGAGGCTGAGGCGGGAGAATTGCTTGAACCCGGGAGGCAGAGGTTGCGGTGAGCCAAGATTGTGCCACTGTACTCTAGCCCAGGCAAGAGTGAGACTCTGTCTCAAAACAAAACAAACAAAATATATATATTTGGAGTGTAGATAAAACTGTATTAGAGGAAAATCAAAGACTGTATCTGTTCATCTGAAAACAGGCAGGAGAATTCTCTGTGTCGCCTTGACCTGCGATGTTGCTATCCTGACTGGCTGACTGTGAGTCATAGGAGTGCCCTTTGTGGAGGTCCCTGACCTACCAGATCTGGACTCAGTTTGCAGTGTGCTTGGACCTCATGGAGGTCACTCATTGGAGTGTGCTCTGGATCTCTTCTGGGGTGCTCACAAGTTTTCTTGAACCTTTCTCATCACACCTCCCCTTTTCAACCACCAACTTCCCATCAGAGAGTGATGCCTGATTGGATTTCTGAAGCTCCACCCAGTTAAGCCTGTGAATTCAGGAGGCCATTCAATCCTTTGGATATCCAGTCATGAAACTGAAAGTGTTGGTATTAGGGTGCAAGTCAAGAATTCATTTTGATAATGTTGATCCAGCCAAAGATCTCTGAACTATAAAGCTTTCGTTTTGTTTTCAGTCTAATCTCAGGAACAGATTGAACCCTTCCCTGTCTCAAGCTCAAAACTAGGAAGGTAACATATTAGAACAACTCCTTCTCTGTGCAGGGCATTAATGAATGAATTCTCGACTTCCACCCTAATCCTAACAAACACTGATGGAATTTACTAAGGGACTGACTGATAAGGTGGGTGATGTGTGCCTGGAATCCCACTGAGGAATTCATATTGAGGAATTATTTTCTTATTTTGCTGAGAATATTTTAAAATCCTGAATGAGTCATTGAATTTTTTCAAATGTTTTCCTACATCAATTAAGATGATCATTTTCTGGTGCTTTTATTCTATTTATTTGTTTAAATACATTGGTTGAATTCAAATGTTCAACTAATTTTGTTTTTTTTTTGTGACAGTCTTGCTCTGTGGTCCCGACTGGAGTGCAGTGACACGATCTCGGCTCCCTACAACCTCCACCTCCTGAGTTCAATCGATTCTCCTGCATCAGCCTCCTGAGTGGCTGGGATTACAAATGTGCACCACCATACCTGGCTAATTTTGTATTTTACTAGAGACAGGGTTTCCCATGTTGCCCATGATGGTCTCGAACTTCTGGTGATCTGCCCACCTTGGCCTCCCAAAGTTGTTGGGAATGCAGGCGTGAGCCACTGCGCCCGGCCCAATCGTGCATGTTTGGTTGATATTCAAATGTTAAAACCATGTTCATTGTCCTTTTGGTCATTTTATAAGTTGTTGGAAGACATATAGGCAGATGGGATTGGAAGAAGGAGAAGAGTGGAGAGACAGGTGGCCCTAAAGTGGGTGGAAAGTGCATATGCCTTCATTTTGCTGAGGACTAAGTTCTGAAATTTTATCTTGCCCAAATTCCTAAGGAGTCTACAGAGTCATGCCCTAAAATCATAAATTCTCATCAGATGAGTTTTGTTTAGCCCTGTAGATGGCGACTTATTTTCTAATCTGACTCTCATATAACATCCCGTGACAGAGGGGAAAGTCAAGATATTTTGCCCCAAGGCATGTTTCTTTGCAATATGAAATGGCTCTGCAAAGCTGTCCTTTGTGGGGAAGATCTGCGTCTGTAAAGAATCTCTATAAACACAGCTAGATCTTTTCTTGCAGGCCCTCCCAATACTGAAGAGATGAACTGTCTAGCACCTTTTAAGGGTCTGAATAGGAAACATTTGTTATGTATTATCTCTAAGAGTGACCACTATAAGACTCCAAAAGAACCTTGGTCTCCACAATCTTTTATTTCACCCTGACCGTTTCCTTTCTTATGGATTCCAGGACTTTAGACAAACTCAACCAATTGTCAACCAGAAAATGTTTAAATTTACCTATAGTTACCTATAGCCTGGAAGCCCTCTACTCTTCATTTGTCTCTCCTTTCTGAGCCAAACCAATGTAATTCTCTCCCTTTCTTTCTTTCGTTCGTTTTCTTTCCTTCCTTCCTTCTTTCTTCTTTCTTTCTTTCTTTCTTTCTTTCTTTCTTTCTTTCTTTCTTTCTTTCTTTCTTTCTTTCTTTCTTTCTTTC
>NW_016804796.1:333563-336098 GCF_001698545.2 Rhinopithecus bieti
CCTCAGCCTCCCGAGTAGCTGGGACTACAGGCGCCCGCCATCACGCCCGGCTAATTTTTTGTATTTTTTTAAGTGGAGATGGGGTTTCACTGTGTTAGCCAGGATGGTCTTGACCTCCTGACCTTGTGATCCGCCCGCCTCGGCCTCCCAAAGTGCTGGGATTACAGGCTTGAGCCACCGCGCCCGGCCGGTGGATTCTTAAAGAGCTCGTTTCTGTTTGACCCTTAGGGAAGAATGACTAATGGTGGTTAGCAAGGGAGGGAGTATAGTGAAGCGTGTGGAAACCCTGCCCACCATCTTGCTCTCCTTGAGCACTCAGTTTTCAAGGATAACTGTGGGTCCCTCTTGACCAACAGGGAGTCTGTTTCTTCAGTCAGGGGGCTTAGAAATTCACTGTTATTTCTCATTTTCCCCCTGTTTGCCAAGATACGCCAGAAGCAGCATCAATGGCCAAAGTTTTAATTTGTCTCGTGGATGACAGGGTGGCGGAGCTAGCTGCCTCGGTCCACCCAGCCCCTAGGTGGGACTCCTAGGGACATGAGATTCAGAGCCAAAAGGCTTACAGCCAATTAAAGCATCCTAGGCCAGATTAGCATGGTGGTGGGCAGGCATGCATCAACCCTTAAAACCTTTTAAGCAACATAAGCCTAAAACCAAAGCCAAAAAGCAAGGTTACAAAACTGACTTATCTGTAAGTTCTATGCATTGAGCTACTGCAACCTTGGTTTTAGTTAGACTTGTAGCGATTAGCTATACAAAACATACTTTTTTTTTTTTTTATAGTGTCTCACTCTGTCACCAGTGGCCTGATCTCGTAATCTCGGCTCACTGCAACCTCTGCCTCCCGGGTTCAAGGAATCTCCTGCCTCAGCCTCCCAAGTAGCTGGAACTATAGGCACCCCCCCGGCCCACCACACCCAGCTAATTTTTGTATTTTTAGTGGAGACAGGGTTTCACCATGTGGGCCAGGAGGGTCTTGATCTCTCGACCTCTTGATCTGCCCGCCTCGGCTTCCCAAAGTGTTAGGATTACAGGTGTGAGCTACGGCGCCCGGCTGTGCCCATTCTTGAGTTTGAAATAATTCTGTCCCTCAAAACCAGCCCTTACAATTTCATGCATCCACGTCTTCCACAATAATCCCTTGGCCTGGGGGGTGGGGCACTTCTGTAGTTTTAGAAGCAGTACATTGGCAATGCAAAACAGATCGGGCCCAGTGGGATTCTAAAACAGGGAGAGTCCCAGGCTTTGTTAAATCATTTCTAGTTTTCAGAATAACGTGATTCTGGTTTTCTCAGAGGAAATGAAAGAATGAGAGGTAAATAACATTAATAATTTGACGATCAAAAGTAAATTGGTGTGTCACCATGAAAAAGAAATCTATTTCATTGAAGAGCCAATTAAAAACAACATGAAGAAAATTATCACTCGGTTCTTCTTTAGAGACGTATTGCAGCCAGAAAATAATTCAGGATTTAGCCCAACTTGTAGGCAAATAATAAAAACTCAAAAACGAAAGTCAAGGTTGAAATCTAGGAACAAGTGTATTATAGTTTTCCTATGAAACATGTTTTTTTCCTCTCTAGCCTCCATTCCTGCCAAAGGAAAATTACAGTAAAAACAATTTGTGGGCCAGGCATGGTGGCTTACGCCTGTAATCCCAGCACTTTGGGAGGCCGAAGTGAGCGGATCACCTCCTGAGTTCGGGAGTTTGATACCAGCCTGGCCAACACAGTGAAACCCCGTCTCTACTAATAATACAAAAATTAGACTGGGCACAGTGGCTCACACCTGTAATTCCAGCACTCTGGGAGGCCGTGGTGGGCAGATCATGCAGTGGCGTGAGCCACTATGCCGGGCCCCAATTAAACTCTTTCTTTACTGTGATGCCATGGTGTCAGTGAGCTGGTTTAGTCTGTGCAGTGGGCAGGAAGAATGTGTCCAGCAATGACAGCAGTAGACATTTTTGGGAGATGGTCACAGGCTTTTGTCATGAGGCCCAGTAGATGCTCCACAGGGAACTATTGAGTGGAGAATGTGTTTCTACCAGCACCTTAGCTTCCATTCTACAATCTGTAGTCTTGGGCAACATTACTGGTTCCCATTTAGCACATCCAGTTAATATTGCTTGAAGGGTGAATGTACATGCCTTGTGTTTCACAGTACTAGGTAGGGAAAAAACTCTGCAGTCAGATACAATTTTTGGCTGGGTGTGGTGGCTCACACCTGTAATCCTAACATTTTGGGAGGCCGAGGAAGGCAGGTCACCTGAGGTCAGGAGATCCAGACCAGCCCGGCCAACATGGGGAAACCCCGTCTCTATTTAAAAAAAAAATACAAAACTTAGCTGAGCGTGGTGGTGGGTGCCAATCATCCCAGCCACTGGGGAGGCTGAGGCAGGAGAATCACCTCAACCCAGGAGGCGGAGGCTGCAGGGAGCCAAAATTGCACCACTGCACTCTAGCCTGGGCAACAGGAGCGAGACTACATCTCAAAAAAAAAAAAAAAAAAAAAAAAAAAAAAAATTTCCCGGGGGGG
>NW_016804796.1:339274-342206 GCF_001698545.2 Rhinopithecus bieti
GTGCCTGGCACCTAGTAGACACGGAACAGGTATTTGTTGAGTGAATGAATGAGTGGTTGGATGCCTCTGCGACCCAGCCTGCTGAAGGCGGGAGGAGAGAGAGCACTGGAGAGGCAGCCGGGGCTCCTGGTCTGCATTACTGCAGGTAGCACCGCCCAGGACGCTGGAAACGAGGCTCCCATGTGGAACAAGGGCAGCTTTCTCCGGAGGGTGCAATGTTCGCTGTGTCCAGTGGGGGTGCTCAGGGCAGCTACAGGTGCAGGGACAAGCGGCACCGCTGGCCACTCCCCTCCCTGGGAGGCCACCTGTCCCACTCCCCACCCTCTGGACTCCGAGTAGTGTTGAGCCGAGGTCAGGCTGTGTCTGTGCTAGCCGCCAGCTCTCCAGCCCGCAGCCACAGGCGGGAACTGTACACCGTTTGCTGAGCACCTTACAAGGAACTGCGGGCCACCAACACAGCCTCTGTGTCATTCCTCCCCAGGGGCCCAGCAGCACATCCCACCACCTTTGCCACCTCCCAGGGGTGGAGGGGTTGGTGAGGTTTCCCCACAGCCCCTGCTTTGCTTTTCAGGATGCGAGACACACAGGCAGAGCCAACTGGCCCAGAGTCCACCTTCTCCAGCTGCAGATGCCACTGTCCAATCAGGAGCGACTGCACATGCAATGCACACACACGCACACATATGCACACATGCACATGCACACACAGGCACACACACATGCACACCCACATGCACACATGCGCACACACCCACATGCACACACACACTTTTCCCTGAACTGTTCGAAAGTGCATTGCAGTCCCCCGAGCTCCACCCCTCAATACCTCAGCACTTATCTGAGAGTTTTGTCTGAACCACACCACCAGCATTGTACCTAAGATACTTAGCTCAGCATCACCGGATCCTCTATTAGGTGTTCCCAATCATTCCAAAATAACTCCTACAGCTTTACAAAAATCTGGGATCCATTCAAGGCTCACAAATGGCATTGGTTATTTCTCTCTCCTCTCTCTCAATCTAGAAGCAACCCCTCATATTTTATATTTTTGTTTTTTATGACACAGACCTTTTTTGAAAAGTTCAGGTCATCTGTCCTGCAGACAGTCCCTCGGTTTGGATTGGTCTGATTGTAGCTTTGGGATTCAATTTAGCTGAACCTTTTTGGGGAGGTCTTGTCCTTCCCATGCATCCAGGCAGGAGCAAAGAAGCAAGTTCGCCCATTGAGGGCAAGACCAGGTCTGGCCATTTTGTTAAGGTGGTGTCTGCCAGGGCACAGCTCTTTCTTCCTTTTCTTTTCTTTTCTTTTTTTTTTTTTTTTTTTTGAGAAAGTCTCACTCTGTCACCAGGCTGGACTGCAGCGGCATGATCTGGGCTCACTGCAACCTCTGCCTCCCGGGTTCAAATGATTCTCCTGCCTCAGCCTCCCGAGTAGCTGGGACTAAAGGTGTGTGCCACCATGCCTAGCTAATTCTTGTAATTTTAGTAGAGACGGGGTTTCACCATGTTGGCCAGGATGGTCTCGATCTCCTGACCTCGTGATCTGCCTGCCTCGGCCTCCCAAAGTGCTGGGATTACAGGCATGAGCCACCGCACCCGGCTACCGCTCTTTCTTTTTTTCACGATTAACCAGGAATCACAGGGAGGGTTCTTGAAGGCTGTGTGAATACTCGGTTCCCCTATGACTCCCCAGTGGAGGTAAGTTTTCTCAACTGCAGTTTTTCTAGAAAGGCCAAATATGTTGCCAGTTTGGGTTCTGAATGCAGAGTTGGTGAGAGGACAGGAAGCCGAGTTTATTTAAACACAGAAAGGAATCCTGGGAGTCTTGAACTGTCATCAAAGCCACAGCCTCAGGAAGGCATCGCTGGTGAGACTCTTTCAGGGACTGATAGAAGGTCCACAGCACCCCTTTATGGGACTCTGGCTCTTGGGGCAAGCCTGCGTCATGAGATTTAGGGCGGGCAGTTTCCTCCCCATGCTGCCCCATGCCCCTCTTCCTCTCTTTCTTTCCTTCTTTCTTTCCTTCTTTCTTTCCTTCCCTTTCTTTCCTTCCTTTCCTTCCTTTCCTTTCCTTTCCTTTCCTTTCCTTTCCTTTCCTTTCCTTTCCTTTCCTTTCCTTTCCTTTCCTTTCCTTTCCTTTCCTTCCTTCCTCTCGCTCGCTCTCTCTCTCTCTCTCTCTCTCTCTCTTTCTTTCTTTCCTTTTTTGAGACAGGGTCTTGCTTTGTTGCTGGAGTGCAGTGGTGTGATCCCTGCTCACTGCAGCCCTGATCCATGGGGCTCAAGGGAGTCTTCGACCTCAGCCTCCCAATGAGCTGGGATCACAGATGTGCACCACCGCGCCTGGCTAATTTTTTTTTTTTTTTTTTAAATAGAGATGAGGACTTACTCTGCAGCCCAGGCTGGTCTCAAACTCCTGGGCTGAAGCCATCCTCCTGCCTCAGTCACCAAAAGGGTTGGGATTACAGGCTTGAGCCACTGCACTCGGCCAGGGCTGGCCGCGTTTTGAAAAAGGTGGACCCGTTCATGATTCTAGGCAAGGACACACAAGGAAGAACAGCCCCAGACTAAATGGAGAAATGGAGCAAAACTCCCTGGGGCACAGCCAACCAAGGCGCGGCCTCTCTTGGAGCCTCAGTTTCCTCATCTGCAGAATGGGGGGCCCAGGACCAAAATTTCTCTGCTGGAGCTAATGGTAAATGACTGTTATTTTGGGGGCAAATGTGCCCTGGGGGGTCTGAGTAGGAGCTTTGGGGGCACTGTCTCTGATTCCTTCAACCTCAGCATCAAAGATGGAATCTGGACCCTGTCAGAGCTACCTGCGCTGCTTGCATGAGCTGGGAAGAAGTCAGTGCACCCAGGTGAGAGCAGGAAATAAATGAATGGCTTAAGCCAAGAAACCACTAGGGAAGGTCAGGACTGAGCCTAGGAGTCAA
>NW_016804797.1:0-1073 GCF_001698545.2 Rhinopithecus bieti
CCTTAAAGGCCCGCGCCACGAAGCCAGGCTAATTTTGTATTTTCGTAGAGACGGGGTTTCACCACGTTGGCCAGGCCGGTATCGAACTTCTCACTTCAAGTTATTTACCTGTCTCGGCCTCCCAAAGTGCTGGGATTACAGTCGTGAGCCAACATGCCTGGCCCAAGAAACATGCTTTACTTCGCTTTTAAAAGTTGACAAAGTATAATTGAAAACTAAAAAATCTTCTCCCAAATGAGAAATCATCTCCACGACGATAACAGAGAAAGAAATGAAAACAATTTTATTAATAAATAAGCCTTAGACCAGAATGTGATGGGAAATAGGGGCAAACAGCTAAGAGGTTAAAAGACAGAAAGAAACTTCACTGTTCTGTACAACCCACTAAGTACAAGTTTTCAAGATAAACACTAATCAGTCCTCAGGGAAGAGCACTTGACAACACCTTTGGTCACACATAGTTCATCCTGGCTCTACTTGGTAATGGAGGTGACCATCTGTGTCAGCTAACTAGCTTCATCTTGAGGGAGGGGAAAACCCTAACCCATGTCTTTTAGACAAGTATGAGTTTTACAACATGGCGACAGGTGCCCTCTCTTGTGAGGCTCCTACAGTACCACAGAAACTGATGTCAGCAGTAAATAATAAAATTTAAACTATATGATTAAGTATAGAGTTAATGAACACAACGCTTGAAGAAAGCCACCTGAAAACATCAACTCCAAATAAATGGGATCCGCGTTCCCAAGTAGAGACGTTAAGGTTTCTACATAGACACAGTAACAGTCTGATCTCTCTTTTCCCCACATTTCCCCTTGTCTTTTTTACAAAACTGCCGTCATCAACATGGCCAGTTCTCGATGGTCGCTGTCTCTTCAGAGTTGCTGGGTACACCTGCAGACTAACAGACAGAACAGGCACACAAGGATTAATATAAAATTTACAATAGTAGAACATCTGATGGTCTTAACCCAAGTGACAGGGTTAAGATTTGTGAGGCCATTAGCAACTCCCGTGATTGCCTCAGTTCCTGCTACCAATTTAAATGGGCTTGTGATGTTTCAAAATTTATT
>NW_016804797.1:5190-7610 GCF_001698545.2 Rhinopithecus bieti
AAAAAAAAAAAAAAAAAAAACTATGATATTGATTAAAGGATGAGTCAATACAAGTATACAAGTAACAGTTAACACACGTAATTATGTTGGTTTTTGAACTAATATGCATCTTTCCTACTAATAACATATATGATGATTTAACACAACTTTTCAGTGGTACAGTTTTGTTAGACTCCAGATAGATAGTATATGTATTTGGGGATGGTACTCTTTTTTGTGAATGTGGGTTGGAGGGAATAGGTTTTATGAGAGGTGCTGGGGGGACATTAGCAACAGGGGTGTAATAAGTCCTCATAATCTTTACTATCCCATCTTTGAATTGACCTTTTGACGATGGCCATAGTGATGTTTTTGGCTGTGTGGAAACAGTCGTGCAAATCAATCTGTTGTCTTAGTTTTCGAGGTGACAAAGTGTATTTACTTATAACACTTTCTCCAGCCCAAACTCTCATACCAGTCATAACTATGGTTAATCTCCATAATTCTGAATATTCAGGTCCTAAGTGGGGAACAACGAGCCTTGACTTTGGAGGGGCAACCCCTGCCCCTTTCCACTTAAAAGGAAAAAAGGAGTTAAATCTACGATATAATAGGGGAGGGTTGTCACTGCTTTTTTGATAGGTAATATCATAGAGAAAATGTTGACAATCTCTGTGACCCTGAGAGCAATCATCAGTAATATGACCTTCAGGAGCCAAATCAACAATGGTGTGGTGAGAAGAATTAAATAACACAGTTTCTTCTGGACTAACACAATCCTTCCGTATTACTTTGTCAGCATTTGAAGACAAGTTGAGAGGACACATAGATCCTAAAGGCTTATATTAGGATGTGTGAATATAATCAGCAATTCCTGTTTGGATCTGTCTTAGAGGTTTTACTGAGAGCCTTGATATCAAGTGTCCTAAAGGAGGGACAGAGTGACCAGAGGGTAGTATGACTGCCCAAGTTTGAATATCTAATGAGAGACATCCATTAGGGTCCCAGGCACAAAGGTGGATACCTACAACCTAAAGTGATACTGAAAGGGGTTCCTTCCTCTGAGGGTTGGGCAGGACAACGGTCATCTACAGAACCAGGCATCCAAATACAATCACTAACATAGACCTCCATAGGAGCGTCCATCCATGTCATGGTTCGAATAAGAGGAGGAAAAGGAATGTAGGCTCAATATGTATAGTTTTTAACAGTCTGTGGGGTGACAGAGGGTAGAAGGATCAGTATCATCAGGAGGAGGCAGAGGTTGAGCCGGACCTGGATCGCTGGAGACAAGTTGTTCAGGATGGCTGACGGGATTGTCTGTTGTCAAAGAGTTAGTGTGGTCATTTTCTTCTTTTTGACGATGGGATGTGTTAGTTGCTTCTGCTGTGGCTCTTTTTCAACAAATTTATCTGTTTCGTTGTTGCATGCATTTTCAGGATGCATTTCAGGTGTCTAGCAGGAATCCAAGCAGGAGATTGATGTTCACCTGGGGAAACACAAGCATAGCCTCTTCCCCACGTTAAAATAGAATATTTTGACCACATATTAGATTGAACGTCTTTCCACTACACTTCCCCTCCTTGCTTTACTGTGTGACAGTTACCAGAAAAATGTTTTTAGGCAACAGTAACAGAACCAGGTTTAGGAATATTAAGAAAATTTAACGTGAGCAATGCCAAGTTTAGTTGTATGTGAGGCGTAGATAACTCCTTTGGATTGACTGGTTGAATTTTAGCAGGAGAAATGTGGAGTCCTGCATTGGCAACAGCTAATTTTAAAGAGGTAAAACATTGAATTAATTCATCTTTAGTGGGGGCAGCAATCAGTATATCATCCACATAATGAAGAATGTAATTATTTTTAAAAGTCTGTTGGATAGGTTTTAACACAGTACCAACAAACAACTGACAAAGAGTAGGACTGTTAATCATTCCTCGAGGTAAAACTTTCCATTGATATCTAGCTGCGGGAGCTGAATTGCTAATGGAAGGTATAGTGAAAGCAAATTTTCACAGTCTGACTTGTCTAAAGGAATATGAAAAAAGCACTCCTTAAGGTCAATGATAATTAAAGGCCATTCCTTAGGAATCATGGAGGGGGAGGACATACCGGGTTGTAACGCCCCCGTAGGTTTAATAACTGCATTAACAGCTCTTAAGTCTGTTACCATCCTCCATTTTCCTGACTTTTTTTGTACAACAAACACAGGCGAGTTCCATGGTGACAAGGAGGGCTCGATAGTGTTTGCTTGTAGTAAATCATTAACAATTTCAATTAAAGCCTCCAACTTTTGTTTGGAGAGCTGCCACTGCTCTACCCAAACAGGTGACGCACACATCCATTGTAAAGAGATTGGTGGGGGAGGCTCAGCAGTGACGGCACCTAAAAAGTGTATCCAAGTCCTGATTTATTAAGTTTTGGGGAGGGCCTGGCGCGGT
>NW_016804798.1:0-15100 GCF_001698545.2 Rhinopithecus bieti
AAAAAAGCTTGCTATTAGACAACTCAAGGAGAAATATGAAACCAAATTACAGAATTTCTTTATAATAAAATCAATGAATATACAACATCTGAACCTACGACAGGGCTAAAGCAATTACCAGAGGACAATTTACAGCATAAATACATTTATCGATAAAACTAAAAATAAACATTCAACCTAAACAGCTTAAATGAATTACCCACCCCAAAAAGAAAAAGGGGTAAGATAAAATCCGAAATTAATTTTTTAGAAAAAAAGTAATATAAAAGCTAGTTCTTTGAAAGAGATTAACAAACCAAACCAAAGCTAACCTAACGCAAAAAGGGTGGAGGGAAGAGAAAGTCAAAATAGACAATTAGACAACAACCACAGGAAATGACAATCAGAATAAACACTACTAAGAACAACTCTTGGCAAATAAATTTGAAAACTTTGTTTAAATGATATTTTACAGCAAAAAAATACAACTTGCCATATGTATTAACCATGCCTTTTATTTTCTGTATTCTGATGCTTTGGTATCTTAGGACTTGCTGACCTTGGAGGGACTGCCCCGCAGGGTTAGTCAGTTCTTACAAATAGTAAAAACGCCTTGTCCATAGGGCAGCACATCCTTTAAATGCAAACCAACTATTCAGAGCCAATACCGCAACTACTTCCTTTATTAGGTTCTCACACTCAGGGCCATTATCCACCTGCCTAATCACCTCAGGCTCAGGTACCAGACGACTAGGGAGAACCTGTACGGCCTAGGGCCTGCTGAAATTATTGATAGTGTATTAAAAAAAAAATTAAAATGGAGGCCTCAGTTCAGATATACCCCAAGGCTAACTACCCATAACCATGTAGCCAAAACATAAGCCATCCTGATTTCCCTGACACTAACTCTAATCATAAAACACAGAATGTGAACTTTTCCTTGTCAACCTGATTCAGTGAAATTGAACCAATCAGATATAGATAAGTCAGCTTAAATAGCTCTGTTTACCTTAAAAAGAATGTTAATGTACAACAGCCAACTGCAAAGAAAAAAAGTCAAAATACTTCCTCCTTTATGCTTTATAAACTGTACTGTAACTGCTGTGAGCAGAACTTCTTACCATTTGGTTCATGTCTCCTGGATTGCAATCTGTACTTTCTCTTACCATCTGACAATATACTTTAAAATTTTTCTAACCTGATTTTATTTTATTTTTGACACTAGCCAATGCTAGTGCTACAAGTCACAGTAAAAGCTCTTGCTATTATTATCCCCTCCTCCCTCTAGCTCCTGATAGACCCCCATATTTTTCTGTTTGGCACCCCCATGCTCCCTCCTCGTGGGATCCATGAGTATGACAAACATACTCATAGCAGCCCATACTCACAGTGGCAGTCGTCTCCTAATCTATTGACCTTGCCATATCGAAGCAACAACAAAACCTACATTTTAGGATTACATCTAAAAAGAAAATTATAGACCAGTCTCACTATGGCCATCTCTGCAAAACTATTAACCATACATGACCCAAAATTACAACAACACATAAAAATACATCATGAATAAGTAGGTTTATTCTAAGATTCCCAGGAGTCTAACACAATGCATTCTATTAAGAAATTATATAATCGACTCCATAGACTCAGAGAAATCAAATTTTAACACCCATTCTTTATAATAATAATAAAATAAGAATTGATGAATATTTTCTGAAAGAAATAAGAGAGCATATTATTTAAAGGAGAAACACTAGAGATCTTCCTAATGAAATCAGAAACAAGTTAAAAAAGTCCCCCCCTTCTTCATGATTTACTGAATACTTCGTTGGAGGTGTAAATCAAGAGGAAGCAATTAGAGGCATAAGAATGAGGCCAGGTACAATGGTTCATGCCTGTAATCCCAGCACTTTGGGAGGCCAATGTGGGCAGATCATCTGAGGTCAGGAGTTCGAGACAAGTCTGGCCAACATCGTAAAACCCCTTCTCTACTAAAAATACAGAAATTACCCAGGTGTGGTGGCACTCGCCTGTAATCCCAGCTACTTGGGAGGCTAAGTCAGGAGAATCACTTGAACCTGGAAGGCAGAGGTTGCAGTGAGCCAAGACTGTGCCACTGTACTCCAGCCTGGAGTGAGACTCCATCTTAGAAAAAAAAAAAAAAGAAAAGGAAGAACTATCAAATCTTTATTTGCAGATGATATAATTACACAACTGTCAAACTCCCAAAGTTGATAGAAAATAATGCAAACATAAGACAATTTAGAAAATAGCAAGTTATAAAATCAACATGCAAAAACATACAGCATTCATTTATACACTCACATGTTAAAAAAATAATAATAACCAAAGAAAAATATATCTCCATTTACAAAAGCAGAAGGCAAGGAAGAGAATAGGTTAGAAGGACAGTGAGAA
This sequence comes from Rhinopithecus bieti, assembly GCF_001698545.2. Lineage (NCBI taxonomy): Eukaryota > Metazoa > Chordata > Mammalia > Primates > Cercopithecidae > Rhinopithecus > Rhinopithecus bieti. The sequence continues at coordinate 2,395 of NW_016804798.1, forward strand.
ATCAGACCAAGGCCTACATTTAGCAGTAAATGTAAATGCCCAAAACCTACAAAGAAAATTATAAAATATTGCTGGAAAATACAAAACCAGACTGGAACAAATGAGCATACGTAACATTCTTGAATAGGAAGACCCAACATCATAAAGGAGAACTTTTTTTCTAATTTGATTTGTTAAAGCAAAATTAAAATGTAAACCAAACCTGAAAAATTCTGAAGCAAACAAACCAACTAGACCTTAAAAATAGCCTGAACCTTGCTTAAAAAAGAACACTAAACTTCTTTCAGTTTGTTGCTCCCCAATTCATGAATTGCTACCTATTCAAATAAACTTCCTTAAATTTTATTGTGACTCCAATTTTTCTTTTACAGATTTATAAAAGTAACACAATTCCAAACCTAAGCACAACTTAACTTGGGTCATTTCTGATAAATGCTGTAAATGATCATGCTTACATTAGACAGCAACAAAACTTAACCTCAGCTAGTCATAAGCATCCAACAACATATGGTTATGTGATTAAAGGCTTTCCAACAAGGTAAACTGAAAAAGGCAATTTTATGACTGCAATCAATCTGTTTATTTTGCTTCCTTATTCACCCTATAAACACTTGCCTCTGACACTTTGTTATCAGAGCACTAGACCTCTTTGAGTGTGTTGCTTCCCAATTTATGAATTGCTACTTAGTCACATAAACTCTTCAAGATTTTATTGTGACTCAGATTTTTCTTTTACACATATATAAATATAATACAATTCCAATAAAAATACAATTTTTTCCTGCAGCTAGATAGTTGTTTTTAAAATGGCAATAGAGCCGGGCATGTTGGCCCACACCTGTAATCTCAGCAGTTTGAGAGGCTGAGGTAGGTGGATCACAAGAGGTTAAGAGTTAGAGACTAGCCTGGTCAACATGGAGAAACGCTTTCTCTACTAAAAATACAAAAATTCGCTGGGCATGGTGGCACGCACCTGTAATACCAGCTACTCAGGAGACTGAGGCAGGAGAATCACTTGAACCCAGGAGGTAGAGGTTGCAGTAAGCTAAGATCATACCACTACACTCCAGCCTGGGCAACAGAATAAGACTCTGTCTAAAAATAAATAAGTAAATAAAAATTAAAAAAATAAATAAAATAAAATGGCAATGGAAAAAACAAAAAAAAACCCAAGATTAGTCAGAATAACCCTGAAAAAGAACTATGAAGGAGACCTAGCACAATTAGATAATAAAACACATTAGAAAACCTCAATAGAAGTATGTTGATGTTTAAAAAGACACACAAGCCAGCAAAATAGAGCTGGAAATCTAGACATGGATTTAATAACTTACGGAAACTTAGAGTATAATGAGAAGTAGCCCCAAAAAAAATCAATGAGGAAAATGATGAACATTTAAATACAGTCCATTGTGATCATTAGAGTTGTAAGACAAAGTACAAAATTTGATCAATTCCTCAACTACACAATAGCATAAATCCTAGAGATTTAAAATCCTAAAAATTATATCACAAAAGTACTCAAGGAAGCATGGGTAAATAACTTATTAACTGAAGTGGGGAAAAATTCCCTATGACATAAATTAAGTAATGTAATTAAGAGACTGATAAATTCCACAGAAATATTCTCATGGCACAGAAACATTGAACAACCTAAGTCAGGTAAAAAGGCAAACAATATACTGGGAAAATACATTTAAAATTTTTATATAATGCAGGACCAGTATCCTAGATGTAGAGAAAGCTTCTAAGTGTAGAAAGGAAAAAAAAAAATGGAAAGACAGTTTACCCAAAAAGAAATTCACATATATCATTGGCAAAGCTATGGGCAAGCAGACACTCTCACTTATTGCTGGTAGGAATGCAAAGTATATAAATCCCCCTAGGGAGGAATCTGACACTATTAATCAAAAATACAACTTCACTTAGCCTTTCACCTAGCACCTTATTTTCAGAAATCTACCCCAAAGATACCTCGGCAAAAACAAAAAGACTTCTTACATAGCTATCAATGGCAGTATCGTTAATAACAGCAAAAAAGTAGAAATGCCCATCAATAGCAGACTGATGGAATATTCATACAATGAAATACTATGCAGATATAAAAAGGAATAAGAAATGTATCTTTTCTATGTAGTGATTCCCAGTTTACATTTGATAGTAAAAAACAAAGCAAGGTAGAGAACATATATAAATTATTCCATCATTTATCTAAGTAAAGGGCAATCCATATGTACAATATATATGCATATTTACTTAACAATGGAAGGATAGACTGTAAAATATTTTGGTGGTTACCCATAAAATAGACAGGAAGTAAGATGGAGGCCACAAGGATAGAAGCTTGATTTTTCTGCACATATCTTGTTTTTGTATAGTTGATTTTGGAAACATGTAAATAATAAAACTAAATGATCATTATAATAAAAAACCCAATTCCTTAAAAATTGAAATAAATGAATCTAACTCTTGAATTGATAGTGTAACTATATAAAAAGGAATTATTTAGTTGCTCAATCCTAGGGAGATTTACTTTCAGGACAGAAAGAGCCATTAAAAAAAAAAATCTGCTTCCAGTAATCATATAATTGGTCACAGTGTTGATATTACTCTAAGACAGTTGTCTGAATTTTAAGAAAAATTAGTATGCGAGATACAAATGCAAATTAGATGGGGTAACAAATACTGTTTAGTCCTGCGTTTGAATTGGAAGTTATTAGTACACACACAAGATGGATTTTATCTTTTTAAAAATACTTTTAACTCAACAGTCTGAATAAGCCTACACACAGTGACTAACCCAGTTGTAATTAACAATCCTATTACTGAGATGATGGTATTCTATTGGCCGGGCGCGGTGGCTCAAGCCTGTAATCCCAGCACTTTGGGAGGCCGAGACGGGTGGATCACGAGGTCAGGAGATCGAGACCATCCTGGCTAACATGGTGAAACCCCGTCTCTACTAAAATACAAAAAAAAAAAAAACTAGCCGGGCGACCTGGCGGGCGCCTGTAGTCCCAGCTACTCGGGAGGCTGAGGCAGGAGAATGGCGTGAACCCGGGAGGCGGAGCTTGCAGTGAGCCGAATCCGGCCACTGCACTCCAGCCTGGGCGACAGAGCGAAACTCCGTCTCAACCAAAAAAAAAAAAAAAAAAACCAGGGAACTTTAGAAAGATGGCTGATTTCAGGTTTTAGCAAGAAAATGTTCGATATTAGTCTGGAAAATGTCATACTAGAAGGTAATAAAGTAATCAAAATTACTAAAAGGGTTCAGAAACCTACTTGACGTTCTCTTAGCCCAAAATATTTGAGCATTAAAAATATTGTAGGCCAGGCACAGTGGCTGATATCGGTAATCCCAGCACTTTGGGAGGCCAAGGTGGGAAGATCACTTGATGCCAGGAGTTCCAGACCAGCCTGGGAAACATAATTAGACCCTGTCTTTATAAAACTTTAAAAATTACCTGGCACAGTGGCATGTCTGTAATCTCAGCTACTCAGCCGGCTGAGGTGATGGGATCGCTTGAGCCCAGGAGTTTGGGGCTGCAATAAGTTATGATCGTGCCACTGCACTCTGGGTGACAGAGAAAGACCATATCTCCAAAAATAATAATCAATAATCTCTATTATAACAAATTGAAACACATCAAATCTAGTCATATGTGATATAGTGACATTTATGTCAATGATGGACAGCATGCAAAATGATGGTCCCATAATAATATAACGAAGCTGAAAAATTCCTATCACCTAATGACGTTGTAGCCATGGTAACATTGTAATGCAAATTGCATATTGTATTTAATAAAGTACCATGCTGTACAGAGTTGTAGCCTAGAACTATAGCAGGTTATACCTTCTAGGTTTGCATAAGTATACTGTGATGTTCACTCAATGAAATTGTCCAAGGATTCATTTCTCAGGACATATTCCCATTGTTAAGTAACACTTTACTGTATATTTAGATTCAGGAGTTCATAATGATTCTTTAAAAAAAGAATCTTGTTAGTCACCTTTGAAAAATGTTAGAGAAGTAATTCATTATTTTGAAAAATAGTTAACTCAAATGATCAAAAGAATGAATTAAGTATTTACCTCAGAGTAGATAAATGTATCTCAAAGTAGCCAAATAGCTAATGCAGTGCTATTTCTCTTTACAGAAGTATTCTAGTGAATAAAGGAATGATAAATTAGAATACCACCATTTTGCAATTCTTAATAAGTTAATGGATTTAGCCAGTTATTGCCAATGGCAGCTAACATCACAAAAGAAACAAACAGAAATTCCTAATAGAAGTAACTAATACCACAAACGTTCCTGATAAAATATTTGAACTTCAATCTGATCAAGCTTCTACATATGACCATCTTTCCAAGAATATAGGGAGTAAGGAAACATGGTAAATGACACTATAGTGTCATTTGTCATGGTAAATGACACTATAGTGTCATTTGTCATGGTAAATGACAAATGAAATCAGTAAAGTCCACACTATGAGAATCTATCAAAGTAATACAACTCAGTTTCTCTTAAAAAACAAATTACAAAGGTGGGGGAAGATGGAGAAGCAACTTTAGAAAGATGGCTGATTTCAGGTTTTAGCAAGAAAGTGTTCAATATTAGTCTGGAAAATGTTGTCATACTAGAAGGTAATAAAGTTATCAAAACTACTAAAAGCGTTCAGAAACCTACTTGACGTAAATCTTTAAATGTAAAGATTTAAGCAGTATGTCAGCCAATTACACTGTACAGATCTTATTCAGGTCCTGATTCAAAATAACCTTAAAATAAATCATGCACAACTGGAAAAATTTAATCATTAACTGGATACTTGATGATATTAAGGAATTATTAACTTTTTGGACAATGAAACGGTCACTTTGCTTTAAAAGAAACCTTATCTTTTACAAATATATAGGGAAACATTCACAAACTGATAGAATATCTGGAATTTTCTTCAAATTAAGCTGAGGTGGATGGGATATAGATGAAACATGAGTTGAAATTATTGAATCTTGATGGGAGAGTATGAAAAATCATTTTATTAATCTTTCATTTTGCATTTTAACAAGTTAAATAAGAAAAAATCTACAGTGTTCATTGATTTTTTATGTTCAAGTTTTTATTTCTTTCCTCTGTTACACCATTAACTCCTAGCTGGTTTGCATAACATGTTAGAATTAATTTTATTCCTTTTATTATTAATTTATAGTACTAGAAATAAAATAAATCAGTATTTATTTTATTCAGAATAATCTGCTAGATGCAATGAAAACCACACAGGAGGAGCCACAACCCACTCCTTGGGAAACTTAAAATTTATTGACATAAATAAATATATGCAAACATCTTAAGAAACTTATCTATGACCTTATTAAATAACAGTTCTCATTTTTTTTGAACAGCATATTGTATTTCAAAGTGTATAACCTACTTATGATCTACTTCTTTAGGGCTGCTATGAAATTAAAAGAGATACAATTTAAAAGAGATACAAATTAAAATAAGTGCTAGACAAATGGTAGCTGTGAAACTGCTAATCCTTAATCCAGGAATCTTGTTCCTGAAACATGCTACCATATAAAAATAAAAATTCAGGAAATAGAAGGATGCTCAATAGAAGACAGTGCAAACGGTTGTGCAATTTAAACAACAAAGAATAAAAAAGGAAAACAGCAAAGAGTCCCAGGAAGAAGTAAATTTTGCAATGGAGTTTTATACAAAGGATGAATAGTTATTACAGAAGAAGGACATCACTAATTAGGGATATTACAAGAGTCAAAAGTGCAGAGACCAGCCCTAGCAAAGAATATTTAATATCGTTATATGCTGAAGCAAAGGAGAATAACGACAGGTTAAACTGGAGAGGTAGACTGGGGCAAAAAGGAAGGGATAACATCCCTTCCAGGCCAAGTTCAGGATTTATAGCTGAATATTTTAGGGAGAAGTACCGTTTCCCTATAACTCAGTTTTTCTCCAAAGAGAATCAAGCACTGAAAGCGTTTGATCCATAGTTTCTGTTTACCCATTTACTTATTTCTTCCTTTTGGAGGAGGAATGATCTATGTAGGTGGGAAATTTAGAAATTAACTGAGAATGGTCAGGTCTCTTAGGCCCTCCTTTTTCTTGGGAGAGGCTGTCTGCAGAGGCACACCATGCTGTGCTCCTCACATGGTGAATTCGGCTCCGGTCCCACACTGCTTAGCAGGAGGTAAGAGTTATTTTGGCCTTTACACAAAGCCATGCCCCTAAACAATCTTTAGCTGTGATAAAAGTGAGGTTTGGCCTTCATCAGCCACCCCATTATCTTATTTATTATTTTGTTTAGGACTTGGATTGAGAAGCAGATGCTAGTTATTAGAAGAACTGAAATATTTTATTAACAATATAAACAATAGGAACACACGAAAAGTTCTTCAGTAAAGGAGGTAAAAATGCTTTAAATTATTCCAGCTGTTTTGTGTTGAAGGCAACAGAGACGAGCTAGTTACAGGAAACAAGGTGCAATGAATTGAACCTACTAGCTTCTGTCTTCTAAGGCAAGTGTTGGCAAACCTGTAGAGAACCAGATAGAACTATTTTAGGCTTTCTGGGTCACATATGGTTTTTGTTACATTTTTTAAAACCCATAAAAATATAAAAGCCATTATTAGCTAGTGAGCTGTACAAAAGAAGGTGATGGGCTATAGAAAAACAAGCTGTAGGTTAGATTTGGCTCAAGAGCCACAGTTTGTCCAACCTCTGTCAAGAAATAATTTCTTCAGAAAAGGGATTATGTTCTTGCAAAAATTACAAAACAAATTCCAATAAACAAAGATTAGCCAATTTCTGTCAGTCAGTAAAACTTCTCAGTTAAAACCACTCTGGAGCTCTGGCCCCTGTTTAATAGTAGAGTTAGTCTCTGAGATATTGCTTATAAAACCCCTATACATAATGTCCATACATATAACTACATTGGTTATTGCTCAACATAACCAGTAATTTTGGAGGCTGGTGTGCGCAATGCTTGCCAGGAAATCTTCACTCTTTTCCTTGTTGGCTAATTATCCTATGTTCTACTGCATGGCAGTTTTAGTGTACTTGCTGATTCAAATTACAAGTGAAAAGGACTAAATATCATGTAAGAGATAAGAATGCAGAAAGGCATAAACTTCATATTATTATTTGCTTCTGCCAACAATGTCTTTAGTGCAGAGAAGGCTACCTGTTTTATATCAAGCTGGATATAAAACATTTAATTCCCTGTGTTTTTATTCACATAAATTTTAAAGTAGCCTCTTTTCTTGCACAACTGTAGTTACTGCATTTGTAATAAGTTTTGGATACCAGAAAATGAAATAAATACATCCCGGGGAAGAAATTGTTTTTTCTTCAATTGTAGTTTTTCTAAAGGACTTGAGCCCTGCAAAATTGGACGTTTAACTGCGGTTATTTATGATTTATGAATGTTAAAATGCCTATGGGCTAAATACAAAAAAATAATAATTTGAGTGTGTTTATTCTTGTGTCAGTCTCATAAGTCATATTTGAAGAAATTGAATTTCACTTTGCCTTTAAGATTCGCCCTTGAGCTAAGACCAAGATTAGCGATATTTCAGATTAAAGAAAAGGAAATTGTTCAGAAGGTTGAGGGGAACTAACAGAGGTGATTCCAAACACGGAGTTTTTTTGTAAACGTAACAAATATATACAGAGTCATATGTGTGCAGTTTGTCTCTCCAAAGAATACAAAGCCTGTTGCAGAGAAGAGCTCCTTAGTACTTCTAGTGTCTCCAGACACACCGCAGGTCACAAGGAACACTAGCTTTGTTTGATACATAATTAATAGACTTTATTTTTTGGAGCAATATTGGACTTACAGAAAAATTGAGGAGAAAGTATACAGAATTCCTATATACCTTCTCTCCTCCTCCAAAAACAATTTCCCCTATTATTAGCATCTTGCATTTGTGTGGCACATTTGCTACAACTGATGAACCAAAGTTGATTTATTATTGACCAAAATCCGTATTTTACATTAGGTTTCACCCTGTGTTGTAGAGTTCTACGGTTTTTGAAAAATGCATAATGTGTCCACCATCATAGTATCATACGGAATAGTTTCAGAGCCTTGAAAATGCCTGATGCTCCACTTAATTCATCCCACCCACTCTGCCCATGAGCACCTGGCAACCACCAATCAATCATTTTCCTATCTCGATGCTTCGCCTTTTCCAAAATGCCATATGGCTGGAATCTTATAGTATGTAGCCTTTTCAGACTGGCACATTTTACTTAGCAATATTTCAGGTTTCTCCATGTCTTTTCATGGCTTGATATCTTATTTCTTCTTACCACCAGCTCTTTTGTAAGAGCAGAAAAACTCCCCAAACTCCTCAAGTAGTTAAAGCCTCACTAAAAGGCACTTATTGAGGGATATTAAAAATTTCTGAGTGAATAAGTGAGTGTACCAGTAAATACTTACCTGACAAAATGGTTCACAGGTTCTTTATGCAAGAAGCTACTCTACAGTTTCCCCAGATAGAATTTTCAAACATAATAGCATTCACAAAATAATGAAAAATGGCAGAAACACAGTTACTGCACATCATCTCTCACTCCAGGTTATGATCAAGGGCCAAGCACCAGCAGAACAGAGAGACGTAAAGGAGATAAATGTACCTGCCAGTTTCAAAGTTATGTCCATTTGCAAACAGGTGAAATTCACTCAGGAAATGAGAAAATGACCCATTTTCAATTATGTCTGTGCTATTTGTAGGACATCACCTTTGTATAAAGGAGCTCCACCCTGTGCAGCTTACATCTCAGCAAATATTGCTAGAACAAGTGTAGGACACTAGTCCCTGTTCAGTCATTTAATAGCTCTGTGATTCCACTGAGTCACTTTTTCTCTGCGGCATAGAGAAAATAATGCTGCTCTTCCTGATTCAAATAATTCTGAGGATCAAAGGAGATTGAGATGAATAGAGGAGATAAAGGTGATACATGGGGAAACACTTCCAAACTATTAAAAGGTTTGCTCTTATGTTGTAATACTGATGTTATCGGATGTACTCCGACCCTTTTACCATCCCTCTCCCACTGCAAGACGGTGTGAGAGAGAACCTCACAAAAAAAGAATCTGCTTAAGTAGGGAGACAATAAGAGACCCTGTCAAGCAAAAAGTAAACAGGTATTATAGAAAGGACAACAGAAAAGTGCCGAAACCTTTCTAGAAGGAAAAACGCAGCAGTAGCAATGTGTAAACCAGGGGAGAAGGCTTCCAAGATAAGAATGAATCTGAAAGGCAGCACACATCTCCTGGAGGCTGAAGGTCAAAAAGGTAGCACCACCCAAATGTCTCCTACAGGGCATTCTTGCACAGCAATAACAAGAAGGAGGCTTCTGAGTATTCCCTGCTGAATGCTGAAGTGTGGTTAAACCTGATTTCTTCCAAAGTGCAGTGCTCTCACTGGCTGAACAGAGAGACAAGTGTTGAAAGCACAACTCTCCATAAGTGGCATTGACTCAGATATCCAAGCCAGCCACACTAACTAAACCAAATCAATTCCTTTTCAATAGCTTATTCAGTTGGGGAGGAGAAGGCAGGACATTACTTACAAAACAAAGGGACAAGAAACTGTTCAGGCTCCCCGAAAGCACCACTATTAGATCAGAAAGAAGCTTCATCTTTGAGGTCTATACCTATGCTACTTAAAAAAGGACAAGAAATCAAGGCTTTAGCAAATCCAGGACAGCACTCAACAGGCACCAAGCAGACCAAGGTGAAGTAATATGTTAACTTTGTTATATATCTACCACAAAAAATAAATAATTTTACTCTCAAATTCATGTATAATCACACCAAATGCTGTAGGTAAATACTGATAGTCTAATAATGGTTTTTAAAGCAAAAGTAAGAGCTCTGGTCAAAAAGGTATGAGTTCACACTTGGCTAAAACCATCTGTATTCGAAACACAGAAAATGATGCATTATTAAAATCCAAAAGACATAGTCAGACACAAAACCTCAATAAACATCTCTTTAGTTAAAATAGAACAAAACTGCAAAGCAATAATAACTGAAGCCTTGGCCTTACCGAGTTCTGGATCTGAAAGCAGGCAGAAGTTCAGCCCTATCATTTAAGAGAGTGAAAAGTACTCCCTGTGAAAAGGGGAACTGTAGCCTGGCTCATTGTGTGAAGAAAGGAGTTGGAGGTGCCACAGAAGCAGTCTTCAGAAAGGCAGCTAAATTAAAACTGCTACCAACTACCACCTGTGGCTCAAGTTTTCAGTAAGCTTTGAGCCTAGAGAGGCAAGAGGTCACAGACAGAATCTAAAGAATAATAAAAGAATCAAGCTACCCATGGACTCTGTGACCCGTGGGCCACAGAGTCTCTGAAATATTCTCTAGTCATCGGACAGAAGCCCTGAAATGATAATGAAAATCTCATTCTAGGCCAGGTACCCAGGGAATAAGAAAACATGAGAGAGAGTTGAACAAAATGTCTACACAAAATTAAAATCAGACACAACATTAAAACATAGGAGCAGGAGTCACTATAAGATTAGTTTTATGAAATAGTCTGACAAAAGCTTTAAAATTAGTATAAAGACACTAAAAATATGAAGAAATAACTTTCATTTAGAAAAGAGCAAGAGATTATATTATAATAGGGGAAAAATACAAGTAGAGGATAAAATGAAAAAGAACACAAGGCCAGGTGTGGTGGCTCACGCCTGTAATCCCATCACTTTGGGAGGCGAGGTGGGCAGATTACTTGAGGTCAGGAGCTTTAGATTAGCCTGGCCAACATGGCGAAACCCCATCTCTACTATAAATACAAAAATAAGCCAGGCGTGGTGGTGCATGTCTATAGTCCCACCTACTTAGAAGGCTGAGGCAAGTGAATTGTTTACACTTGGGAGGTGGAGGTTCCAGTGAGCCGAGATCACCCCACTGCACTCCAGCCTGGCAACAGAGTGAGACTACGTCTCAAAAAAAAAAAAGAAAAAAAAATATTTCAAGTACCTAGCATAAAGAGAAAAGTAAAGATACATAATGCAATGGCAGATTATCAAGGAAAAATAGAACTCCTCGTGTGATAGTAAACAACTTGAAACTTGTGAAACTACCCTCCAACTGTGAAATCCTACAGACCAGCATCCATGATGCTGATACAAAACCCTGTGGACAGAAGAGCTCCTTAGTGCTTCTAATGTCTTCATATGTATTGTAGGGCACAGAAGCACCTGCCCAAAATAGGGAGCTCGATCTAAGATGATCTCTTTAATCTGAAGTTACATGAAGGGCACTAAAGTAGTCCTAGCTTGGTTGTGCTTGGCAGAGAGAAATACGCATCCTCTGATCAGGAAAGCATTCTCTAGTTAGGCACCCAGGAAGCTCACAGAATAATTTCAAACAAATATAAACTCGCAATTAAAGTTTATCATTCCAACAAGAAAACAAGTCATCATGAGTGTCAGCAAAAATAAGCAGCAATCCCTAGACACTTTACATATTTACTTTGTCAGAATAAAAGTTATAAAGTATGTATAAAATGTCTACAAAACCAGAAGATGTCATCACAAAAATGAGCCATCACTGAGACCAAAAGTGACCAGGCAGAGTGTTTTTTAACCTAGCGGAACTTTTAGGAACAAGTTTTATTTTACTGTTTAAATCAAAAAACACAATGGGTGGCACAAACAGCAGATTTCATGAATTAGATGATACATTTGAAGAAGTTACCCATAATGTAGCTTAGAGGTACATGTAGATGGAAAATATAGAATAAAAGAAATAAGCAGGGTAGAATTAGAAGTTCTAATTGAAGTTCAGACGGACACATTCAGTATCTTTACTCATACTGGACCTGAAGTTTATATCTCCCGATTGACTTGTGAACCTTTGAGACATGTTCAACAGTTTAAATTTCTTCTCTGCAGTCTCTCTTCCCCAGCCATCCTGTCTTTCCCAAACCAAATCAACTAATCACATTATTTGTTGCACATCCTTTACTTGTCTGTATTACCTCTTGGATAGAAAGTTGGTCCAAGAATATCTCATGAATTCATATTATTCATAAATATTACAGCAGAATATATCTCTCAAACAAATTCCAGGAGGTAGAAAGAAAAAACAAGCGGGGAGAAAAGTAAAGTGGGAGAGAACAGTCAATGAAAAACTACTCATAACAAAGGACAAGGAACATCATCTTAATAAGTGAAAGAAAGCACAGGCCTCTAAAATGACTTACTCAAAATCAGGAATAAAACAAGAAGAGTTTAACTCTGTAAATCTTTTAATAGGATGCTTTTAAAAAAAAAAAGAAAAGAAAAGCCTCCATCACCAGGAGTAAAAACCCGTAAGTAGAATAAACTGGGGGAGAAGACTACAGACTATGAGTCACAAGATAGGTCAGGGAAAGGGTAAGACAAGAAAATCTTACAGGAATACATAAAAATGTAAAGCTAAATGTAATCGAATGCAGAAAATAAAATTAGAGATGTGGAAGTCAAAATTGAGTACCTCTCTTAGAATGTGGAAGAAAAGACAAACGGGGTAGAATAAGAGGAAAGGTAACAAATACCCAGACAACAGAGATGCAACATGACTGTGAAGGAGCATTAACAATGAGAACAGAGGAGCACACAAAACTTTCTTGGTTAGGGAAAAAAACATGGGGTGGGGTGGGCGTCCTTCCTTGGGGTGGGACCTCGGGG
>NW_016804798.1:15337-37925 GCF_001698545.2 Rhinopithecus bieti
GTGGGGCCTTGGGGTGGGGTGAGGGGCCGTCCTCCATCTTCAAAGCCAGAAATGACAGATTGCATTCTTCTGTCATCACTCTGACAACACTTCCGCCTCTACCTTCCCCTTTTAAGAATTCTGGGGATGAGATTGGGCCCACCTGATCATACAGGCTGATCTCCCTAACTTAAGGTCACCTTATAAGCAACTTTACTTCCATCTGCAACCTAAATTGCCCTTTGCCATATAATGTAACATATTCAAAATTTCCAAGGACTAGGAAGTGGACATCTTCGTGAGGTGGGGGGAGGGGGACATTATTCTGCCTACCTCAGCCTCCGAATAGAGTTTGCTTAATCATGTTTCAGAATCTGCACTCATACCGTTATCTGAGATCTAATTTAGCTGATAACTCTTAAACATCTGGGCCATTCTCTGCTTAGTCCTTCAGCATCCAGCTTAAAATTATTTTTCACCATGAAGCCTTTTATGCTACCTCCTCGCATCCTCTCTTAACTAATTACCTAAACGAAATAGCCACATAAGTTTTTGAACAATAATCCTTTAACTTACTGTGTCACTTTTGTAATTCTGTTCTCTGTGTATGCTATCCCCAAATAAGCTTTAATCACTATGGAAAAATATGTTTACAAAGCACTTATAATAGTGAGTAAATTATTATAAAATAGTACAGGGTATAAAAACAATCCAAAATTGAATACACAGTATCATCTAATTACTGAAGATGCAGAGAAATATGATTCAAATGTTAATAGAATTATCTCATAGTAAGGGAATTAATGTTATTTTTCTTTCTTTAAAATGCTTGGGTTTTTCATCAATGTTCTTTCAGCCTCCCATAGCCTTTCTGCCTACCTCCCAGTTCACCTGCAGCTTCAATGGGCAGTTCCCAAACTACTGACAGATCCCAACATTAAGGCCTGTGTCTCTCAACTTCTCTGACCAAGGATTTTCTCGGGCTTCTTTGGACCTTGCTTAACCCACATGCACAACTTCCCACGGAAAAGCCGGGGAGTTAATGATGGGCAACCCACCCCCAATGAAGGACAGAGCAGGAGGATAAACATTCCAGCTTTCCTGTCCCCTCACACGCCTGAGGCACAATCTGTACAGTTCCTCAGGAGGGTTCCCACTGGGACTGAGCCACAGTCACCCACAACAGTGACACATTCATTCATGCACATTTTATTGTTTTTTCTCTTCCATGTTTTACTTTTTCCATTTCATTACTTTTGCTGGGTCACTTTCTATATAAACCCTCTGATGTAGGCAAACAGCTCATCTGTGGCACCTGGCAATCTTACAGGCTTGAAGCATAACTTACTCAGAGTCTTTAAGGAATGTCTTGTCATCTGTCTGAAACATGAGAGGATGGGAGGTCTGTAAGGAGTGGATATGAGGCCACCTCCCACTCAGCTCCCTGTTGACAATCACAGGACAATTTCTCATGCCCTCCGCACTTCAGGTGTGATATGGATCTTCCACTCCAGCCCCACCAGAATAGAGCTGAAGAACATAAACCTACCTGTGCCCATCTAGATGGAGGTCTAGGGGTGGTGTTGCAGTCATCTGGCCCCTTTTGCTTCAGAGTGTGGGACAAGGATCAAGGGCATGGCCTTGTGGCTTATTTGTCTTTTCACTGCTATGCAAGTAATAAATGGTCTAAATCTAGGAGTGACTCATTGGATCTTTACCATCGAATCTACTAGGACTTGGACTTGTCTGTTTTGCATGTATGTGCTTGACATACACACTCAAGTCCTTGGCTCGGGGTCAGCATTTGGAGAAACTGAAACTAAGAAATGCATATATCACTTTTATAATGTCATATTCTGATATTAACTAAAAAATGAGGATATAAACATACTATATAAATTTGAATTTGTAAGTAGAGAGTGTATGCGACAGTGTGAAAGCAAAGCCAAAAGGAAACATCTCCAAAATGTAAACAATAATTATATCAAGAAAGAGTATCTTAGTCAGTTGGGTTGCTACCACCATAGATGAGGTGGCATTTACACAACGGAAACTTCTCACAGTTCTAGAGACTGGAAGTCCAGATCAGGGTTCTGGCAGATTCCATGTCTGGTGAGAATCTGCTTCCTGATTCATAGATAGTGCCTTCTCACTGAGGCCTCCCACGGTGGAAGAGGCAGGGGTCTCCTTCCATCTTCCTTTTAAGGGCACTAATCTTATTCATGAGGGCTCTGCCCCAACAACCTAATTATCTCCCAAAGGCCCTATCTCTTATAACATTACACTGAGGGTTAGGATGTCAAACTATGAATCTGGAGAAACATAAACATTATATCTATGACAAAGAGAGATTATTGTGACTTTTAATTTTGTCTCTATACTTTTCATAGTTTCTAAAATTTCAGTCATGAGCATTATTACTTTTATAATTTTAAAAACCTATGTTTTGGAAGGAACATTTGAAATTTACATGGCAAGAACATTTATTCTTTAAACAGAGATGTTTTTATACATGGGCATGTAAAACGTAAGCATTCAAAAATAAACTGGACAAAGGATATAAGCTCTTCATAAAAGAAATACAGAAAGCTAACAAACCTACACAAGGCAGCCCAACCTTAATCAAAGGTTAAGCATCAAAGCCTCATAAATCAAAGCATCCATAATCAAATAGACACGAATTAAATTAAACAATGAGGTGCCATTGTTTGCTGGTAACTTGGCAAATTAAGTGATAAGAACTGACGTTAATATGGGTACAGGAGAATAGGCACTCTCATGTAGCATTGTTAGGATAAACTCATCTAATTTCCTAAAGGCCTTTACAAAGCCTTATAAATGTACATTCTCTTGACATGCTATCATTTAAAATAATCTTTCTCTAGAAAAATCAGAGCTATTCATAAAAAAAGTTATGCATAAAATTTGATCTCCGATTGCTAGAATTATGCAATCATGAAATTATGAAAAATGATTTTCATTTTATTTGTAAACTTTTCTGTCATTTTCAAATATTTTCACTAAATATAGAGAAAGTTTTAAACAGGAAAATGTTACATAAATATTATTTTCTATTTTAAAAGAAAAAAATTAACAAACTCCACGAGAAAAGCACCATTCTTTTGCTTTTCCTACCTTCATTCCATTAATACGTGTGAAGATGATGCAGGTAAACTGATTTGCCCCAGCAGGCCATGTGCAGGGAGACAACAGAACTACTTGTTTCTCTGCTTTGAACTGAATACAACATGGTTTTTCACTAAAGTTGGAAGATGGAATGATTTGGCAGCAGAAATGAACTGAAGGCAATTTTCTATCTCTCTGGGTCTGAATACCCAGGTAACATTTCAAATGTCACCTCTAGATTTTTTTCTGCATTAACAACCCCTTATTTACATCTCTAAAACACATAGTGCATATAACCAATTGCTACAAAAAGATATTAATACATGCTTCACTCTTTACACAGTAAACGTTAAAAGATATCAATATATCTTTCACCCTTTACACAGTGAACGTTAATGTTGAAGCTATGATGAAGAGAAAATATTTTGCCAATTACTACGAGAAACAGACCAGCACGTTTCATTCTTCACACAGTGGATGTTAACACCGAAGCTATAATGAAGAGAAAAAAATATTTTCTTCTCAGAATCTGATAGTTTTACCTTTAAGAGCTAGAACATTTTAATGTCAATTTCCTTCATTTGATAGATCGGGCCTTTCTCATTTTTACTAACACAGTATGTAGATATTTTGAATTAATGCTAAGATACTCAGCTCCTGGAGCCTGAAGGTAGTTTCCTGCATTTGCCAATAAGAAAAAAAATAATCTAGCAGTGTCTTAGTAAAATCAGCAATTTCTCATACTTTAAAGTGCCATATTTTGTCAAATCTAAGATGTTGTAACTTGTTGAGATGCACCATTATTTTAGGTACCGTAGGAAAACACTGCAAAGTAAAATAAACCATGAGAAACTGTGTATCTAAATTATAAAATGAATCCAAATTTCAGTGATGTTCACATAGAGGGAAGGGAGGACATCTGAGAATCAAAGAATGATAATGCATCATTTATGTGTTTCAACAATGGACTGGAGGCAGTTCTCCTTCATTTAGTTAATTTTCTGCTTTCTGATTTCTGAAAGGAACTAACAGATTTATAAACATATTCAAAGCTTAACCACTCAAAGCCTTGTTTGAACTCCATACCACGGTACATTGTGCACAACTGGCAATGTGCTGGAACCATATTTTGGCCTGGATGTGCAAGGAGGTTGTTAAATTGTTAAGAATCTTGTGTGAGCTGGTTGTTACAGCCACTTTTATAAATTAAATTATATTAATTTGAAATGAAATACATCTTATCAAAAACAAAGGTAATAAATACTCAAAAAGCATCACCTTCTAATTATGTTGCCGCATTTTACTATTACACATGCTCTCGACATTATGCCTATTGTCGACATTATGCCTATTGTATCAGTACAGCAGAAATACTATATAGTAGTGTTCCTGCACGTCTCTTTCCAATTCTGCTTTCAGTAATGTCACTCTGATAATCTGAAATCAGCCCTGGTGGAAATATTTGCACAATGGAAATTGGCATATATTACAAATCATGGCTTCTGCCTCCAGAAATTTTGTTGTTACATATTTACCAGCACACCACTGCCTACAGTAACAAAAAACTGTAAAAAGGTTGATTCTAAAACTGATACACTAGGTATATATTACACATAAATTTATATACATGCAGATGAAGGTAGTAGATCACAGTAAAAATAAGTGGCAGGAAACAAACACAAAAATCCAAAATCTAAACATTGCCCTTAAAAGAAATAGAAAAGCTTTAAGAAATAAGATTTATATTATGCAAATTATTCAGGGGGCACAAAAAAGTTACTTCAGATTTCAGTGTTCCAATTTCAATACTCAAATGCCTAAATAACCTCCTTACCTTGACTGCTTAATAAAATGCAGAAGGCTAAGCACTATAATCTTTTACCACATGGAAGCTCTAATTCAAGTGGGTTACATTTTATCCACAGTTTCCCATTAAATAAGAGACAATATCACTTTCATTTTTCAATGACAACAACCGGGCATGAATTTGACTATGTAATGTTGTTCTCAGAATGACCTACCTTATCTACCAACCAGTGAAATCCAACTGGGTCAAATAAAATTTAGATGCTAACTAAATACTGATGACTGAAGCAACGATCTTAAAATCTTTCATCATTTCGTAAAGAATGATATTAAGTGATTTCTGTGTAAAATAGTCAAAGAATACCATGATCTCATAAAATTTCAAAGACTGCAGTTCACTGTCCTTTGCCTCATATCTGAGGACTTGGGTAACCTGAGGAAATTTATTTATGAGAATTCATGTAAATCCCATTAGGCTCTTCTTAATACCCAGTGGCACTTTAGAGCTAATATATTTTATTTTATTTGCATTTACATAATACAATTTGATAGTCTCATATTGTTGTTGTTGTTGTTGTTGTTGTTGTTTGAGGCGGAGTCTCGCTCTGTCGCCCAGACTGGAGTGCGGTGGCGCAATCTCGGCTCACTGCAAGCTCCACCTCCCGGGTTCACGCCATTCTCCTGCCTCAGCCTCCCAAGTAGCTGGGGCTACAGGCACCCGCCGCCTCGCCCGGCTAGGTTTTTTTTTTTTTTTTTTTTGTATTTTTAGTAGAGACGGGGTTTCACCGTGTTAGCCAGGATGGTCTCGATATCCTGACCTCGTGATCCGCCCGTCTCGGCCTCCCAAAGTGCTGGGATTACAGGCTTGAGCCACCGCGCCCGGCCTAGTCTCATATTGTATAATCTCATTTCACTCAGTTCATTTTATAAGGAAAACAAATTGCTTGCAGTTTTTCTACAAAAGAGACCCCATGTGAACTACACCTAAATAACTTGCAGAGTACTGGTTGCCATGGCTATACAGAAAAAGTAAGACACTATAGCTAATAGGAATGTTGGAAAACTGATTTCCAACCTGGATTTATGATGCTACTTTTCGATTATATGATTTAATGAAGCCAATTCCACTTCCAGCTCTTACCCAAGAAACTAGGGGAAAATACTCCTTTTTATAATTTTTTTTTAAATAATGTGTAAACACTTATAACCAAACTTAAAAAATTAAATTTATCAATACTATCAATATTATCTGTGTTTGACTCTTAGTTTCCTCGTCTAACGTTGTTTTCTCCTCCTTAATGTAGCTGAAGTTTTCACTAGGGATATTTCTGACATGAGTTATTAAACAACAGGTTTCTCAATGTGAACAAAGAGAGACAAAAGCATGACTGAGCATGTTTCCTTTGGAAAATGTCAGCAAGCCCGTCATTGCTTGGACAAAGCTTCACTGAGGAGTTTGGAGGAGAGAATGACAGGTGATAAACTTGGAAAGCTATATTGGGACATCATTGTGAAAGAGCTCCGTGCATGTCGTGACACAAAGTTTGGTGTTCCATTGTAATGCAACCAATAGTCACCACCTGTTATTTTAAAAATAGGGCACAGTTTTAAAAATACTTTGGAAGTATCAGTTTGTCAGCTGAGTAAGGACAGTTTAGGGAAAGAAAGGTGATGAACAAAGGATACTAACTTCTCAGGACACAGCTGCAGTAATCTAAGCGAGAGGCAGAAAAAACTTGCAGTGTAAAGTAGACTTCAAGAATCACTACATGGACTTACTGTTTTCCATTTTAGAAGTCCAGTCATATTTGTGATAATATAGGAGCTCTGTACTGAAACTTGAAGAGTTTCTACAAAGAATCTGAGCCACTGGTCTTTATTTCACTTCCTCCGCTAGAAATTGCTCTCCCAACACACCCCTGCAGAATAGAGATTCTAGTACTCCCTATCCTTCTCTCATTGCAAATTCTGATTTTTTAGGAAGCAGCTCAGTCCAGATAGTCTGCCTGGAAAGGGAATAACATTTTCTCCCTCTTATTATACATATATAGGCATATATTGGAGATATTGTGGATTCAGCTCTAGACCACCAAAGGAAAATGAATATAATAATGAGTCATATGATTTTTTTCTTGCTTCTTAATGCATATAAAATATATGTTTACACTATAATGTAGTCTATAAAGTGTGCAATAGCATTACATTTTCTAAGGCATACTACATTAACCAAAAAATACTTTATTTGGAAAATGATGGATAGGAGACAGGATGGGCATGCAGCTCCCACCTGGACAGAGAGAACAGTGTGTGAAGACTCACATTGTGAACTTTTGCTTCAAGAACCACCACAATAACATACAAGAAAAACAGGAAAGAATTCACAGACCCTTTGAAAGAAGTGGCTTGCAGCTGCAAACTCTGTAAGACAACCAAAAAACTGTGAGCTCCCAAAGTGTGAGGTGGGGTATGTCTGCCTCCAAACACACGCCCAGTAAGAACCCTGAAAATTCAGATCACAGGACAAGATTTGAGCTGACCTAGAGTTGAAACAGATTTAGGGAGCTGAATGAAATGCAGAAGTAGAAGCAGCAGCAGGAAGAGCTCTGTAGTCATTGCTGGTTCCCAGCTCAAGCCCAGGGAAGCCATTCCTGTTTTTTTGTTTTTTGTTTTTTGAGACAAGAATCTCACTCTGTCTCCCAGGCTGGAGTGCAGTGGTGCAATCTCTGCTCACTGCAAGCTCCGCCTCCGGTGGTTCACGCCATTCTCCTGCCTCAGCCTCCTGAGTAGCTGGGACTACAGGCACCTGCCACCACGCCTGGCTAATTTTTTTATTTTTGGTAGAAATGAGGTTTCACCATGTTAGCCAGGATGGTCTCGATCTCCTGACCTCATGATCCACCTGCCTTGGCCTCCCAAAGTGCTGGGATTACCGGCGTGAGCCACTGCTCCTGGCCGCCATTCCTGGTTTTATCTCACAGGATCCTTGGGGATGGGAAGACAGCCAGCCCTGAGGTGCGGCCGCAGGGTGAACAAGATCCCAGCTGAACTTTGTAATAATTTCAACTGAGTACAGATTTTCCTGAGCAGAATCTGGAGGGAGGAAAATAGGAATTACAGATATGAGTGTAGAAGCTGCAGCCAATGGTGCATGCAGGTGGGGAGGGGACAGATCTGAGAGTCCTGCTTGTTTTGTCAGCTGGGAGGCTTGTAGACTCAGGGAAGAGCTCAGCCTTGCTTGTCAGCTGCCTGGATATAAACTCAGTGCTGCTGGTAGTGGGGAGGGAGGGCATAGTGGGAGTGAAAATGACCTTGCTGGCTATGCGGGAACTGGGTGAGGCCTGTCATTGCTAGCTTTCCTCCACTGCCCTGGTGACATGTATGATGCAGCAGAGGCAGCCATAATCCCACTGGAAACATAACTCCATTGGCCTGAGAACCACCCTCCTCTCAACCCCTACAACAGCAACAGCAAGGCCTGCCTAACGAGTCTGAACTCAGACCCACCCAAACCTGCCCTTACCTGATGGCCTTTCTCTATTTGCCCTGGTGTCTGAAGACAAAAGACATAAATAATAACCAGCATGATGAATGGAACAGTTCCTTACATCTCAATACTAACATTGAATGTAAATGGCCTAAATGCCCCACTTAAAGATACAGATGGCAGAATGGATAAAAATCCACCAACTAAGTATGTGCTGTCTCCGAAAGACTCACCTAACACATAAGAACTCATGTAAACTTAAGGTAAAGGAGTTAAAAAAGATACTCCATGCAAATGGACACCGAAAGTGAGCAGGAGTAGCTTTTCTTATATCAGACAAAACAGACTTTAAAGCAACAACAGTTTAAAAAGACAGAGAGGGACATTACATAATGACAAAAGGATTAGTGCAACAGGAAAATATCACAATCCTAAATTTATATGCACCTAACACTGGAGCTCCCAAGTTTATAAAACAATTACTGCTAGACCTAAGAGCTGAGATAGACGGCAATACAATAATAGTGGGGGATGTCAATACTCCACTGACAGCACAAGATAGGAGAATGTCCAGTAGGTAGGACAGTCAGAACACATACGACATTTGTCATTTACATTTTTTATCTTACATGTGTGCAGTTTGTGGTGTCCCAAAACAATTACAAGAGTAATATCAAAGTTCACTGATCCTAGATCACTGTAACAAATACAATAATAATAAATATTTTGAAATATTTCAAGAATTACCAAAATGTGAAACAGAGACACAAAGTGAGCTCATGCTGCTGGAAAAAATGATACCAACAGACTTGCTTAATGCAGGGTTGTTACACACCTTCAATTTGTTAAAAAAACATATCTGTGAGGCACACAAAAGTGAAGCACAATAAAATGAGGTATGCTTGTACCTATATATCTACTCTCTGCATAGAATTAATAAAAGTATGATTTAAATTTTTCCTTTAGTTTCTGGCAAATTTTGCTGCCTTACAATTGTATAGATTTTTAAAAAACCACAAACTTCATTTGCATAAATATGATGCTACATCTTTAGCATCCTGAGAATTTTTTTTTTATGTTTTGCTTGGCCAGGGGAGGGAAATCTTGTTGTGGAAAAGTTTTCAGATTTATGTTCTGATTATTTTCTTAAGAATTATATCTGAAATAATGAGGAAACACTAATTCAAAGGAAAAGAATAGGGTTTTACAAGATGAAATCAGATTTCCCTCTAATTCTTTATGGGACTAGATATTGGAACTAGAAAGAAAAAGAATTAATGTAATAATTCTTAATACATTAATAATGTAATACTAGTCAAAAACTTACTGGAGTAAGTGATCTTCAAATAGAATGGTTTTCAACCTTGTTTACGTCTCTGTCACATCAAAGCAATACCACATACTATCATCAGCAGTAACAATAGCTCATTATGGCAATAATTCTTATGTGGGAAGGGGAATTCAGAGTTGGTTGGGGTGGTTCACATCATAACAAAGGGGTGGGAGAGGAAATGAATGAATGTATGCATTTTGAAAGAGCTTCCAGGTGAAGTTGACATAAATTACCACCCTTCTCCCGTCCCATTCCATCGCTACCATAGTTGCACACTCTCTTCCCCAGAGTTAATGTCTGCTTAAAGTCTGGGTCACCAGAAGTTAATCTGAGACCTGGGGGCTTCCAACAGAACTGAGTTCAGTTGGAGCAGTGGAACCTATACTCATATTCTGACTGTACTCTTCTGAAATGAACGGAATTATTTGTTTCTTAAGGCAAACTATAAACCAAAGCTGAATCCAGCCACAGTTGTTTTAAGCCTACACAGTGATTTCTTTTTAAATGTGTGTTTAGTTGCCCTTAGATAGAGCATAGATTTTTCCAGTTTTCTATAATTGCCTCTACTCTTTCTTAAACCAGGTTTCATCCATTTATCTGTTTTCTAACTGGCCCCTAGAGGGATTTACTTTTTGACTTCTTAGTTAACACAGGAGACTTTGTTAAGATGTAAGGTGTCTTACTTTAAAAAGCAAGGATTTTCTCATTATAAGTATGTGACAAGGAATACAGGAACAGAGAGAAAGGTTTCTCAGCGCAAGTGTTATTATTCCATTTTATTATATTTTGCCCAAAGATCTTGCTCCTACCAGGTCCACAATGAGCTCAAGAAACTATAGAGTGAGACTGGGTCATCTGGATAATTGATGTAAATAAACAAAAGGCCTTTGTTTGGGACCCCACGGGCTGCCTGAGGTTTGGGATCAAATGCAACTTTGCCATCAGCCTGTGTCTCTGTCACTCTCTTGTCATTACTGGTTAAATCACACTGTTCCCAGTGGTATGTCAACGTAACAACCTTCCTTGACAAGTAAATCAAGAATTCTCTTCCCAATTGCCTTATTATTGTCCTAGGTCAATATCTCTGGATCCTTAAGAAGCTTGTTTCTAGGTCTCACCTTGATTTTGTTTAAGTTATAAGCCAAAAAAAGATTTAATATTATAGAAAATCAACAATCTAAATTTTTTGGCAGAATTTGACTCCATTTCTGCCAAGGTACAATTATCATCCAGAGTAACTGACATGGCAAGGAAAGAACACAAATGCATGAAGAGAAAGGAGTGATTAACATAATATAGAAGTCTAGGGACTACAGACAAGTTAATCTATCCCAGGCCCTTATTTCAATACTGGCAAAATGTTACCATTCTAATATTACCTTTAATGCACAGAAAATAAAGTACATCTCTCTGATTTGAAAGAATTTTTAACATTATCCACTCTTTCCTGAAGAAGTACTCACTACCCTGTGATAGCCTTGAGTTGGCAAAGCTGATATTCCAAGAGTTGGTTTACAATCATGCATTTCCCTTAAAATTCAGGAAACTACAATTAGGTGAGCCATATTGCACTGATTATGTCAAATGGTTCAAAAAGTTCATGCACAGTTTACAAAAGGCAAGATATTAGCATTCCTTTCTACACAATTTTGATTTTCAGTTGTGCTTTTTTGTACATATTATAATGGTATAAATTTCTCTTTCACTATAAAACTATAGGTTTTAATCTATGAAATCAATTTAGTAGGTCATATTAGAAGCTTTTAATGGAAGAATAAAATAAGAAAGAGAATGAAACATAAGCCAGCTGTACAAATATTGTTTTATGAACTTTTTTTGTGTCTTAGGCCACAGTGTAAAATGTCTTTCTTACTGTAGTTCATGGGTCAAAATTTTTGAAAAACAGGAATTCAGGAGCGTTTCCCTTCATAATGTGCTGTCTCCCTGGGCTCCACTCCTGAACTAAGGCTTAGGTTGCCTCTGATCTCGAATATATAAACCGATCTGGGATTTTAATTTCCATCTTCTTCCTTCCAGCCAGAGGGAGCAGGATAAAGACATACTTAGAGCTCTTTTTTGTCCGTCTCTCAGACTCCCTTTCTCCCTGTTCTTGAGATTTTTGTCTGACTTAGGATAAATCTGATTTAGGACAGAAAACTGTCTTTGCTAGTATTTGGTTATATCTATTATTCATGGCATAACTCCATGCCCCAAGTACTTCAGTGCTCTAACTTTTTAAGTCATTCATTACAAATCCCCAAGTTCTTCAAACTTAAAAAAACAATTTCTGCCAAAAGTATTGCCTTTTCCTAAGGTAATGGATACCTGAATCTGTGTTTTAGTCCAAATAGGAAGAAGGCTGCGGGGTAAAGAGAAGTTATCAGACATGAATAACATTTCAATTAAAGTTCCAACACTATCCTTAATATTAAATTTAAAAGAATAAGTGAATGTAAAATTCAAAAGGTTATGTGTGTATATGAATGACACTTTTACACTGGTATTTACACTTGCCAAATTCTGTTTAACCAAATCCTATTTTATTCAAAACTTGAATGGAACAATTCTTTTATGTTTTTTCTAAAAAATTTACATAATAATTTTTAAAATCTCTGAGTACATATATGACCTTTGACTTTAGATTAATATAAACTTTTTTCAATGATGTTGAGTTTTCATTTTATGTTAAATAAACCGTGCAAATTTGACGTGATGCAAAATAACATGGCTAAACTCTCAATTCTGGCATAACATTTGGGGAAAAAATTGTTTAAACCTCTTAAATTGTGAAAGCTCACCAAGAATTTTATGATTTCAGAGCTGACAGGACAACTTCATTGTAAATGATACGTACATAATTGCCAAACAGATGAGGATTTTATGTAAATGAAAACTTTTATGTAAACTACCCACCCACAATCTTTCTTCTGTAACCAGTAATCATATTTTGTTTATGTGCATCAGTATTGTGCAGGAAATAGCTGTGCTATTTTCATTCACTCTTACCATACTTTAATTTTTCCTTATATATAATACACTGTATATTATTGATCAAGTAATGGGGCTAGTGTTAGTGCAGGAATATGCCAAAATCAATAATGATGGGGGAAAGTCAGATATGATAAAAGCCCATGAAGGAGGCCAATCAATTGTCATGACACCCTGTACTGGTAAAAACAAGCTAGATTTATTCAGGCTTAAGGAAAATTTAGTCCATAAGAGTTTTGAATTATGGGTGGCCTTCAGAAAAACATTCCTTGCATAAAATGTAAATGCTAGCCCTTGAACTATTTATAACTGTGGCAATAAGTACTTCAGAGTTGGGAATTATTCTGATGACTGTTATTTTCCTCAAACTACTATCAAAATTATTCAAATCAGCACATCTTTGGCTCCATTCTTTTCAAATTTTTTTCCTGCTAACATGATTTATCAGGAGTTGGGGAAGTGATTGCAGCTATTTAACGTGTCTATACATTGTTTTTGAGATGCCTGTGACCTTTTTCTTATACCTTTTAGAAAGAGGATGCCTACCAGCTTTGTGAAGTTGCTTTTCCCACTTGAAAATGTGTTAAGCACCTGTCAGTCACTGCCTTATTTTCTTTACAAATACATATTGTTAGAGAGTCTTTACCAGACTTTATAAGTTAGACATTTCTATCAATCAAGGTCCAACTAGGAAAACAGAAACCTTTCTAAGCATTTAAAACAAAGACAATTTAATATAGGGATGAGGATCAGGGAGAGAAATCAGGGAGGCAGCACAGAGGTTAGAAACAGGAGAAACAGTGAGCACCCTAGAGCTGGAGGGAACAAGGAGAGGAGTGGATTATGGAAACCAAGGGTCTACACTGGCCGAGCGGGACTCAGGACATGGTTGCCAAAGGGTTATGGGGTCATAGAGAAGAACAAGCAGTGCCAGAGATGAGACCAAGGCAGAGAAAGAGGAGGAGAAATAGCCTGACATCTCCTTTCCTCCAGTGTGCCAATCTCCCGCCAAGGTTTCCCATTGGTCTAGCCCAAGACAGAACCCAGAAAGCACATCCTGTAGGGGGAGCTCCCCAGCCAAACCAAGCACAGCAGGGGAAGAAAGGGCCCAGATCAAATCTTAGAGTAAGCCCAGGACAGCACTACCTACCCCTTCTCTTCTGATGAGGAAACCATCCAGCTTCTAGCCAATAGCTTAGCTTTGTGCCTGTGAGATAAAAAAATCTGTATTCTATCTCTTCCATGACAATCATGACATATAATCTCAGAAGAGAGCATTCTCAAAAAACTTAGAGTCGCAACCTCACCTATACCAGAATATGACTCTAAAAAATAAATTTAAATGGATTTTAAATATCTTTTATGGATATATAAATTTATTTTATCCTAAAGGACTCAGAGCTAAAATGCTCTACAATGTGGTTTGGTTTAAGATATCTAGTATAGAAATATAACAAATTCAGCATAATTGCTTCCTTTTTAATAAAACCCATCCACCATTTGGTCTTAAACTGCAGCAGGGGCAATGAGCATAATAAATCTTAATCTCATTAAGCTTTTTAGTCAGTCATACATAGGTGACTTTGTCTCAAAATCTCTGAGTTGATTTCTATAAGGTTTATAGATGTAATTATTAAAGAGCTTAAGATAATAGAAATTCAGCCTCTGCTTTCAAATGATCAATATTTTAATTAAGTATATTTTTCTTACTTTTCCTCTATGCCATTAATATAACCACACCTGCTGGAATTCAAGGAGGATGTAAATGACTTTCCCTAACTAATTGACAATCTCAGCAAATGTACAAATCCAATTTGATGTACAAAATCTATTTCCCTAATCTTAGCAAACTATAAGTTAAGAAATGAGGCTGTGACAAGCTTATTGATTCCTTACCAACAATTTTCTCTAATATGCTGCTTCTATTCCATAAATTAAGATGTTACCACTGTGCCCTCTAAAACTCATATTAATTATTAACAAGCTTCCCCACAACTTCAACTTCTTTACTAAGCATTGCCTGTCTCCTTTAGAGAAAACTAGCTCTTCCCTGAGGACTCTGCTTTCCTGCAGGTCTTTCAAGGGGAAGTCGTTCACTTTCCAACACCCCATGCACTTTGAGGTCTGAATCAGGGAACCCCTTGCTCTTCACTGCTGCTCCAGGACCATTCAACTCCCCCTGTTTCTATCATCCTCTCTTCCTTCATGGCTCACTTATGCCATTGGCTAAGTATCCTTCTCTCCTCTTAGTGAGGAAGACCAAGCTCCTGGTTAGTCTCCCTCATTCACTGAAGACTTTGACACAACTCACTGTCAGTGGCGACCTTAACTTCTTCCAACATCCTAGCTACTAACATTTTCAACATCCATGGGGAAAACAATTCCCTAAAATCTCAATGCCTTGACTCCCCATCTCTATGACCTTCTTCTTCCAGTCAAATCCTTCTTCTTTTTTTCCCCCAAAACTCCTTCCATTATTCTTTTATTACAAAAATACCTAAACCTGAGGTTCCCAGTCCATGTCCCAAGGGGCCCCAGGGTACTTTAGCAGATTCACAGGGACACCAAGAGAAGCATAGCAACAACTGTCAGATATCATGCAAACTACTAGTTGGAGGAAGTTCAGAGTTTCAACATTAGATAACTACATTCTTTTTTAAAATGTCATATCTTTCTCAAGCTGGTTTTCAGCAGTGGCTGTGATAAAAAGGAAGTATCATGTGGAAATCAATATGGTACAGAAAGCTGTAGAGGTAGGACAGAGGGGTCCAGTTTGATTTAAAATTCGAAAAGATGTGCAGTGCCCAATAAGCACTCAGTTATGTTAAATAACAAATAGTTATGTTATATGGACCTAATTACTTAATAAGCAAAACTGTTAATGTTTTTCTTTGGGCCTAGAAGCAGGAAAAAATTACTGAGACACTAAAGGAACTGGGAAAGTTTGGGAAACTCTGTCCTTGTCAATTGTTAATTTTTCTTTTCTTTTCTTATTTCCCTTAGATTTATTTGATAGCCCATACAGGGTTTGAACCCATGACAAAATTTATTTATTTATTTATTTTTATCTCCTTTATATTTTAAAGTTTTTTAAAATAATTTCAAATTTTATTTTAGATTCAGGGGGTACATGTAGAGGTTTGTTTCATGGGTGTATTGCATGATGCTGATGTTTGATGTATGAATGATTCCATTACCCAAGTACTGAGCATAACACCCAATAGGTAGTTCTTCAGTCTTTTCCACCCTCCTTTTCTCCCCTCTCTAGTAGTCCTCAGTGTCTATTGTCCCCATCTTTATGTCCACATGTACCCAACGTTTAGTTTCTACTTATGTGAGAGCATGTGGTATTTGGTTTTCTGTTGAAATCACTTGTAAGTTTCCCGAGGATAATGGCCTCCAGCTGCAACCACGTTGCCAAAAAGGATATAATTTCATTCTTTTTTTATAGCTGAATAGTATTCCATGTTGTATATGTAGTACGTTTTCTTTATCCAACCCATCATTGATGGGAACCTAGGTTGATTTTTTAGAAGCATCTGTTATGTCTATGTCTTTTGCCCACTTTTTAATGGGGTTATTTACTTTTTGCTTAAGTTCCTTATAGATTATGAATATTAGACCTTTGTCAGATGCATAGTTTGTGAATATTTTCTCCCATTCTGTAGGTTGTCTGTTTACTTTGTTAGTTTCTTTTGCTGTGCAGAAGATCTTTTGTCTAATTAGGTCCAATTTGTCCATTTTTTTGTTGCAATTGCTTTTGAAGACTTAGCCAAAAATTCTTTCCCAAGGGCAATGTCCAGAATGATATTTCCTCACTTTTCCTTGTAGGATTCTTATAGTTTGAGGTCTTACATTTAAACAATGAGTTCATCTTCAGTTAATTTATATACATAATGAAAGGTAGGAGTCCAGTTTCATTCTTCTGCTTATGGCTAGCCAGCTATCCCAGCACTATTTATTGAATGGGGAGTCCTTTTCCCATTGGTTATTTTTGTCAAATTTGTTGAAGCTCAGATGGTTGGAGTTGTGAGGCTCTATTTCTGGGTTCTGTAACCTGCTCCATCTGTCTATGTGTCTGTTTTTGTACCAGTACCATGATGTTTTGGTTACTGTAGCATTCGTTTTTCTTTTAATGTATCCCCCTCACCATCTTGTTTTATTTTTGTTTATATTCCCACCCCATTGTTGCTTATTAGGGTTTCTTTCAGTTTGTTTGGGTAATCATGATACATCTCTTTACTTCCATTGGTTCTGATTCTTTTTGCCTGATTTCTACCATAATTTACCTCCTCCTCTGTAATGATTTCTAAATCCCCCATTATTAATTACTTATTGTAATGAAATGCTATATTGTAAAGAAAAGAAAATTGGCTTCATGAAGGTCTGTGTACAAACACATAAATATCTGTTTTACGTGTTTGGGTGTGTGTGTGTGTGTGAAGCTAATTATGTACCTCATCCTCCCTCTAAATGGGAAATGTTACAGTGACTTGATCTTACACAATTGTGGGGACCTGTTGAGCAGTACCTGTAAGGCTGTCTTCTTCACATCTGATGTGAAGGTGGGTGTACGGTGGGAAAGAGCAAGATAAAGCTGGAACTCCCAAGTACAAAGCATACTAAAACCTGTGTCAATCCTCTTGCCTCTGGCATTACTGATACGGATGTCCTTCAAAAGTTAGGTCCCTTCATTACATAGCTAAACACACGAACACACACCCCTGAAGGAGGATGCAGGACACAGTAGAACAGTTCCAGCCCAGTCAGTGCCTCACAGCAACAAGATGAGTCCACAAATCATTCAGCCACAGAATGCATGAGCTACAAAACAGCTGCTGCTTCCCCTCCTCCCTCCAAATCTCACATAAGTCTGTCTCCACTCTAACTGGAAACATGCAGGAGAGGGAATTATGGGAAAAGTAGTTTGGCTGAGTCAAGGGACACATGACAAAGCCTCCAGAAGCACAGTACCTAGATCCTTTACCAAAGTAGCTTACAATTATAGTTACAGGCAAAATATGTGTTCATTGAAAGACAAGTATCAGAAGCTCAGTATATTATGAACAGTAAATGAGTGGTTTCAAAAGAAGTAGGTAGAAGTGCAAGCAGTGGTTAATAAAGCTGATACAATGGAAAGATTTCAAGTAGGTTAATAAGTGTGGGAAAGCAGCACTCCATTGAAGGAAAATGGCAAAGTCCCAGAGGCAGGAACAACCAGGCATTCTGAGACAATGGCAGATCGATCTAACAAGACCAAAGGTTCTGTGAAGTAAGGAGTGGGTAAATAAGCCTGGAAACAAAGGCTGGGGACAGACAACAGTCTCTGATGGCAAGCCCCAGCACCCAGCTTTATTTTGCAAGCAGACAAAATGTCCTCATGATTTCTCTGACTCGCTCCTATTGGTTTTGATTCTTCTCACCTGGTTTAGATTAACATCATCCATTAATTGTGCTGAAATGTCATATAGAAAAGAAAGTTAGTTAGAAAGCCCTCAAGCAAAGAGATAAAAGTGTGTGTAGTTCTAAGTCCCATGGGGATACACTAAGAAAGTCAAGGCCAAGGGGAGATATATACATACATACATACATATATATGTGTGTGCATATATACACATTAATATATAATATTAATACATTAATTTAAATATAATGTAATATTATATATAATGTAAGGCAAATGGGGCATGGGATGTAAAAAAGTCTTTCTAAGATACTGAACCTGCAAAATACAGTAACAGTGCACAAAAGAATCAGGCAAGAGGAAACTAAAGACATAGGCTTTTTCCCCCCACAGCATTCCTCACAAAATAAAATTAGGGTCAGATTATAATTTGGAATCTTTGGCTATATATGCCTCAAGCTTCTTCCTACATTTTACAGGACTCCAGCCTGCCCAGTAAACTGATAAGCCATTGTTATTCTCTCTACCCAGTAGATAGTTAAATATCTTCTATCCCCATCTTCAGGTCTACTAACCAGAAGGGATGACCCCAGTAAGATTCAAGCTGGGACAGCAGAAAGCTTGATGGTCTCCAAGTAAGTGTTTCTTAGCTCCTCTCCTGAGAAGCCTCTGGTACTAGGATAACCAGGTTCTTCTGTAGGTTATACCTTCCTCATGACCTCCTCCCTGGGCAGAAGCATCTCCAGGAAACTGGGTTCACTAATTCCTTCTGTACGATGCAATCAATAACTTAATTGTTTTTCAATGGACAAAACTGTACTCTCTTCCCACAGTCTTGTGCTCTGATGCTTCTAGCTGGAGAACTGCAGCAGGGGCCCCCTGCTAAGTTTGTTTCCACAGAAAGAGCCGTGGGATAATATCCAGGAGAACTGGATCATGATCCCTGTTCTGCAGCCCACTAACTGTGCCATGGGCTTTGTAAAATGAATTGGTTAAATTAGATATCTCTAGGATTTCTTCCAGATTTAACTTTTTTTCAAATTTCAAGATATGCTCATTAAAATGAGATCCAAAATTTTACTTATCAAATTGGCAGAAATGAAAATACTACTACTGTTTGCTGTTGGCAAGCCCTGTTACCCTGCAGGTGAGAGATCATTTTAGTAAGAAAAATATGGTTAGCATTTGCCATTACACAGAATAGCTTTTTAAATGTACATGCTCCCAGGCATTCCCATCCTTCACTACCAGAATTATCCGTTTCAAGGACCTATTGGAATGACTAAAAAGCTATTTCAGACTTCATCCTGGTGGAGATGTGGGGTCAGAATGGCTCCCACAAATGAGAACCTCCAAGTGTACCCCTACCTTGAGCCCACCCAAACTCTTCTCCTTTAATCCCGAGAGAAAAAAAAAAAAAGCTCTTTCTTTCACCCAGATCAAGGCCTGTTTGGTGGCGATGTCCAATTATTTGAAGAAAATCCTCACCCCACCCACAATGTGTAGCCTGCACTCCAGTTCTGCTAAAAATAATCTAAATTGATATTACTAGAAAGAGGATTTAACATTTCAAATTCGAGCATCAGTATTTGGAACAGTTCTCTAGGCTTACCTGAGAATATATCTAGCATCTAGATGTATGAAATTGGCCCAACTCATAGAAAAGAAGTTTTCCATAAACACAAAGTTTCTGTCATAGTTGGGAGAAGTTCTGTCATAGCTGGGAGAAGAACTCTCCAAAATGGCACTTTCCAGCCTCCACAATTTAAGATTCATTCTCCCAAGGCATTCGTCTGCATACACAAGTACATGTATGGACACATACTATCTTACTCCATTTTTTATTGCTATAACAGAATACCACAGACTGGGTAATTTGTGAAGAAAATAAGTTTATTTAGCTCATGTTTTTGGAGGTTGATAAGTCCAAGAGCATAGCATTGGCATCTGGTGGAAGTTTTCTTGTGATGTTATAAAATGATGGGAGGCATCACATGAGAGAGCAACAGTGTATATGCTCAGGTCTTTCTTCCTCTTCTTATTTTTTGGTTTTTTGTTTGTTTGTTTCTTCATTTTGAGACAAAGTTTTGCTCTTTTCACCCAGGCTGGAGTGCAATGGCATGATCTTGGCTCACTGCAATCTCTGCCTCCCAGGTTCAAGTGATTCTCCTGCCTCAGCCTCCCAAGTAGCTGGGATTACAGGTGCATGCCACCATGCCCAGCTAGTTTTGTATTTTTAGTTGAGATGGGGTTTCACCACATTGGCCAGGCTGGTCTTGAACTCCTGACCTCTGGTGATCTGCCCACCTCAGCCTCCCAAAGTGCTGGTATTACAGGCATAAGCCACTGCACCCAGCCTCTTCCTCTTCTTATAAAACTACCAGTTCCATCATAGGGCCCCCATCTTATGGCTTTATTTAATCTCAATTATCTTCTAAAGCTCCACCTCCAAATACCATCAAAATATGAATTTGTACATCAAGTTTTCAGAACATGAAATTTCAGGGACACATTCAAACCATAACATATACTCAGAAAATTATTCCAAGGATGGCTTCGGTTCATAGTGGGTAGTTCCTAAACTCCTTAATCATAGCCCAAGAAACCAAACAGAATGAAGTGACAGTGGGGAAAACCTGGAGGGTGATCCTTATTAACTGGTTTTCTCCAGTTTTCAAAGATCAGTACAGCATGCCTTCATTCCAGTTTAGCTACACAGTGAGTGAGTTTCCCAGATTCTAGGAGAGATAAAATGACTGAGGCACCTGCTTCCCTGGCAAATTCTACCATATCAACTGAATAATGGGAATGTTTAGCTTCCCTAGGGTATCTTCAGTCCATTGTAGAAAAACTAATTTAAAAGCTTCTGGGTGAGCGGTAGAAACTACATTCTTAATTTTTAAAGTTTTAAGCAAAAGATAACATTTTCTTAAAGAAAGGAGAGGAAGTGGGTAACCCAAAAGGCTGTACTCTGGATGAGCAATTAAAAATCTCTCCTTTTAACTTTGATAGTTATAATAGGTTAGTAGAATGTTGATAGATTGAGATTAAAAAGATAACATTTTCTTAAAGAAGCGAGAGAAAGTGGGTAACCCAAGGGGCTGTGCTCTGGATGAGTAATTAAAATCTCTCTTTTAACTTTGATAGTTATAATAGGTTAGTACAATGTTGATAAATTGAGGTTATATTTTAAAGAAAGGATCATCAGAAAAAACTTAAATCTGTGCAATAAGTTTGTATTTCAATAATAACATTAACCATCATATTTAAAATGTTGATGATACCATAATATAACAATTATAATGATTTAGTGAAAAACTAGATACAATTATAAAGGATTTTACCTGGATAGTCCACAGTTGGAAGGGCCTTCTTTTTTCAAGTCCAAGATTTTCCCTTTTCCACTGTAAGAAAAGTGTTTAATATATTTCTAGAAAAACCTTTATTCACAAGACAAGCTATGGCCACCATGATCCTCACAAGACAATCTATCCAGAAATGTAGCAGATATTTTTATTCACACAAAAAATCCCAACTGCATAGGTCACTATTGGTTCCACAGGTATTTGAGAATTTATATAAAAATTTAAGCCTCTATCCTCAGAAAATAACTACTTTTCTTTAAGCAGAAATATTTCTAATTTTAATGAAAATTATAAATAGTAAGAATAACAAAATTCAAACAGGTAATTGCCTGATGAAAATATAACCAAGAGATACATTGCATAGAAAAATAATGATTTTCTAATAGAGTTTCACTCAGAGAGAAAGAATGATGAAAATGAATTCTTACATAAACTTCAAAATGCAAAGTGAATGCCTCTCACTGAAAATTCCTATCAGAGGAATATACTACCAGTATGTCATTAATCTATAAAATATATCCCAATAGAAATACAGAATTTAACTGGTCTGTTATAAACTATATGTACATATATTCTCCTCCATTAAAAACATTGGCAATTGCTTTAAACAATTGTATCCTCTCTCAAAAATTTTTCAGAAATAAAATTCTATGCTACCATAGTCTTAAGACTATCTTAGAAATTTATGCAGTAGCAATCATTTAGTACTTAGATATATGGGCGTCAAATCTATATATAGTTTTAACTATTCCCACCCCTGTAGAATGTTCTCCTTTGCCATGTGGAATAGACACTCAAAAATATTCTCAGATTTAAAAAGTTGACAAACCCTTAGCTAGACTAAGGAAAAAAAAAAAGAGAGAGAGAGAGAAGAATCACATAACTAAAATTAGAAAAGAAGAAGGAACATTACAACTGATGTCCCAGAAATAAACAAGATTATAAGAGAGTACTATAAACTTATAATCTACCAAGACTGACTCATAAAGAAATAAAAAAAATCTGAACAGATTTATAACAACTATGGAGACAGAAAATGTAATTAAAAGCCTCCTAACAAAAAAAAAAAAAAAAAAAAAAAAAAAAAAAAAAAAAAAAAAAAA
>NW_016804798.1:38187-46850 GCF_001698545.2 Rhinopithecus bieti
TTTTTAAAAAAAAAGGGGGAAAAAAAAAAAAAAAAAAAACCCCCAAAAAAAAAAAAAAAAAAAAAAAAAAAAAAAAAAAAAAAAAAAAAAAGCTAAGGTAGCTTTACTAAAAAAATCCACCACACATTTAAAGAAGAATTAATATCAATCCAAAGAATTGAAGAGGAGGAAATACTTCCAAATTTATTCTAGGAAGCCAGCATTACTATGATACCAAGAGCAGACAAAGAAGTACAGTACATGAAAAGAAAATTACAGACCAATATCCCTGGTGTATAGTGATACAAAAATTCTCAACAAAATACTAAAATACTGATATAAAAATTCTCAACAAAATAATTTTAATATGCTGCATAACCAGCATATTAAAAGGATGATACACCAAAATCAAGTGAAATGTATACCTAAAATACAAGGATGGTTCAACAGAGTAAAATCAATTAATTTAACATGTCACATTAACAAAGTGAAGGACAAAAACTAATCATCTCAATTGATGCAGAAAAAGCATTTGACAAAATTCAACATGCTTTCCCAATAAAAACACTCATCAAACTAGGAATAAAAGGAAACTACCTCAACACAATAAAAGCTGTGTATGGAAAGCTCACAGCTAACATCATACTCAATGGTGAAAAACTGAAAACTTTTTTTCTAAGATCAGGAACAAGAAAAGGATGCCCATTCTCATCACTTCTATTCATCATAGCACTAGAAGTTCTAGATAGAGCAATTAGGCAAGAAAAATAAATAAAAGGCATTCAAATTAGGAAAGAAAAAGTAAAATTATCCCTGTTTTCAGATAACATAATCTTATACAGTTGGCTCGCTGTATCCGTGAGGAATTGGTTTTAGGACACCCCCATGGATACCAAAATCCATAGGTGCTCAAGTAGCTCATCTAAAATAGCATAATACAGTTGGTCCTTCGTATCCACAGGTTTCAATCTGTGTTTGGTTGAATTCATGTATGCAAAACCCACAATACAGAGGGCTAACTGCATTTAGAAACTCCTAAAGACTACACATACACACACACGAACTGTCACAACTAATAAATAATTTCATCAAAATCTCAGGATAGAAAATAAATCCATAAAAAACAGTTGCATTTCCATACACAAACATTAATAAATTGAAAAAGGAAATTAGGAAAACAATTTTATTTATTATAGAATCAAGAATACAAATCTTAGGAATAAATTTGACCTAGGAAGTGAAAATTTGTACACTGAACACCACAAAACATTGCAAAAAGAAATCAAAGAAGACAGAAGTAAATGGAAAGATATCCCATGTTCTCCAATTGGAAGACATTACTTTTTAAATGTCCATACTAACTAAAATGATCTATAGATTCAATATATCCTTATCAACATCCCAACGGCATTTTTGCAAAAATAGAAAAAAATCTAAAATTCATATACATTTTGATGGGATCTCAAATAGCCAAAACAATTAAGAAAGAAGAATAAAGTTGGAAGCTTCACACTTTTTTATTTCAAAACACACTGCAAGCAACAGCAATCAAAACAGTTGGTATTGACATAGATATATATAATAATGGAACAGAATAGGGAGCCCAGAAATAAACTCTTGTGTAGATGGCCAAATGATTTTCAACAAGGATGCCAAAGCTGCACAATGGGGAAATGATACTCTCTTCAAAATGTTGTAAAAGGTGTTGGGAAAACCAGATATCCACAAGCAAAAGAATAAAGTTGGACCTCTACCTTATACCATATATAAAAACCAACTCAAAATTGAATAAAGACCTGAAGGTAAGACCTAAAACTATAAAACTCCTAGAAGAAAACCTAGGGGAAAGAATCAGGACATTTGAATTTGGCAACGATTTCTTGAATATGACACCCAAAGTACAGGAAACAAAAGAAAAAACAGACAAACAGGACTACATCAAACAGAAAAACTTCCATGCATCAAAGAAAACAGTCAACAGAGTGAAAAGGCAACCTACAGAATGGGAGAAAATACTTGCAAATTGTTTATCTAATAAGGGATTTTTATATATATATATATAAATTGTTACAACTCAACCTTCATAGAATATATAGTGAACTTTTTCAAAGCAACAAGAACAAAAATAAACATAATTTTAAATGGACAAAGGACTTGAATAGACAATTCTTCAAACAAGATATACAAATGGCCAAGAAGCATATGAAAAGGCATTTGACATCACTACTAATAGAAGAAATGCAAATCAAAACCACAATGAGATATAGCCTCACAGTTATTAGGATGGCCACTGTTGAACAAAAAAATAACAAGTGTTGGCAAGAAAGTGGAGGTATTGGGAGCCTTATGCTCTGTTGCTGAGACTGTAAAATGATAGAGGCATTGTGGAAAACAGTGTGAGAGTTCCCCAAAATAATTAAAAATAGAATTACCATGTAATCCAGCAATCTCACTTCTGTATATACATTTAAAAGTATTCAGAGCAGGGCCTGGAAGAGATATTTGCACATCCATGTTCATCACAGCATCATTCATAACAGACAAAAGGTGGAAACAACTCAAATGTCCATGGACAGATGAACGAATATAGAAAAAGTGGTATATATACACAGTGAAATATCATGCAGTCTTTAAAAAGGAAATTCTGTTACATACCACAACATGAAATAACCTTGAGGTCATTACACTAAGCAAAATAAGCCAGTCACAAAATGACAAATTCTGTATAATTTCACACATATGAAATACCTAAATAAGTCAAAATCATAGAAACAGAAAGTAGAAAGTTGCTTGCTAAGGGCTGGGGGAGGTAGGAGGAGACCTGCAGTTTACAGGATAAAGAGTTTCAGTGTTATAGGATGAAAAGGTTATAGAGCTCAATTGCACAACACTGTGAATATACATAAGAGTTCTGACTTGTACACTTGGTCAGGTGTGGTGGTTCACGCCTGTAATCCCAGCACTTTGGGAGGCTGAGGTGGGCAGATCACCTGAAGTTGGGAGTTCGAGACCAGGCTGACCAACATGGAGAAACCCCGTCTCTACTAAAAATACAAAATTAGCTGGGCATGGTGGCAGGCGCCTGTAATCCCACCTGCTTAGGAGGCCGAGGCAGGAGAATCGCTTGAACCCAGGAGGCAGAGGTTGCGGTTAGCTGAGATCATGCCATTGCACTCCAGCCTGGGCAACAAGAGAGAAACTGTCTCAAAAGAAAAAAAAAAAAAAGAGTTCTGACTTGTACACTTAAAAATGGTTAACAGGGTAAATTTTATTTTACATGTTTGTTTACCACAATAAAAAGAAATATCCCAAGTATCCTCTTATGGTTTTCAGGTACTCAAAGTAACTATGTAATTAGTAGGTTATAATGGTGACTCCATATGCATCCTCTTTGAAGTAATTTTGAAAAAACTATTAATGTTCAAGGCATTATAGACCAAGAATATTGAGAAATAGAACATAAATAAAAATCAGCCAATGTCATACTTTCAATAAATTTAAAACCCCTAATAGAGGAAAGATGTGCAGGACAGTTCTCCGGGTGGTCTTGTAGCAACCTAGACCTCCCCATTTCTTGCTCATAGTTCTCAAGAATAACCACAAAATGTGCTGGGAATATGATATCCTGAAATTGGGAAGGAACTGCCTCAAACAGCCTGGACATTGTTCCTGTCCCTCCCAGAGAAGGTAACATCTTGAGTTAGGGAATAAGTGCCAGGGATAGCCCAGACTTTGCTCCTCTCTCATCTGGAACAGGATGTCCTTCAAAGCTTTGCCCACTGTGTCATGTGGTCTCTGAGGTATATAACCAAGGCAGGGTGGATTTTGGGATGCCTCAGCTGTGGTGCAAAGTCCAGCATATGCAGTCGAGATGCCATCCACCATGGTAGCTTTCTTGAGTCTTGAGAGACTGGCTCACAATGGATCTGAGGTGTTTTTGTTTGTTTTTCTGTCCCTTGCTGTTGACCTGTAAGCAATTAACTTGCTTTACATAACCTGTATGTGAGTATCTTCTGTCTCACTGGACTCAGACAAACTGGTAATCAGTGCCTGGTGGACTTAAAGAGTAGCCTAGGATGCAGTGGGCATAAGTGCACAGATACGTCTTTCTGGAGGTAGACCTAACAATGACCTTCGCTATTAGCAAACCCGCTTGGCACTAATAGCACAGAGCAGAGGAGGCATAAGGGAAGGACAAATTAATTCCTTTTGGCAAGTGGGAAAGAAGGAGTAGATTAGAAAAAATGCCCTAAGGAAGTTGCCCTTTGAGTCAGATTTGGAAAGATAGATAAGAGTTTATACAAAAAGGAGGGAAAGGGCACTCCAGGTTGAGGGAATAGTATGAAGAATGGCAAAAAAGCAGGAAGATACAGAACATACAAGGTAAAGGTAATTTCTTTGATTTAGTAGAAAATGAAAACATGAAAGAAAAAGAGAAAATACGATTTTATTTTCCTTTCCTTTGCATAAATACCAAGGAGTAGGGTTGCTGGATTGTATGGCAGTCGCATTTTTAGTTTTTTTGAGAAACCTCCATACTGTTTAGTTCCTTTTCTCTGTATCCTTGCCAACATTTGTTATTTTTTGGTTTTTTGATAACACCCATTCTAACTGAGCTGAGGTCATGGATGACCTGGGAGCATTTTCTCTATGTTTTCTTCTATAATCTTATGTTTTGGGTCTTATGTGTAAGTTTTTAATCTACTTTGATTTGATTTTTATATGGTAATAGATAAGAGTCTAGTTTCATTCTTCTGCATATAGATACCCAGTTTCTCTAGCACCATTTAGTGAAAAGATTGTCTTTTCCCCAATGTATATTCTTGGCACCTTGTCAAAAATCGGTTGGCTACAAATATGTGAATTTATTTCTGGGTTTTCTATCCTGTTCTACGGGTCTATATGTATCTGTTTTTATACCAATATCATGCCTTTAGGATTACTATAACTTTGCAGCGTATCTTGAAGTCAGGTACTGTGATAACTTCAGCTTTGGGTTTTTGTTGTTGTTGTTGTTTTGTTTTGTTTTTTCTGGCTCAGGGTTGTTTGGATATTTGGGTATTTCGTGGTTCCATGCAAAATTTAAGATTGTTCTTTCTACTTCTGTGAAAAATGTCATTGGTATTTTGATGGGTACTGCATTGAATCTGTGAATTGCTCTGGGTAGTATTGTCATTTTAACAAGATTAATTATTCCAATCCATAAGCAT
Source organism: Rhinopithecus bieti (assembly GCF_001698545.2). Lineage (NCBI taxonomy): Eukaryota > Metazoa > Chordata > Mammalia > Primates > Cercopithecidae > Rhinopithecus > Rhinopithecus bieti. The sequence goes on from NW_016804798.1 coordinate 43,377, forward strand.
GGGATTTCTTTCCATTTGTTTGGGTCCTCTTTAATTTCTTCCATTATTGTTTTGCAGTTTACATTATAGAAGTGTTTCATCTCCTTGGTTAAATTTATACCAAGATCTTTTATTATTTTTTTGTAGCTATTGTAAATGAAGTTGCTTCCTTAATTTCTTTTTTCTGCTAGTTTATTATTGGTGTGTTCAATGTTACTACTTTTTGTATGCTGATTGTATCCCAGAACTTTGCTGAATTTACCAGTTCAAAGATTTTTTTTGGTAGAGGCTTTAAGCTTTTCTAAATATATCACATCATCTACAAAGACAATTTGACTTACTCTTTCTGATTTGTATGCTTTTTATTTCTAGCTCTTGCCTGATTGCTCTAACTAGGACTTCCAATAGTATGCTGAATAAGAGCGGTAAAAGTGGGCATCTTTGTCTTATCCTAATTCATAAAAGAAAAGTTTTTAGCTTTTCTCCATTCAGCATGATGTTAGCTGTTGATTTGTTTTACATCAGCTTTCTTATGTTGTGGTATATTCCTTCAATTCCTACATTATTGAGAGTTTTTATCATGAAGAGATGTTAAATTTTGTCAACTGCCTTTTTCTGCATCTATTGATACAATCATATGTATTTCATCCTCCGTTCTGCTGATATGATGTATCACATTTATTAATTTGCATCTGTTGTACCATGCTTGCATTCCTGGGATAAATCTCACTCGATCACGGTGTGTTATCTTTCTGATGTGTTGTTGCATTGGTTTGTTTTGTTGATATTTTTGCTTCTATGTTCAACAGAGATATTGGCCTATAGTTTTCTTTTTATGTTATGGCATTGTCTGGTTTTGCTACCACTGTAATGTTGGCCTCCTAGTATGCATTAGAAAGATTCTCTCCTTTCCATTTTTTGGCAATAGGGCAGGCATGCTGATCTTTGGGCCTCCAGGTGTCATATAGGGATGCCAGTAGTGGCAGATCTGAGCATGCTGGTCCTTGTGCCTCCAGACAGCTTACTTGGGTGCCAGTAATGGCATTGGTAGGCCAGGTCCATGGGTCCTTGGGCCCCTGCTCAGCATGTGTGGCATCACCAAAGGCAGTAGTGGCAACAGCCAACCCTCAGGCCCCAAGCCTCATGCTAAGACTGACAGCAGAGGCAACAGTTGGCTGGGCAGGCTAGTCCTCAGTCAAGCTGGTGAACACAAGTGGGTGTCAGTGGTGGCAGCAGCGGAAGACTGGGCAAACCAGTCCCTGGTTCCCTTGGAGATGCATGCAGGTGCCAGTTGCAGGTTGGGTGGGCCTGTCTTCAGGCCACCAGAAAACATATTTGGGCACCAGCAGTGGCAGTCAGTATGGGCCTGTCCTCAGTCCCCAAGACTGCTCTAGTTCCCAGGTCCCTTGAAGGTGTGTGCAGATGCACAGTGGTCCTGCTGCTAAATGGGGTGGGATTTCTGTCAGTGGCAGCAGTTCCAGACAGGCAGTTGTCTGGCTCTGAGCAGCACACACTTCAGCTCCCTTTGTCCCAGATGCAGCCTCCCTGGTACACTGCACTACTTATTCCCTGAAAACGTAGAACACTGAGTGGGCTAGAATGCTGGAGTCCTGCCCCTACTACTGGGTCCAGCTGGTGTCACAATACTGCAGCCTTCTGGGTTGATATCAGGGATATCATCAAGGCTTCAGAAATGTGGGTGTATAGGGACTATCTCATCATTTTGAGAGCCCAGTCTCACCAGAGTAGTACAAAATTACACTGTGCTGCAGCCGCTTGAGTCTCAGGGGATGTATGGGAACCAATACAAACTTCCTCTCTGGATCAATGCTGTCATCTGGACACCAGGCAGCTCCCTATACTAACTCAGGGCCCAAAAGAGCCAAGGGGCTTATCAGTGGCTAGAATTGCAGGAGTACATGGTGGGAATGTAGACCACTGAGAATCTCTCACTTACATTTTCCTCATGATGGAGAATTTCTCCTGGCCCCAAACCAATCCTGGCCAGTATGGCTGTCTTGCTTTCCTCTCCTTCTGTATCTCAGGAGTTCCCTGTCACTTTCTTGCTGGATGCTAGTGTTCTCTCTTAGAAGCTCTGTTCAACATGTGGTTATCTATTTGCTGTTTTGGTCCTTGTTTGTGAAGGAGGTGAGTGCCTAGTGCCAAGTGCCTCTAGTCAGCCATCTCGTAGCCCCCTCACTACCTGTATTCTAAGTTCATTCTTCCAGCACCATTGTTCACAATGTATCATAAAAGATTTAAAAAAAATTCTTTTCTGTGTATCTGGAAGAAAGTACAACTAAAACAAGTGGAAGAGAGGAAAGAAAATCAATGATGAAAACCATGTCAAAAGTTGTTACTAATAAATGTCAAATTTCATATATCATGATATCATAGCTCATGTTTTCAAACAGAAGATAATTACCTTCCACAAAGCTACCTGAAAAAAATGTAAGCTGAATCATAAACCTTCACAAATTCAGACTAATTGTGCAAGCCAGCTAAAAATCAGAAATTTACATTATATTCAAATTTGAAAGAAATTCAAAATATAAAATGCTATTTTCTTGAACTTGTCAGATTACAAATTAAGTTCATTTCCAACAAAGCTCAACTGGGAAATAAATCCCCAACAAAAGAAATGATATGGTGGAAAGAGTGCTTAAAAGAAGTTTAGAACCAACTTAGACTGCTAGGTGCTAGATGATCACCTTTTTTTCCAATTATTTTATTGTGGCAAAATACATGTGAATAAAATTTACCTTATCCATTTTAAGTATAAAGGGCAGTGGTATTACATTCATATTGTTGTATAACCATCACCATAGTCTATCTCTAGAACTCTTCATCTTGCAAAACTGAAACTATATAGCCATTAAACAGTATCTTCTCTTTACCTTACCCTCTCCCATCTGCCCCAGCAACCACCATTCAACTTTCTGTTTCTAGGATTTCTGACTCTATGATTTATACCCTATATAAGTGGAATCATATACTAGGTGTCTTTTTTGTGACTGGCTTATTTCACTTGGCATAATGTTTCAGGGTCCATCCATGTTATAGCACATGACAGAATGTCCTTCCTTTTTAAAGAGTATTGCATTATATATGTATATATTTTGCTTATCCATTCATTTCTTGATGAAAGCAACACTTGTGGGTTGCTTTCATAATTTAGCTATTATGAATAATGCTGCTATTAACATGGGTGTACAAATACCTCTTTGAGACCCTATTTCAATAATTTCAGGTACACTCTTAGAAGTGGAATTGCTGGATCATATAGTAAATCTATTTTTAGCTTTTTTTTTAATGGCATACTATTTTCTACAGTGGTTGTAATATTGTAATATTTCATAAGCCAATTAACAATGACCAAGGGTTCCAATTTGCCACATCCTTACTAACAATTATTTTCTTGGTTTTTGTTTGCTTGTTTGTTTTACTAATGGGTGTGAGGTGGTGAGGTGGAATCTTATTTTGGGTTTTTTTTTT
>NW_016804798.1:47118-49911 GCF_001698545.2 Rhinopithecus bieti
TTTTTTTTTTTTTTTTTTTTTTTTTGAGACAGGGTTTCACTCTGTCTCTCAGGCTGGAGTAAAGTGGTATGACCATAGCTCACTGTCATCTCCAACTCTTGGACTCAAGTGATCCTCCCGCCTCAGCTTCCCAAGTAGCGAGGACTAGCAGGCATGAACCACCATGACTGGCTGGCTAATTTTTTAGTTTTTTTTTTTTTTGTTTTTTTTTTGGGGGTAGAGACAAAGTCTCACTATGTTACCCATGCTGGTCTAAAATTCCTGTCTCCAAGCGATCCTCCCACCTTGACCTCCCAAAGCGCTGGGATTATAGGCATGAGCCACCATGCCTGGCCACCTTGTAATAGACTTATTGGCCATTCATATATATTCTTTGGAGAAAAGTCTATGCAAGTGTTTAATCCTTTTAAACCATGTTGTCATTATCATTGAAATATCCCTTAACATAATTTTTGCATTATTAAAATATACAAATGTATAACCTGACTTTGAAGTCAATGTAAAAATATCACTGAGGGCACTGCCCATTAAATTACTTAATGTCAACTGAGTTTTTTGTTCATTTGTTTTTTCATTCTTTGTATTCCAAAGTATTGTCCCATTTATTGCACACAGAAGACACTTAATAAATGTTTGCAGTTAATAAAGACAATATGCAATGATACTTGTTAATTATATGCTCATTTACAGCAAATATATATGCTCTCAAATATTTGAAAAAAAATTCTGTGTAAAATAAGTACACATATTGAAATATTATCAATGGCTCTAATTTGCTTAGGTGAGTGTAATATAAAGTTAAATGAAAACTCCAAATAGATTTTTTAAATTCCGAAATTTGTATGTTTTGTTTACATTGTATTGCACGTGCACCAAGAAATTAATGGGTAGTTTCTTTTTTTGAAATATCAAAGCTATACATTAAAACAGGAACAGGTAAATTATTTTCATGATTAGTTGATGCTATTGTTTGAATGTCCCCTCCAAAACTCATGTTGAAATGTAATTGCCATTGTAATGGTGTTATGTGGCGAACCTTTAAGAGGTGCATAGGTCATAAGGGATCTGCCCTTATGAGTGGGTTAATCCCATTATCCTGAGAGTGGGTTAGTTACCATAGTAGTGGGCTCTGATGAAAGGATAAGACTGGATCCCATTTTGTCTTTCCCTGTCTTGTGTGCTCACCTGACTTTCCACTATGTTATGAAGCAACACAAAGCCTCTTGCCAGATCCCGGCACCATGCTCTTGGACTTCCCAGCCACTAAAACTATGGGACACATAAATTTTTCTTTACCCAACCTGAGGTTCTCTATTTTTCAACAGCAGAAAATGAAGATTGTTGGTATAAAATATAACTTAACCTATATATAAACAAAGAAAAGCAGAATAAAACTATTGAAAATTATAAAACTGTAATTGACTCTTGGACAACACATAAAAGTTTTACATAATTCTAATCTAAAATGTACATTTTACCTGTTAAATATGTATCACACTTCAAAATAAGGAATGATTATGAATAATACCCACTAATGGCTTTTGGAGCATTCAATTAAGATTATTTCTTCATTTTCCACCTGTAGTTCTCACGGAAGAGTTGACTGTAAAATATTCACCTTCACACTGGAACCAGATGTCTAAAAGACAGCTCCCGACCCCAGGCAGTGATCCCCTTAAGCAGGAAGTTAACACTAATAATGACTGAAATCAGAAATTTTCTGCATCTCTTAACAGATAAGTATTAACATAGCTGATGTAAACTAACACTGACTAACCACTCACTGAGTACCAAGGCATATGTCAAGTGTTTTGTGTGCATAATCTCACTGAATTCTCCCAACAGTCTTATGAGATTAGTTCTATTATTTCACTTCTACATTGAAACTGGCCTAGGGTTACAGAACTAGCAATTGGCAAAAGAATATCCAACACAGAATTTTTGGCTTAGCGCTATACTAAATCAGTATTATCAAAAATTATTGCCCCAGCTCTTCAAAGAAACACTGCAAAACAGAATACCTAAAAAATTTTAAAGTTTGACTAAAAATGTCTAAATAACAGCTAAATAAAAAATCGATTAAAATATAGCATTCCATCTTGACGTTTTGATTATATTTGAAGATTTAAATTAAAAATAATATGGATGAAAGAGAAAATATGAACTATGAGAAGGTGATTTTTTTAAAGACTTAATTTTTAAAAATTTAGTCCTCACAGTTCGTTCTTCTGGCAACTCTTGTTGCCTGGTTACCACCAAGCAGAGAAAATCAACTAAACAAGAATTATCACAACTATGCCAAAAATAATGAACACTTCTTATTTTCCTGTTCTACTCTAAAATAATTATTTATAAAAGAGAGCAAATAAAATTATAAGCCTAGGTGGTCAGTGTTGCTCATGCCTGCAATCCCAACATTTTGGGAGGCCAAGGGAGAAAGAAGGCTTGAGACCAAGAGTTCAAAACCAGCCTGGGCAATATAGCAAGACCTGTCTCTACAAAAAACTTAAAATAAAAAAAAATTGGGGGGGGGGGAACAAGATGGCCGAATAGGAACAGCTCCAGTCTCCAACTCCCAGAGCGAGCGACACAGAAGACCGGTGATTTCTGCATTTTCAACTGAGGTACTGGGGTCATCTCACTAGGGAGTGCCGGACAATCGGTGCTGGTCAGCTGCTGCAGCCTGACAAGCGAGACCTGAAGCAGGGCGAGGCATCTCCTCACCTGGAAGCTCAAGGGGGAAGGGAATCCGTTTTCCCAGCCAGGGGAACTGAGACACACAACACCTGGAAT
>NW_016804798.1:54312-57602 GCF_001698545.2 Rhinopithecus bieti
AAAAAAAAAAAAAAAAAAAAAAAAAAATTAGCCAGGCATGGTGGTGTGACTGGTAGTACTAGCTACTTGGAACGCTGAGGCAGGAGGATCATTTGAACCCAGGAGTTCTTGATTGCAGTGAGGTAGCATCATGCCACTGCATTCCAGCCTGGGTGACAGAGTGAGACCCTGTCTCTAAAAAAAATAAATATAGGCCTCATAATAACCGCTTAATATATAAATGAATATTTTCTTCATTCCTTGTTAGGTCTTCAAGACATGTACATACATAACTGATTAATGTATTTTTAGCTTTAGCAAAAAATAAATAAATAAATACCTTACAGCATCTGACTAGTGAGTCACTCAAAGTGTTCTGTTGTTCAAAGCAAGAACCTGTTTTTGATCAGCACTCTGAAAATAGGGAATGAATAATATGAATTCCAGATAAGGAATGTATAAATCCAATATCTGTTGGTTTTGCTGTCTTAAGCTTCCCACATCGTTCTTAACAAAATTCCTCTTACCTGGGGTTAATTCTTGTAGTACAAGTGAAATTGAACTTCTTGCATCCCAGATCATAGAGATATGACCCCTAAATGAATAAAGTTCTTCATCTCCTTGGCCACATTATCCAAGATGGACAATCATACTTTTCAGTGAAATTTACTACATAAACACTAAAGAGTTTGGGGGCTTCTTTTTTGGATTGCGATCTGTAAGTACACAAGTTTGTGGCTACAAGCAGCTGTCTTTCCCACCATTTGGGGAAATCCTGTTTGTGAATAAAGTCAAACAGGGTTGAGTAATTGAATAGCATCATTCAGAAAAAGTTTCTTGCTTGTCATTCACAAATACATAACCAACATACTTCCTTTTTTGCATAATGTACTTTGATTTGCATTTGCATTGCAAGCAAACAGTTTGAGAAATATAATTCACTCAACCATGGAGTTAACTGATTCCCTCTTGAATATATTTATATTTAGGAACTTGGGATTTTGAGATGAGTTCTTTAAGATAACTACCCGCTGATAAAGTCATATTTCCTTTTTATTTGTCTTTAAAGTATCTCAAGTGTCAAGCAAATAGTGGTAGGAAATTGAAATTCTGTGACTGAACACCCTCAATGTATACATTATAGTCACCAATATTTGGGGAGAATAATTACCAAAAACAAACTCTTCCAAAAAATACCTCACTTCAATATCATAAGAACTTAAATTCTATCATCAGAAGTTATTTCCTAATGTTAAGCCCTGTCATTTCCCTTCAGTCCTATTTTCAGAAATAAATAAAATGAGGCACTTACATCTTAGTGTGAATTTCTCAATTTTCTTCTATAATAAGAGAAATAACAGAAGAAGAGTGGGTGCCAAAATGTTTCAGAGAGAGGGTAAAATGTAAAAGGATCAAGAGAATGAGAAAACAAGACACAGACTGGGAGGAAATATTTGCAAAAGAAATACCTGATAAACGACTGCTATTCAAAATATATACAGAACTCTTAAAACTTAAGAAGAAGAAGAAAACAAACAACCTGATTTAAATATGGGCAAATATCTGAATAGACACCTCACCAAACAAAATATACAAATGTCAAGTAATCATAGAGAAAGATTCCCAACATGATAAGACATTAGGGAATTGCAAATTAAAATGAGATACTATTACATGTCTATTAGGATGGCTAAAATCCAAAACACTGACAACACTAAATGCTGGAAACAGGAGCAAAAGAAGCTCTCGTTCATTGCTGGTGGGAATGCAAAGTGGTACAGCCACTTTGGAAGAGAGTTTGGCAGATTCTTACAAAACTAAACATACTCATACCATATGATCCAGCAATCACACTCCTTGATATTTACCCACATTAGTTGAAAATGTATGTCCACATGAAAACCTACACACAAATGTTTATAGCAGTTTTATTCATAATTACCAAAGCTTGGAAGCAACCAAGATGGCCTTCAGTAGGTGAATGGGTAAATAAACTGTGGTACATTCCGACAATGGAATATTATTCAGCACTAAAAATAAAGGAGCTATCAAGCCACACTCAAAAAATGGAGGAACTTTACATGCATATTGCTAACTGAAAGGGGCCAGTGTGAAAAGGCTAAACCCTGTATGATTCCAATGACACGACATTCTGGAAAAGGCAAAAGCATACAGACAGAAGAAAGATCAGTGGTTGACAAGGGTTTAGGGGGAGGGAGGGATAAATAAGTAGAGCAGAGGGGCTATTTAGGGCAGTGAAACTATTCTGTATAACACCATAATGATGGCTACACATTATTATACATCTGTTAAAACCCACAGAACATACAACACAGAGTGAATCTTAATGTAAAACATGAATTTGAGTAGATAACGATGTGTCAGTGTTGGTTCATCGATTCTAACAAATACCACTCTGGTGCGCTGGTGAGAGATGTTGATGATGGGGAGGCTGTATGTATGTGGCAGGGGGTTACATGGGAACTCTGTATTTTCTGCTTAATTTCTTTTTAACTTAAGACTTCTCTAAAATATAAAGTTTTTTTAAACAAAACCAGTGAAACAGATGATGACCATAAGTCAACAAATGGTATGCATCATAATCCCCCCATCCCTATCACTCTTCAGTGGGAAGAACACGGGATTTAGAGTGTTCTATTCACATAACAAATATTTATCAAAAAGATGTTGTGTGCCTGTGCTAGGTGTCTAAATAAATACAAATAATCATTGCTTGCATGCAGCTTGTAGTCTAAAAGAGAAATACAATAAACAAATAAATATGTAATTACAGATGACAGTAAGTGCTATAAAGAAAATATATAGGGACCCAAAATAACATGTTAGTGGGGACAATTTTTTCAAGAAAGGGGAGAAGAAAGGTAGACCAGCAGATACAGAGAGAAGTGGGATCAAGGAAGCCTGTTTTTAACATGGCAGTACTAGATAATATTTGAATATTGGTGAGAATAGTCCAGTAGAGAAAGAGAAGTCATAAACACAGAAGAGAGAGATAGGTGGTAAATTATGAAGCAAGACCTGAAAATGAGGGTTGGAATCCAGAATGCGCATGAACGGCTTACTCTTTGATGGGAGGAATTCCTACATTGCAGCAGCAGGAGAAATGTAGAAAAAGAAGAATATTTTCAGGAACCCTAGTAAGAAGACAAAGGCCTTTCTGCCAGGTGAACAGAAATCTCCTTTTGGGGTTGTGCCATAGATGACAGAGGTAGAAAGCACTGAAATAATTTTTTATGAAATCTAATAGACATTGGCACCACCTTTCTTGGTTGGCAAAAAAAAAAAAAAAA
>NW_016804798.1:60305-76808 GCF_001698545.2 Rhinopithecus bieti
TGCAAGCTCTGCCTCCCAGTTATAATATTTTTATAATGAAGGTCTATATGATTTGTATCTTTTTTATTAGAGGCTTTGACAGCTATTTAACTTATCACTTGATAGTACAATAGCAATACTTTTGCATTTTTCTTTACCTATGAAATCTATCTATCTTCATTTACTTTGAAGCCCCAAGGACTAATTTTTCTGCTTTAAATTCCTACCTTTAAGAATGTTATGTGAAAGAGAAGAGATGTCCTGAATTTCCTTGGGAATTTTCTCTGAAGGATATTTACTAACTATATCTTGTCTATCCTTTCTTTTGTTCCAACAATAAGTCATATTTCTTTACACATGGTAACTGATAACATTACAAACACAAAATTGCAAGCTTATGTAAAATTGAAGCCAGGAAAAATCTGGAGGATAACTATATGTCTTTTAGATAACTGCTTTTCAGGAGCATTCAAAATACGTAGTCCAGATACCAAATAACAAGTAAATGTAACGCATTCCAAGATGGAACATGAGGTCTCAGTCAATATTTTAAGAGGAAGAAAAGATTGGAAAATATCCCAGAAATGTCATTGTGTGAGCAGGTTGAACAATCCACTAGCATAAAATGAATTTTTTGAAAAAGAAGTCACATTACACATTTATTACATTTAAGGAAGATGGTAGAATAAAAATTGTCAGATTTCCTTAGGGAAAACATTCAAATGAAACTCCTAAACTATAACTGAATATTACAGTTTCATCCATTCCGTTTGGAATCATGGGACCAGAAGGAATGACAGGCACTCATCTGGCCATTTTCCTACCTTTAGTCAATTCCCATCACTAAGTCACCTAAGCTTAGTAAATAATCAATCTCAGTTTAAATGCCTGTAGAGGAACAAACTTTAAAAATTTCTTATTTGTCAGTTCAACAACCAATGCGCAAGTTGAATCCATTTTATTCCTCTTTTATTCAATCCAAAAATATTGATTAACATACTATGTACAAGGCACATCATTGCCAAAATCTCCAGACAAAAACTCCATAAAATTTAGTTGATTATTGAAGCATCTTTAATACATAAAATCAAACATTAGATTTGTTCCAATGAGGTAGACATTATACAAAATTGTGAATTTTAACGTTTTCTGCACTGTTCCTTTTCAGTTCATTACCCACTCACATCTCTATCCCCAAATCACAGTATAGAGAAGATTTGAGGAAATTTAAACTGTTCAGCTCAGGAATTCTTGAATATTTGCTTCATTTACAGGCATATAAATGTTTAATATTGATATTTGATAAGCTAATGATATGCACAAATGTTTAGGGTTGATATTTGATAAGCTAATGAGATGCACAAATTTGTAATCTGTAGAAGCTATTGGCATGTATTTGTATTCAATCAGAAATGGCGTACTATTGTTACAGGACAGGAAAGAATTCAAACTACAGGTGCTCTTCGACTTACAATGGAGTTATATAACCATTGTAAGCTGAAAATATCATTAGTCAAAAATGCATTTAATACACCTAACCTACCAAACAATGTAGCTTAGCCTACCCTGCCTTAAACGTGCCCAAAACAATTATATTAGCTTACAGCTAGACAAAAATCATCTAACACAAGTACTATTTTATAATAAGGTGTTAAGTACTGTACACAGATGGGTGTTCTGTAGACATGATGCGATGAGATAACACAAAACACAATATTCCAAAACCACTGGTAACAGTACACTACAGAGTATTGGTTGTCTACCCTTGTTGTCACATAGCTGACTAGGAGCTGCAACTCACTGCTACTGCCTGGCATCTTAAGAGAGTCTCCCTACCACATATCGCTAGCATGGGAAAATACCAAAATTCAAAATTTGAAGTACGATTTCTACTAAATGCATATTACTTTCACACCATTGTAAAGTTGAAATATTCTTAAGTCAAACCATTGTAAGTTCAGGACCATTTGTACTTGGAGCTCCCCGCAACCCTTTATTTAGGTGGGAGAAAATAACAGGCAAGGGAGGGGTTACAAAGTGAATATACTTACTAGAAGATATAAATTTTTGGAAAGACAATATTTTGATGGAAAGAAATGAGGAGGCGTTAGCCACTCTAGCAGTTGCTGTTCTAAACTGTAAGTGGAATATTTTTCCCTTATATACTTATATACTCCAATATAACATCTGTGTATGATTGATGGGCATTTGGAGCTCCTCCCTTGCTTACCCACAGGATGCAGACCCCTATATTTACCTCCAACTCTGCCTTCTCTAATGTTTCTAGAATAGAAACATCTAGAATAGATGATGTTCTGCAAACACATAATATGTGTACATGACCTTGTGCCTTCATTCTATCACAATAATTTGTCTTTATCATGTTTCCCAGTGCCAAAATGTTCCACCATGTATATTCTTCATTCAGAATCTTATCTGAAGTGTCCAAGATAAAAAGTTGTTATATGATCATATCATGATATAAGAAAATTAACTAAACTGCACAAAACTCAGACTTTTCATATCTGATACATTCTTGCAAGTCTTCTTGGTTTCACCTGTCTCTCATTCTAGTCACCAGCGCAACAAATTCTTCGTGAGCTCTTCCCAGTTTCACAGCATCTTACCTCCATTCCACTGTACATGCCTCTTTTCTCCAGTCCTAAGCTTCTCTATGGAAATACAAGGACTCATACTTTACACAGACATAGCCTCGAATGTACTTCCTCATGACACAAAGTTGGCCAAAGGAGAACAGAATGCAACACATCAATGCTTCTCCCATTCTCCTCCCATCTCCTCACCCCTGGCATAAAAGTATATGGTCTGGAATACATTTTGCATGGCTACTCAGCTGCACATTCAGTCTCTCATGGCAGTAAGCAAGTCATAGACTTATATTGTTCTCTTTTCTATTCTGCTTCATTCCTCTATCCTTCACTCCTACTCCCTGGAATTATTATCCAATAAAATACTTATAGATAGACTTTTGACTTAGGCTCTGCTCTCTGGAGGAACCCAGATAAGAAAGGCAATGACTTTCATTTTCATACTGACTTCCTAGAAATATTCTTCCCAATCTGTATTTATTATAGGTCAGTTAGGAGAAGAGGATAGTATCAATAGCAATATATTTTGGAAAGTTCTCCTCAACTAACCTGCCAGATATATATAGACTGCACATATTAGACTAGTTAGACTAGTTCTGGATACTATTCAATCAATATGATTGCATTACTTCTTGGAGTCATATTTTGTTGTTGTAGAAATATATCTCTTTTAGAAGACAAATTTCTTAGAAAACAATAACTTATGTTGAAATGTTTAAATAACTCACTTTTTCAAAAGCCTGTTTAATGTTTAAGTAATATGTGCTTTATAAAAAAACGTTCTCTGCACTGCTATGTCTGGGAACCCCTTTCATACCTCCCTCACTCCCCAGTATAAGCTATAATATTCTACTTTTCAAGAAATTTAAATATTTGATAAGCAATAGGAACTTGGTTATTTTTTCTTTTTGAAGTGCATTACTGATCAACAAAAAAGCCACCTTTAAGCCTACTTAACATTGCATAACAAAGTTGGGCTTTTTACATTTTAATATTCTAAATAGTTCAATGGGAAAATAATACTCCACAAATAACCTAGAAGACTGATGTAAACCTCCATTTCACCATAAAAATATAGATAATCAATAAAGTATAACTCTCATTTTTCATATATAAAGATGAACAGAAAAGTATTTTTTTAAATCCTGGGTATAAGAAAAGAGGTTAGAAAACTCATAGCCATAGTGTTTGATATGGTTTGGCTCTGTGTCCCCACCCAAATCTCATTTTGTAGCTCCCATAATCCCCATGTGTTGTAGAAGGGACCCAATGGAAGATGACTGAATCATGAGGGTGGATCTTTCCCATGGTCTTCTCATGATAGTGAATGCATTTCACCAGATCTGATGGTTTTAAAAACAGGAGTCTCCCTGCACAAGCTCTCCCTCTTGTCTACCATCATGTAACATGTGCCTTTCACCCTCCACCATGATTGTGAGGCTCCCCAGCCACGTGGAACTGTATGTTCAATAAATCTCTTTCTTTTGTAAAATGTCCAGTCTCAGGTATGCCTTTATTAGCACTGTGAAAACAGACTAATACAGTAAATTTGTACAACTAGAGGAGGGCATTGCTGAAGAAATACCCAAAACTGTGGAAGTGACTTTGGAACTGGGTAACAGGAAAAGGGTAGAACAGTTTGGAGGACTTAGGAAAAAAAAAAAACAGGAAAATGTGGAAAAGTTTGGAACTTCCTAGAGACTTGTTGAATGGCTTTGGAAAAATGCTGACAGTGTTAAGAACAATAAGGTGCAGGCTGAGATGGTCTCAGATGGAGATGAGAAACTTGTTGGGAACTGGAGCATAGGTGACTCTTGTTACATTTTAGCAAAGACACTGGGGGCTTTTGCCCCTGTCTAGATATTTGTGGAACTTTGAACTTGAGGGAGATAATTTAGGGTGTCTCATAGGAGAAATTTATAAGCAGCAAAATCCCATTTTTTGAGGAGAAATTCAAGCCAACTGCAGAAATTTGCACAATAATGAGGAGTTGAATGTTAATCACCAAGACAATGGGGAAAAGGTCTCTAGGGCATGTCAGAAACCTTTGTGGCAGCCCTTCCCATCACAGGACCAGAGGCCTAGGAGGAAAAAGTGGTTTTGTGGACTGGGCCCAGTGGTCCTGTGCTGTGTGCAGCCTAAGGACTTGGTGCCCTGCATCCCAATCACTCCAGCTGTGGCTGAAAGGGACCAACATAGAGCTCAGGCCACGGCATCAGAGGGTGCAAGCCTCAAGCTTTGGCAGCTTCCATGTGGTGTTAAGCTTGCAAGTGCACAGAAGTCAAGAATTAAGGTTTGGGAACCTCTGCCTAGATTTCAGAAGGTGCATGGAAATGACTGGATGTCCAGGCAGAAGTTTGCTGTAGAAGCGGGGTCCTCATGGAGAACATCTGTTAGGGCAGTGTAGAAGGGAAATGTGGGGTGGAAGCTCCCATACAGAGTCCCTACTGGGGTACCACCTAGAGGAGCCATGAGAAGAAGGTCACTGTCCTCCAGACCCCAGAGTGGTAGATCCAATGACAGCTTGCACCATGCACCTGGAAAAGTCACAACGCCAGCCCATGAAGGCAGCCCGTGGGGACGCTGTACCCACAAAGCTACAGGGGCAGAGCTGCCCAAGACTATGGGAATCTACCTCTTGCATCAGCCTGACCTGGATGTGAGTCATGGAGTCAAAGGAGATCATTTTGGAGCTTTAAGACTTGACTGCCTTGCTGGATTTCGGATTTGCATGGGCCCTGTAGCCCCTTTGTTTTGGCCAATTTCTCTCATTTGAAATGACTGTATTTACCCAATGCCTGTACCACCATTGTATCTAGGAAGTAACTAACTTTCTTTTGATTTTACAGGCTCATAGGTGGAAGGGATTTGCCTTGTCTTGGATGAGACTTTGGATTGCAAACTTTGAGTTAATGCTGAAATGAGTTGAGACTTTGGGGGACTGTTGGGAAGGCATGGCTGGTTTTGAAATGTGAAGATATGAGATTTGGGAGTATGTTTAGGCTGTGTCCCCACCCAAATCTCATCTTGTATCTCCCATAATTCCCATGTGTTATGATAGAGACCCAGTGGGAGATTACTGAATCATGGGGGCAGGTCTCTCCCATGCTGTCCTCATGATAGTGAATGAGTCTCATGAGATTTGATGGTTTTAAAAATGGGAGTTTCAGCTGGGCATGGTGGCTCATGCCTGTAATTCCAGCACTTTGGGAGGCTGAGGTGGGTGGATCATGAGGTTAGGAGTTCAAGACCAGCCTGGCCAGCATGGTTAAAACCTGTCTCTACTAAAAATACAAAAATTAGCTGGGAATGGTGGTGGGCACCTGTAATCCCAGCTACTTGGGAGGCTGAGGCAGGAGAATCACTTGAACCCAGGAAGCAGAGGTTGCAGTGAGCTGAGATTGCACCACTGCAGTCTAGCCTGGGTGACAGAGCAAGACTCTGTCTATTAAAAAAATAAGTGAGTTCTCTGCACAAGCTCTTTCTTTTTGCCTGCTGCCATCCACGTAAAATGTGACTTGCTCCTCTTTGCCTTTCACAATGATTGTGAGGCCTCCTCAGCCATGTGGAACTGTAAGTCTAATAAACCTCTTTGTTTGGAAATTGCCCGGTCTCAGGTATGTCTTTATTAGCAGCATGAAAATGGACTAATACAGTGTTAAATGCAAGAGCCAATGGATAAAGGTCAAGTGTCTAATGGATATAGTTCCTAGATATAAGCCCTAGGGATTCAGGGATAGGGCTTCAAATAACAAATGTGGTTTAAAAATGTGCCTTAGTCCTGTACAAGGCAAAGAGTTGAAAGTGAATTTCTTGCAAAGCAGGAAACTGTGAATTGACACCACTCCATGAAAATGACAGTAGAATCATTTTACCTACCAACCCAGAAAGCAGCAAGAAAACTTACTGTGTGCCTATAACTCAGTGGCAATAAAAAGAATCCCACAGAAGGTAAAACACCATGATTATACCTGTACTTGAGTAAGAAGCCCAAATTTATACCATCTACATAGTGTTAAAATCCCAAACCCAGGATTTAACATAAAAACTGATGAATCTAGACTTTGGCAAAAACAAACCCAAAATTACTCTGCAGAGACACTATTTCTATTTAGGCTATAAAGGATGCTCACACAATGAATGCATACACTGAAAATAAGCTTATAATCAAAATTTATGAACTATCCAAAGGAATAATGCACCATAATAAAGGGTAATCAGAACAAACAGGACAATTAGGAATCAAAGAACCTAAGATACTAGATAAATCCAAAGATAAAAATTTTTTAAAGCATTTAAGAGAAGGAATGAAAATGTAATAAAAGAATAAGGCACCAGAATAAAATATAGATTTTAAAATATAATATTAAGGTTAAAATTTTGACAAGTCAAAAATGGCTAGACACAACTAGAGGAAGAAATGGTAAACTAAAGGAAACATGAGGAAATTACACAGAATATAGCACTAATAAAAAGGAAATGAAAAACATAGAAAAGCGGTTAAGAGATAAGGAGTTTAGAATGCAAAGGTTCAACATACAATTGATATACGTTCCAGTGAAAGAGAATAAAGATTATTGGGGAGAAGTAAGAGTAAATAACTAAAAAAAACTCAATTGAAAAAAGCAGAAGACTCACAAAGAGAGAATAAATCTCTGCCCAGACACATCAAAGTAAAATTAAAAATTATCTAAGGCAAAAAGAAAAATATTAAAAGAAACCAAAGAGAAAAAAATCCTCAGAGTAACAATAATTAGACTAACCAGAAACTCTTGATAAATAGTAAGAGGCCAAATAGATTACTCACTCAAAGTATTGGAGGAAAACAGGCAATCAAAATTAGAAACCCAGCTAAAACAGCATAGAGGACTAAAGGAAAAAATAAATATATTTTCAGAAAAACAAAGAATGAGATAGTTTACCACCAGTGACTGTTATTGAAAAAAAAATATGAAAAGATATGTGTCATGAAGAAAAAGCTAACCACAGAAGAGTAGAGTAGTGTACAAGAAGCAATCGCTGGCCAAAAAAAAAAAAAGAGAGAAAATATTTTGGTAAATCTAAATAAGCATTGAAATATAAAGACAATGCAGTGGCTCGTGCCTGTCATCCCAGAACTTTGGGAGGCTGAGGTAGGAGTATCACTTGACCTCAGGAGTTCAAGACTAGCCTGGGCAACATAGTATGACCCTATTTCTACAAAAAATGTTCTTAATTAACCAGGCATGGTGGCACATGCATGTAGTCCCAGCTACTCCAGAAGCTGAAGTGGAGGATCACTTGAGCCTAGGAGGTCAAGTCTGGAGTGAGGTATGATTATACCACTGAACTCCAGAGTGGGCAATAGAGCAAGACCCTGTCTAAAAAAAAGAAAGAAAGAAATATAAAGACAATAACAAAATAATAATATACCCATGCATGAGATTTTTTGGTCCTGAGCAAACCTGTTATTTCTCTCACATGTATGGAAACTCCCAATTTAAGTGAATTCAAATTTCCTTAACTTCTCTACTTGTTACCATTGTTTCATGTTTAGCTCCTGAACACTTACTCTTTGCATAAGCTGAATTGAAATAGTAACACTTGTAACAGTCTCTTGTGTCTAGCATTCCACCTAACCCTTACTAACATGAGAATGCCCTGAGTGAAAGATGGAGAGGGGACATACTTATTCTCAACTTTACTTGCTTCTTTGAACAGGCCCAACAACCTAGGAATGATGGTAATGCTTAAGAAAACAAGCTAGGCTACATCCTCTAAATGAAGGACTAAGACAGTTCTCTTATATTCAACATTGTACCAGATGCCTAGCTGAAATAACAAGAAAAAAAGGTGTAAGGACAAAAAATAAGAAAAAAATTTTCATAATTTTCTTCTAGAAAATCTGCAGAATATTAAAACTAATAAGAGAGTTCAGCAAACTTTAAAAAATAAGATTAATAATGAAAATCAATGTTTACTTATGAGTAACAGAATATTTTAAAATATGATTTTCAAAAGTTCCCTTTTTTTGAGACAGGTTCTCTGTCACCCACGCCGGAGAGCAATGGCACAATCTTGGCTCACTGCAGCCTCAACCTCTTGGGCTCAAGTGATCCTTCCACCTCAGCGTCCCAAGTAGCTGGGACTGCAGCTGTGCACCCCCACGCCTGGCTAATTTTTTTTTTTTTTTTTTTTTTTTTTTTTTTGAGATGGCGTCTTGCTCTGCTGCCAGGCTGGAGTGCAGTGGTGCAATCTCGGCCCACTGCAACCTCTGACTCCCGGGTTCAAGTGATTGTTCTGCCTCAGCCTCCCAAGTAGCTGAGACTACAAGCAGCTGCCACCACATCCAGCTAATTTTTTTGTATTTTTAGTAGAGACAGGGTTTCACCATGTTGGCCAGGATGGTCTCCATCTCTTGATCTCATGATCCACCTACCTTGGCCTCCCAAAGTACTGGGATTACAGGCGTGAGCCACCACACCTGGCCACACATGGCTAATTTTTCAATTTTTTTTTGTAGAGACAGGGTCTCACTATGTTTCTCGAGTTGGTCTCAAACTCCTGGGTTAAAGAGATCCCCCAACCTCAGCCACCCAAAGTGCTGGGATTACAGGCATAAGCCACCACACTAGCCCCAAAAGTTACCATTTTTATTAGCTATAAAAACTATAAGGTGCCTAGTAGTAAATTTAACAAAGACGTGCAAGAACTCTAATGACAATATCAAAATTTTGTCAAAAACATAAAACAGACCTAAATAAATAGGGAGATCTATCATGTCTAATACCAGTTTTGTGTCACCTTAACAAGTGGATATTAAAAGTTAAATGAAAAAATAAAACACCAAGAATAGCCAAGATATTTTTGAAAGTGAAAATGGATGGCTAGTTCTACAAGCTATCAAGACTTATTATAAAATTATAATAATTAAAACTGGGTGATATTTTTGCAAAGAAAGACAAAGAGACCAATGAACAGAAGAGGGAACTCAGAAACAGGCCTATCTATACTTTGGGTCATTTGGTGTACGACAGAGACATCATCTCAAGTCAGTAGGTAAATAATGGAACATTCAGTAAATGGTACTGGGGAAATATGCTCCTGATATGAATACAAATAAATTCAATTTTTACTTACATGACATTAAAAAATTTCCAAGTGAACTAAAGACCTAAGTGTCAAAAAAAAACTTTAAAACTTTTAGAAATAAATATAGAAAATCTTTTAAATAAATTCAGTGTGAGGAATAATTTCCTAGACAAGATGCATAAGCACATACTATAAGAAAGATGAATACATTTGACTAATTTAGAATTAAATACTTTTGTCAATATATAAGACTTGTCCTTTTAAGTGATCATACAAGTCAATTTCTGGTAGAAGATACATAATAATAATATGTGTATTAAGTATATATATATAAAAGATTACATATTATATAATATAGATATGTAAAATATATATCTTATATATAAATATATATAATATTATATATCATATAATATTATAAATCACCATGGATTACTATTTAAAATTCCAGAAGGAATTGCTATGGATCAACGTAAAAATGAAACAAAAACAATAAAATATAAAAATGGCAAAGCTATAATAACAATTAGAGACTAAGATATCCAAATGCTCACGTTCTAACTAGTAATTTGGTGATACAAGAATTTTTTTTTAAAATTCAAGTTTTCACAAACATGAGAAAACAGAAATTCTCAGTGTTGCTCAGTTTGGAAATACAAAATCAGCACAATCCCTTTAGAATAAAATTTCCAGTATCTAGGATATTTTAACATGTGTTAGCCTAACATCCAGCGATTTCCACACAAGCATTTCCCTAGAGAAACTTTCTATGTATGTACAGAAAACATATACAAAAAATGTTTATAGCAGCAGAAAGAATAAAAGCAATCTAAATTAGATAATAAATTATGAGGATGGTTAATATAATACTACATGAAGTAAACCATGAATTAATTATATGCTACCTATAATCCTCAAGGTCCATCCCCAAAAAACTGATGTTAAGTGAAAAAAAACAAATTAAATATTAAGCCATGTTAACAACACTGTTCTAGGTAAAGTTTTGAAAACTGAAGCATTCAATAAGCATACTTTATAATACAATTTATGATTAACCTTGTCAAATAGACAAGTTAGAAAACTAATTTTCCATTTTAATTACTGATTTATTTTGGTAAATAAATTTCTGTTTCATGAAGAGTAGAGGTTTTGAGTTTATTTACTGATTTATGAAGATTTCATACCAAATTCGTACTACCAAGTTGTTTTAAGCAAATGAATCATTAAAAAGTGTTATTTTTAAGATGATAGGAACCAAAAATTGCTATTATTTACTTACCTTCATATAAATAATTTTGAAAATCTTCCAAATATTTTAACATCTCAAATTAAAATGAAGTTTCCTATTTATCCAATGATTTCTATATTTTGTATAACTCCAAATCAACTCTATAAAAGAAAATGAATTATTTGCAATTTTAACATTATAATAGCATAACTTTGATAGAAGCAGATATCTTTAACTATTTTTGGCATTTGTTCCATGAATAAACATGCCAGCATTTCCACTGAACTGAAAAAACTTTATTTCCAAAGCTGTAAATAAATCCAAAGCTTACAGCTAATTGATGAGAAATATAACAGTTCATAGCTTTTTTTAAAAAAAAGGTCTTAAATGTAAGCTTTACTAATTGTAGTTTCCTTGGAAGCATAGATGTCTATATTAAATCTTGTCACAGTTTAATCTACATTTAATTATCATAGATCAGTCTTTAAATGCCTACTGATGAGAAAGAAAATCACACAGCATATGGTAACCAAGAGCACAGAAAACATTGCAAGGCATCTCTTCTTTTGCCTCCATGGTAAAACTAATCAATATTCTCATGCAGTCTCCTGAAATAGATAAACTCATGACACGATAAAACCATCCCTTCACTAATCGTTAACAGTTACAGGTTGCATGAAGCTGTTGTTTTCTTTGGGCATCACATTCCAGTAGCAAAACTCTTGAGATGCTTATACTGCTGTGTGAGAATCTCATGAGACTACTGCCTCCCATAACACACAGAGTGATGGTTCAGCTCCCCCTCACAAATCATTAGAGTCTGTGGTTTAGTGCTGCACTAGACACATCAATCATTGTGCCTACCACACCTTCCAAGGAAACTGCTGTGTGCCAGATAAAGAAATTAGCCACAGATTCTCCTTCTGCAGGGAAAGCTATATTCTCCATCATGCAGTCCACCTCCCCTATCTCTCCCATGGGCCACGACTGATTGAAAAATGGATAGGTATCTGACCCACAGTAGACTGTCTTTCAGCTGTCCAGTGGACCATAAGTTGACCTGTGAAAAGCTTGACTGAGTTCATTCAAATCTCACTGTTGATACTGAGAAACATAGTAAGAATTGGACGTCAGCAGTGGGAACTGAAAGCTAAAGAATGTTCAAATAGAAGCCATCAGGTGAAGAAGAGGACGTGATGGACTAAATCAGGTTATGAAAAGGAAATGAGAAGTAGGTATAAGATGTTAAAGGGAAGAAGTATAGTAACCAGGTTGTAGTAGCAAGATCAGTAGAGACAGAGAGAAGCTGAGTGACATTCACTAGCCAACACTGGAGCAGAGCTTCCCACCCAACTGCTGTGCCAGTCCTACCAGTTCCACTCGGTTGAAGACCCTACCTTCCCACGATGTATATCATACACTAGGTGTTCATCCTTCCTACAGATATCCTTTAAAATAACCCCCTTTTACTTGAGCTAGACTGAGTGAATTAGGAATGGAGGAGGTTGTCATCTTTACTACATTTTAAAGAGCAACAAGCATTGCAAAATTAATGAAAAGTGCATTACAGTTTCACAGTTACCTCCTGTTTAAACTCATTTTGCTTACGGGATCTCCAATGTACCTTTATAATAAATGTTCATGTTTACCACTACTTTTCTGGATAAACTACCCACTTATACCAGGTAGAAAATACAAAAATAAGCAAGAAATTTAAGAAGTTAGTGTAATATTTATAATATTCTCATTCCTACCTCATCATTGATACATGATTTGGATTTTTATCTTGGCAGACTATTTTAAAGGAAAGCAGACAACAGGGAATAAGGATGCAACACTATTTTTTTTTTTCTTTAGTACAAGACAGTTGAGCCATACCAATCATAAATTTTAAAAAGAGAAGCACTCAGGTCTTATTTTTGAAGTAAGTATTTTCCATTTATTATATCTGAACCACTCATGAGTTTAACACAGTAATGCCAAACAGAAAAAAAAACTCAGAATTTTTGAAAAGTGTAACTGCACTTCAAGAAAATATAACAAAAAGGAAACTGAAAACAAATTTCCCCACAAGTGCCACTGAATTCCCCATGGAAATGATTTAAAGTTGGGTTCAGAATCACATACTTGATTTTTAAAGTAAAAACAAAAAAGAACTTGGTTCCAAGATGGCTGAAAACGAACAGCTCCAGGCTATAGCTCCCAGCATGAGCAACACAAAAGACTGGTGATTTCTGCGTTTCCAACTGAGGTACCGGGTTCATCTCACTGGGGTGTGTCAGATGGTGGGTGCAGGACAGTGGGTGCAGGACAGTGGGTGCAGCCCACCGAGCGAGAGCCGAAGCAGGGCGAGGCATCGCCTCACCTGGGAAGCGCAAGGGGTCAGGGAATTTCTTTTCCTAGCCAAGGGAAGCCGTGACTAACAGCACCTGGAAAATCGGGTCACTCCCACCCTAATACTGCACTTTACCAAGGGTCTTAGCAAAGGACACACCAGGAGATTATATCGGTGCCTGGCTCAGAGGGTACCCTACACACAGAGCCTCCCTCATTGCTAGCACAGCAGTCTGAGATGTAACTGCAAGGCGACAGCAAGGCTGGGGGAGGGGAACCCACCATTACTGAGGCTTGAGTAGATAAACAAAGCGGCCTGGAAGCTCGAACTGGGTGGAGCCCACCACTCTGTAGACTCTACCTCTGAGGACAGGGCATAGCCAAACAAAAGGCAGCAGAAACCTCTACAGATTTAAATGTCCCTGTCTGACAGCTTTGAAGAGAGCAGTGGTTCTCCCAGCATGGAGTATGAGATCTGAGAACATACAGACTGCCTCCTCAAGTGGGTCCCTGACCCTGAGTAGCCTAACTGAGAGGCACTCCCCAGTAAGTGCAGATTGAAACCTCACACCTCACACAGCCAGGGTCCCCTCTGAGATGAAGCTTCCAGAGGAATGATCAGGCAGCAACATTTTCTGTTCAGCAATATTCACTCTTCTGCAACCTCTGCTGCTGAAACCCAAGCAAACAGGGTTTGGAGTGGACCTTCAGCAAACTCCAACAGACCTGCAGCTGAGGGTCCTGACTGTTAGAATGAAAACTAACAAACAGAAAGGACATCCATACCAAAACCCCATCTGTACATCACCATCGTCAAAGACCAAAGGTAGATAAAACCACACAGATGGGGATAAAACAGAGCAGAAAAACTGAAAATTCTAAAAATCAGAGCATCTACCCCCCTACAAAGAAATGCCAGCTCCATGCCAGCAACGGAACAAAGCTGAATGGAGAATGACTTTGACGAGTTGAGAGAAGAAGGCTTCAGATGATCAAACTTCTCTGAGCAAAAGGAGGAAGTTTGAACCCACTGCAAAGCTAAAAACCTTGAAAAAAGATTAGACGAATGGCTAACCAGAAGAACCAATGTAGAGAAGTCCTAAAATNCAGTGGTTCTCCCAGCATGGAGTATGAGATCTGAGAACATACAGACTGCCTCCTCAAGTGGGTCCCTGACCCTGAGTAGCCTAACTGAGAGGCACTCCCCAGTAAGTGCAGATTGAAACCTCACACCTCACACAGCCAGGTACCCCTCTGAGATGAAGCTTCCAGAGGAATGATCAGGCAGCAACATTTTCTGTTCAGCAATATTCACTCTTCTGCAACCTCTGCTGCTGAAACCCAAGCAAACAGGGTTTGGAGTGGACCTTCAGCAAACTCCAACAGACCTGCAGCTGAGGGTCCTGACTGTTAGAATGAAAACTAACAAACAGAAAGGACATCCATACCAAAACCCCATCTGTACATCACCATCGTCAAAGACCAAAGGTAGATAAAACCACACAGATGGGGATAAAACAGAGCAGAAAACTGAAAATTCTAAAATCAGAGCATCTACCCCCCTACAAAGAAATGCCAGCTCCATGCCAGCAACGGAACAAAGCTGAATGGAGAATGACTTTGACGAGTTGAGAGAAGAAGGCTTCAGATGATCAAACTTCTCTGAGCAAAAGGAGGAAGTTTGAACCCACTGCAAAGCTAAAAACCTTGAAAAAAGATTAGACGAATGGCTAACCAGAAGAACCAATGTAGAGAAGTCCTAAAATGACCTGATGGAGCTGAAAACCATGGCACAAGAATTATGTGATGAATGCACAAACTTCAGTAACAGATTCAATCAAATGGAAGAAAGGATATCAGTGATTGAAGATCAAATGAATGAAACGAAGTGAGAAGAGAAGTTTAGAGAAAAAAGAGTAAAAAGAAATGAACAAAGCCTCCAAGAAATATGGGACTATATGAAAAGACCAAATCTACGTCTGATTGGTGTACCTGAAAGTGATGGGGAGAATGGAGCCAAGTTGGAAAACACTCTGCAGGATATTATCCAGGAGAAGTTCCCCAATATAGCAAGGCAAGCCAACTTTCAAATTCAGGAAATACAGAGAATGCAACAAAGATACTCCTCGAGAAGAGTAACTCTGAGACACATAATTGTCAGATTCACCAAAGTTGAAATGGAGGAAAAAATGTTAAGGGCAGCCAGAGAGAGAGAAAGGTCAGGTTACCCACAAAGGGAAGCCCATCAGACTAGCAGCAGATCTCTTGACAGAAACTCTACAAGCCAACAGAGAGTGGGGGACAATATTCAACATTCTTAAAGAAAAGAATTTTCAACACAGAATTTCATACCTAGCCAAACTAAGTTTCATAAGTTAAGGAGAAATAAAATCCTTTACAGACAAGTAAATGCCGACAGATTTTGTCACCACCAGACCTGCCCTACAAGAGCTCCTGAAGGAAGCACTAAACATGGAAAGGATCAACTGGTACCAGCCACTGCAAAAACATGCCAAAATGTAAAGACCATCGATGGTAGGAAGAAACTGTATCAACTACTGACCAAAATAACCAGCTGACATCATGAGACAGGATTAAATTCACACATAACAATATTAACCTTAAATGTTAATGGGCTAAACGGTCCAATTAAAAGACACAGACTGGCAAATTGGATAGAGTCAAGACCCATCAGTTTGCTGTATTCAGGAGACCCATCTCACATGCAGAGATATACACAGGCTCAAAATAAAGGGATGGAGGAAAATCTACCAAGCAAATGGAAAACAAAAAAAGGCAGGGGTTGCAATCCCAGTCTCTGATAAAACTGACTTTAAACCATCAAAGATCAAAAGAGACAAAGAAGGCCATTACATAATGGCAAAGGGATCAATTCAACAAGAAGACCTAACTATCCTAAATATATATGCACCCAATACAGGAGCATCCAGATTCATAAAGCAAGTCCTTAGAGACTTACAAAGAGACTTAGACTCCCACACAATAATAACAGGAGACTTTAACACCCCACTGTCAACATTAGACAGATCAGTGAGACAGAAAATTCACAAGGATATCCAGGAATTGAACTCAGCTCTGCACCAAGCAGACCTAATAGACATCTACAGATCTCTCCACCTCAAATCAACAGAATATACATTCTTCTTAGCACCACATCACACTTATTCCAAAATTGACCACATAAGTGGAAGTAAAGCATTCCTCAGCAAATGTAAAAGAACAGAAATTATAGCAAACTGTCTCTCAGACCACAGTGCAATC
>NW_016804798.1:77607-116680 GCF_001698545.2 Rhinopithecus bieti
ATTATAAATCATGCTGCTATAAAGACACATGCACATGTATGTTTATTGCGGCACTATTCACAATAGCAAAGACTTGAAACCAACCCAAATGTCCATCAATGACATACTGGATTAAGAAAATGTGGCACATATATACCATGGAACACTATGCAGCCATAAAAAAGGATGAGTTCATGTCCTTTGTAGGGACATGGATGCAGCTGGAAACCATCATTCTCAGCAAACAATCGCAAGAACAGAAAACCAAACACCTCATGTTCTCACTCATAGGTGGGAAATGAACAATGAGAACACTTGGACACAGGAAGGGGAACATCACACACCAGGGCCTATCATGGGGTGGGAGGAGAGGGGAGGGATAGCATTAGGAGATATACCTAATGTAAATGACGAGTTAATGGGTGCAGCACACCAACATGGCACATGTATACATATATAACAAACCTGCACGCTGTGCACATGTACCCTAGAACCTAAAGTATAATAAAGAATAAATAAACAACTAATACCTAGTTTTCACTAGGAACTTCTGTTTTTTTATGCTTCAAGTATCAGAAGCAATGACCCTGAGTGAAAAGAAAAAAAAAATCCTTTTTCTGAGGTACACACAATAGTCACTTTGGGTTATTTCTATCTAAGTCTGTAGTACCTAACATGTTTTATATATAAACCTTCAAACCCTTATGTTTTCACAGTCCTTATGATTACTCACGAAACTATTAATTGGCTCTAAATGAAATCTTGCATTAAATTCTCTTTTTCCTCTTATCTTCTAATATACAGCTTTGAGAAGAATTTTTCATGATTTTCTCCATTAACTCACAACATTCTCCTAAGCAATGATATCAACTGATGAAGTATTTATAATCATAAAACCACAGTAAATTAGACATAAACAGCAACAGAATGTTGTAATTTTAAAATGATGTTGTTTTCCTGTCACTCAAACTTCTGTACACTTTATATTCTTGACATTCAGCTTTTTCTTTACTACATGTAAATCAAGCATAAGCAAGACTTTATTTAAAATGTCACTTTTCGGCCAAAATATAAAAAAGAAATTCACAGGAGTGTTCAAATTATTTTCAGTTCATTCATCCATTTATGTTATATTTTAAGTTTTTTATATGTCTTTTAAGTTGATATATAATAGATGTACATATTTTCAGGGTACATGTGATAATTTTTATACATTCATGTAATCAAATTAGGGTAATCATATTTACCCATCACCTTAAATGTTTATCTTTTTTAATGCTAAGAACATTTGAATTACTCTCTTCTCACTACTTTTAAATTTATAATAATATTAACTATAGTCATCCTACAGGTCTATCAAGCATGAGGTCTTCTTTCTTCTATCTAACTGTATATTTGAACCCATTAGTCAACCTCTTTTCATCCCTCCTTCCCCCTTCCCTTCCTGGTGTCTGATAACCACCACTCTACTCTCTATCTTCATGATATCTACTTATTTAACTCCCACATATGAGTGAGCATATGCAATACTTATCTTTCTGTGCCTGACTTAATTCACTCACCGTAATGACCTTCAGTTCCATCCATGTTGCTGCAAATGACAAGATTTTATTCTTTATATGGCTGAATAATATTCAATTTTTTATATATACCAGATTTTTTTCTCCAACTTTTGTTTTAAGTTCAGGGATACATGTACAGGATGTGCAGGTTGGTTACATAGGTAAACGTGTGCCATGGTTTTATGTGTGCACAGATCATCCCATCACCCAGGTATTAAGTCCAGCATCCACTATCTGTTCTTCCTGGTTCTCTCCTTCCTCCCACCCCCTGCCCTCTGACAGGCCCCAGTGTGTGTTATTCCCCCACGTGTTCTCATTATTTAGCTCCCACTTATAAGTGAGAACACGCAGTATATATCATATTTTTTATCCGTGTATCCATTGATGGGCATTTAGGTTAATTCCATATTTCAGCTATTATGAACAGTGTTGCAATAAACATGGGAGTGCAGATGTCTCTCTGAAATTTGATCTCCTTCTTTTTTTTCTTTTTTTTTTGGATATATAACCAGTAGTGGGATTGCTAAATCGTATGGTAGTTCTATTTTTATTTTTTGAGGAAACTTCATACTGTTTTGTATAGTTGCTGTGCTAATTTACATTTTTATCAACAGTATATGACGGTGAAATATTTGTAATCATAAAACCAACAGTGTATGTGATGAAGTATTTGTAATTATAAAACCACAGTAAATTAGACTTAAACACATCCTCACCAGTATCCCTTCTTCCCTGTCTTTCTGATAAAAGTCATTCTAACTGGGTTGAGATGATATTTCATTGTGGTTTTTATTTGTATTTATCTCTTTAGCAAAGAGCCTGGCTGTAATGTGATGTTTATCATTTATTGATTTGCATATGTTCAAACATCCTTGCTTCTCTGGGATGAATCCCACTTGATCATGGTGAATGATGTTTTTAACGTGTCATTCCATTAGGTTTACTTGTGGTTTGTTGAAGATTTTCACATCCATGTTCATTACAGATATCAGCCTGTAGTTTTCTTTTGTTGTGACTTCATCTGGTTTTGGTGTCAGAGTAATGCTGGCCTCATAGAAGAAGTTTGGAAGTATTTTCTTGAGTAGAATAGACACGATTATTGTTTTCATCTGCTTGGTCTGTCATAACAAAGTTTCACAGACTGGATGACTTAAACAATACTTATTTTCTCAAAGTTCTGAAAACTCAAAATCCAAGAGGAGGGTGCCAGAACAGTGGATTTCTACTTGAGCAGAATTGTTATTAGTTCTTTAAATGTTTTGTAGAATTCACCAGTAAAGCCATTAGGTCCAGAGCTTCTCTTTAATAGGAGACTTTTCATTACAGTTTCAATCTCATTACTCATTATTGGTCTGTTTAGTTTTTCTGTTTCTTCATAGTTTACTCTTGGTAGATTGTTTGGGTCCAGGAATTTATACATTTCCTCCAGGTTTTCTAATTTATTGGTGTATTGTTATTCACAATAGTCTCTGGTGATTCTTTGTATTTCTGAGCTCTCAGATGTTATGCCTCCTTTTTCATTTCTACTTTTATTTGGGTATTTTCTTTTTTTCTTAGTCTAGCTAACAGCTTGCTGATTTTATCACTGCCATAAAACCAACTTTTCATTTTGTTGATCTTCTGTATTTTTTTAGTCTTGATTTTCTTTCTTTCTGCTCTGATCTTTATTGTTTCTTTCCTCTACTAATTCAGGACTTGGTTTATTAAATTTACATGTTAGTTCTATTTGATTTATAGTGACCCAGATAAATTACTGCTATGGACTGAATTTTGTACCCCAAAATTCTTATGTTGAAGCCCTAACTCTCAATGTAACTGTATTTGGAGATCCTATAAGGAGGTAACTAAGGTCAATAAAGTCACATGGGTGGAACCCTAATATGATAGAATTAACATATCATATTGCCATTGCCAAGAAGAAATACCAATGAACTTGCTATGTCCCTCCACCTCCTTCTCTTTCACAGCATGCTCCATGCACATGCTCACCAAGAAGAGGTCATGTGAGCACACAGTGAGACGACAGAAATCTACAAGGCAGAAATAGAGACTTCACCAGAAATCCACTGCTCTGACACCCTGCTCTTGGACATCAAGTTTCTAAAACCGTGAGAAAATAAACATCTGTTGTTTAAGCCACCCAGTCTATGAAATTTTGTTACGACAGACCAGGTAGATGAAAACAACAATCATGTCAATATTAGAGTCTTTAAACCAGCATACTTGAGAACAAAAGTGGGTAGCAAATTATATGAACAATCTCTATTAATCTTAAATGGCTGACCTCATAAAGGCGTAGCTTGGTTGACTGCAGAACCCAGCATGATTTGCACCAAAAAGTCCTGAAGAGTTACTCTGAAGATGTTCTTAATAATGCCAAAAATTACTTGATAAACTTTAATAGTAATTTATGATTTTAAAACATACTAGTAAGTATTAGGAATAGAATAAAGCTCCCTAAACATGATAAATAATTACACATACTGGAGAAAAGTTTAGACATATACTCTTCAAATTCCAGGAAAAGGCAGGAGTATCTATTATCATTCCTACTGCTCAACAAAGGACGCTATAAAGGAACACTCTCCTCCTCAGCTTGTGTGTCAAACTTCGTCATTTGGACACTGAGCCAAATCTGCTTGTTTCCCAATCTGTCAAAGCGTTTTGTGTGTGTGTGTGTGTGTGTTTTTTTTTTTTTTTTTGAGATGGAGTCTCACTCTGTCACCCAGGCTGGAGTGCAGTGGCGCAATCTTGGCTCGCTGCAACCTCCTCCTCCCAGGTTCAAGCGATTCTCCTGCCTCAGCCTCCCAAGTAGCTGGGACTACAGGTGCCCACCACCACGTCCAGCTAATTTTTGTATTTTCAGTACAGACTGAAACCCCTCTTCAGCAGAGGTGTTTCATCATGTTGGCCAGGCTGGCCTCAAACTCCTAACCTTGTGGTCCACTCACCTCAGCCTCCCAAAGTGCTGGGATTACAGGCGTGAGCCACTGCATGTGGCCCAAAGTCTTTCTTAAGGCACTATTATCAGCAGAGAATCTCACAATGTCCCCATAGAAATAATTCTATAAATTTCAGTTTTTATTTCTCTATGCATGAGTTCAAGTTAGATTTTTCCAAAGAGAGACAGACACCATACTATTGTCATCTAGGGGTTATCAATGCCTCTTTTACATACGAAATAAAGGTATAGATAAGATAATCTACATAAATGTGTAATTTAAAATTACAAAATATAAATTCAAATTGCTATTATATAAAGTCTTAATTATATTTTAAAAATGAAGTAACTTATAATAAAATATGTCTTAATATAAAAATTTTTAGACAAAACTACATTATAAGATATAATGAAGTACAGTCCACACACATACACACACACACACCCCTCCCACAGACACCAAAATCTAAGGATGCTCAAGTTCCTTACATAAAACGGCAAAATAGTATTTGCATATAACTATGCACATCCTCCCATATACTTTAAATAATCTCTATATTATTTATAATACCTAATACAATGTGAATGCTACATAAATAGTTGTTACACAGCATTGTTTTTTACTCTGTTACTTTTTATCATTGTATTGTGTGTTTTTTTTTTTCCAAATATTTTCCATTGAATCCATGGATGCAGAGCTGAAGAGTAGGGAGGGCCAACAACAAGCT
Organism: Rhinopithecus bieti; assembly: GCF_001698545.2. NCBI lineage: Eukaryota > Metazoa > Chordata > Mammalia > Primates > Cercopithecidae > Rhinopithecus > Rhinopithecus bieti. Next base: position 82,818 of record NW_016804798.1, read on the forward strand.
GATATTTACCTGTATGTATAGAACTGCAGAGAATGACACTGCCTCAAAGAAAGTCTGATATTGGTATTTGACATTAGCATTTCTTTCAATCATGTGATTTACCAAAATAATAAACAATTATTGGTAAGGTGATGCTTCAAAGTATAAACTTGCCTTGATTTATTCAGCAGATTTATCACTGGAAAATTCAATAGATAAAACACCATGAAAAAAAACATACTGATATGTAAAAAATTTTTTGCATTTAGACTCGGTTATTTATATACAGGTTTTTCTATATACCTCAATGTCTGGTCAGAAAATCAAAATTCATAGGAGTCTCAGGAAAAGTCTTCATCGTGTGGAAATATCTCATGCATTGTAGATAATACAGCACCCTCGATAGCTGCCAGTAGTATTCTCCACATACACACAATCACTGTGAGAACCTAGAAATGCCTCACAGTTTTTTTAATGCCCTCATGAATTACTAAACACTCCCTTAAGAGTCGCAGCATATCTTCTCATAAACCACTATCAACACCACCATTTCTCCATCCTCTGGACTCTTTCCATCAAACCCAACCCAAACCTCTCTGCTCTCCTATTTACAAAGCAAAACTCCCATACAGCAATGGCATTAAAGGGGGAGAATATAACGTTTGTGTTTCTATCACTGAGTCTGATTTATCCAAACAAATGTGCTTTGTTATAATAATATAAATGTAGAACACTGTTCAGTGATCAAAAGAGAAAACTGAGGGTTTTTTTTGAATCTCATTTCAGAGTCTTTGTCATCTTGGACCTTTCACACTAAGCAAAGTGCACATAGTAGGTGTGTTATCTTATGATGTTACTGTCTTGTCAACATATACTTTCACAGGGTTTTTGTCTGTCCTGTTTTTCTGTTTTTCTAAGTAGATAAAGGTTCTATAATATAGCTTTGTTTATTAAGTTGTGAACATTCCACTTTTTAAATTCATATTTCTCCTTTAGTTGAAGTTCATATAAAAACATTCCTCTTGTATTGCACAAAAGTAAACATCTTTATCAACTCTTCCAGTGAGTTAACATTGCGTGATATGTTTGATTCCCTTTACTATTTTAATCATTAAATTGTACTTTATGTTCATATCTTGTGAGTGTCAATAGATCACTGGTTTAATGAAGTGTAATAAATGAGTTCTTGATTATTGTTCTCATTAATCATTGTAGTTCCACAAAGAAGATCAGTGAAGTACACAGATACAATGTGGTGCCCTACAGTACAGAGTAAAGTGTGGATGCCAAGCACGGAAAATACAATTTTTAAAACTCAGGAAAAATAAGCCCTAGAGCATCACATATTAGAATCATATTGACATTTGGAATTTTTTTAACCCAGTCTGCACCACAAGGTGTAATTTGGTTTTTAAAAATGCCTATAATAAATAATAGTTCTTCAAGGTGTAATTTCATGATCAAAATAGATTATTGCCCCCACACAGCAGTGTTTCAAGACCTTGCAGGTGTTTTAACTGACAGCCACTGATGTTTCAAACTGTGGCCATGCACTGCACTGCTATTGCTGCAAGAGATTGTGATGGCTACTTGTGTTGGTATAATGCAAGCCTAAAGTATCTCCAAAATACAAAGCAATAGCTTTTGTAAACAGTCATTTACATGTTCTACTGTCACTACTAAATAACCAGTGACAAAGAGATTTTCGTCTACCTTCCTAAAATGTATTTTATTTCAAATGTCCTTGCAGAAGCACAAAATGCAAGTTCTTTCATTCCAAGCACTTGACAAGAACACTGGAAATATTAAGAAAATTGTACTTGGTTCTTCTGAATAGTAAATCAATTGCTTCATCTTATCTTTTTCTATAATATTCACAATGCTATTCTGGTATATATTTTAAAAGGATCATTATTAACCTTTTATATCCCTGAGAAAACCAAAGGTTAGAAAGTTATTATTTAATTATAATCAAAAGGCTAGAACATGGTTAAAAAAATAGAATGTAATTTCTGATATTTGGACTCCTAGTTAAATGCTCTTCACATTACACCTTCACAGATTCTTTACTGTGAGTACAAAGGATAATATGATCCTCCTCTTTTAACTGTAATTCTCTTTTTGTGTCAAAACCTGAAACTCTGAAAGGGTAGTGTATGTGGACAGAGTCCATGGCTGAGGATACAGAGAATCATTACAGTTCTTTTTTTGACCCCTATCTTTAGGACCTTTAGAAAATTCTTTATAAAAATACTTTGTCATTATTTCACATAAACTCTTTAATGGCACAGCATGAAAGTCCATATAGCATACAATATATGACAGATGGACAAAGCACTCATCCTTTGTTGGTGGCCAGGTCCCAACTTGTTCCTTGTGAGTGTTTTGTGGTCCTGGAACTAGGCACATCAGTTCCATAAAACCTGTCAATGGGATTTGTCCACTGATGAATTAGGCTTCACTTACATAGACCCACTGCCCCAGCACTAATGAATAAAGTTATGTAGTGCTTAGATCTTAGATATGTCCAGTAGTAGCCCTGTTGATGTGACACAACCAATAAAGTCATGGCAGAATGGATGGCCAGATATCTCTCCTCTCTCTGCTCCTCATTCCCCACCTCTCTGACTCTCCATCTTAGCTACAGAGGCACAGAATAGAGGCCAAGATAAAGTGAATATCCCTGAAAGTGTCATTATACATGAGAAATGAAACCTGGCTAAAAAATAAATCCTAAAAGAAAAATGAATTCAATAAATTACTCATTAGTCTTTTGGTTTATTGACCTTTAATGAATTGATCTAGAAGCCTCTGCTCCCAAAACTACAGTCACATACCTTGAGAATTGGGTATGAGCTCTGGGAAAGCTCATACCCAATGTGACTTCACAGACCGAAGTCACATACCTTGAGAATTGGGTATGAGCTCTGGGAAAATTGCTAAAGCTGTGGGTAAAGATGCTGCCACTTCCTTTGGTATCTCAAGCAATTAGGACCATGTATGCATCAAGTCATCAGTGGCCATCTTGCCACCTGATGGAGGGAGATACTGAGAATGTAGCCAACACAGAGGAAAATAGAGCCAAGGTATGGACAGAAACAAAACCCTAGCTATATAGTTGAAAACACATAGCAAGCTATTCCTGAAGACTGATGTCTCTAGACATTTCAGTATTATGAGACAATATATTCTCTTTTTGGTATTAAGCCCTTTTAAGTTTCTATCACCTGCAACCAAGGGTAGACCAAAAGATTATGGCACAGAGCTGAGAATATTTTTAAATACTACGGAAATATAAGAAACTTTTATTGTTGCCAAATAAATGCAAAAACTTCCTCCAAAATATTACATTTGATCTGATTCAAGTCCAGTGACTCCTTCAATCTTGGATATATCTTTAATTCAATTCTCACTGTCCTATAATTGATAAGTCAGTATGACCATTATTCAAGATTAAAAGAAAAGTTAAAGGCAAACAACATAGATTTATTCAAACTTAACTACAAAGCCCATGGAAGAAATGAAAAGATGTTATGAAAGTGTGTATTTGTGACACTAAGAAACACTATTCTGACTGCCAAATGGAAAAACATTAAATCCATTATGAAAATTATTCCATTTATTGTGCCTAATAAGTACTGCTGTGTATGTCCATGAATAGAGTTTGATTTCAGAGACTTTGTGTTAATCAGCATACAAATTTAATGATGACTACTCTTTGATAACAAAAAACACATTTACCTCAAAGAATAGGTAGTATTATTTAACAGCTCTTTCTCTGAAAATGATTGTATTCATAGTCCCCCCAAAACTGTTCTTTCACATATAACTCATCAATCAGGAACTATGCCATCATCCTGAATCGTATTTAAAGATAATTTTCACAGGAAAACTCAATATTATGAATTTCATTCCTTTGAATAATCTTTTTACATTCTAACTCTACTTTAAAAATTTTGATCCATAAGAAAGCTATTTTCAGGTTATGCTCATTTCATTTAAGATGAATGACAGTACTTATTTCAGTTTCTCATTGTGTATTCAAGTCTCTATTAAACAAGGGAAATAAAGATTCCCTTTTTGCTTAGATCAATTTTTTTGGTCCTAGCATTAAGAGGCTTATTTACATGAGCGAAAGCAATTTCTAAACATTACAAATATTGAATCTGATTTTCCTTCCTTCTCCACCATTAGAGATAGTAGACTGGCAAAAATACCAGGGAGATGCTGCTGGCTGCAGGTCCCCATGGAGAGAAGGAGTGCAGTTACAGAAGGGTGTCGGGGCAGAGTTTCCACTGGTGAACACAGCACACACACAGAGGGTGGTACATGGAGTACTTTGGCCAAAACTTCTCTAATCTGGGATGAGGCTATGGAATACTGTCTCCCCACTAAACACACTGGAATCCCAAATCTGAAAATTCAGCTAGGAAAGCAGCTCCTCAAAACCTGCTACGTCTACAAAGAAACTCAGCCTAAATATTGGCCACAGGAGAGAAAACAGGTGGGAAGGCAGGATGAAAATTTGTATCAAAGAACGAAAATGTTTTTCTCAAAACCCTGGAACATCAATTAATTGCCACTGGAAGGGCAGGACCCAGACTTCAAGAGTGAACTTGTAGCACATTTTACGAATTGCAACTGTGGCTGAGTTTTAGTAATGTTTCCCTCCTGGAATGTACTTAGCCATGTATATTTGAATCCTACCTATCTGTCCTGGCCCAGTTCCAATTCCACCTCCTCCAGTGAGATTCCTCTAACTTTTCCAGCTTGAAGTCAGTGATTCTCTTCTGAAATAGGATAGTTCTTAACCTGTTTCCTCTTGCATGAATCCTCTTTTACTCAAACTTATATTATTGCTTTAAAGCAATGTTCATGTCTTATATTCCCTTACAAATTATGAACTCCAAAAATGATTCTCTGCCTAATTTAATTTTTTATCTTAGCAAGGTACCTTGTACAATATAAAGCATTCAATAAATACTTGTGACATGAATGGTGTAGAGGAATGGATGTAGAAAATGTTAAAGACCAAGAGTCAGTCAACTTTTCCTTAAAGAGCCAGAGAATAAATATTTTAGACTTTGTGAGTCAAGAGAAAAAATTGAGAACATTATATAGGCATTTATGTAGCCTTTTAATATGTAACTATTTTAAAAAGTAAAAGCCACTATTAACTTTCAGGTTGTTTGCACAAAAACGGGCAGCAGGTGAGATTTGACAAATAGGCTGTAACTTGCCAAGCCCAGGGTTATGCCATTTTTTTAAATGCATTCATTAGGAAGGCCTGTTTTCAACAGATAATTTTTAATTACTCGATTTGCCCTTGAAATAATGTGTGGCATTTAATTGGGGCACATAATAATTGTTTTTGGCTACCAAGAGCCAAACCTGATTGTTCTACTTATTTCTGAGGCCCACTTAAAACACCTTGAGCTCAAAGCTTCTCTCCATATGTTCCTTATTTTACTGTATTTTACAATGCTTTGTAAGGTCGAAGGTATCAGATACCTAAGGATAAAAATTGTGTGATCTCTGAGAATCCCAAATAGTGGACAGAAAGTCATGTTCAATGATAGAGAAGTGGTAAAGGGAAAGTAGAATCAGGAAGCAGCATCTAATCAAGTTTTCACCTCCACATGTAGAGTGGTACAATTTGCAACAAGGCTAACCAGTAGGAAGAGCCAGGCTATGCACTAGAGTGCATTACCCGACAGTCAGAGAAATTCATCACTAAAAATATAACTTAAAAAGGACAACTATAGACTCTCACTTCTGGCCATGATGGCATAACTGGTGGCAGATTTGTCCTCTAGTAATAACTAGAAAACTTGGCAGAATATATGAAGTAATGATTTGTGGGCATTGGATGGTAGGCAAAGAAGACTATGGTTCCTGGGGGAATAGAGGCAAATGTGGTAGGCCATGCAATCACTTCAGTTTCACCAAATACACATTAAGGACTACAGTGGAGCGAGGAGGAACCCGAGAAAAAGATGAAAATATTTTGAATTGAGGAAACAAAGATCAGAATTCAGGGACGCTATGAGAGATGAAATGTGTGAGGCAGAAATCAGAAAGGAGAAATCAAAAGAACTCCAAAAATCTATAACAGAGTACTCTTGAATGTCCTCCTCAATACTAAAGGGCACATTCATGAGGTAAAAACTCCATGAGGCTTAGCAAATAACAATTATAAGGCGCTATAAGCTTAATAATTCCCAAAGCTTACATAGGGCTGGGAGGTAGTGCCAGAAAAAGCAGCAAGCCTTGAAGAGCTTTCTAGCATGGCAGCTGGCACAGCACTGGGAGATGGCTACATGGGGTATGCAGGAGACAGTCTGAGATGGCCTTGCTGAGATTTCCCCCAGAGCTCCCAGAGCCAAGAGGGCAGCCAGATTATTTTCTGTGTCCAAAGGTGGTGGAAGGATTTTATACATAAATACAAGAGCACGTGCTGAAGAAGTTTTAGGACCAAAGGATGGATGAGAATACGCATACCTAAGAAGATGCCCAAGGGCCAGATGATGATGCTGTGAACTAGGTCCACACCCCTCCACACATATCCTGGTATCTATGCTTTCAAACAGAAATCTGGGAAAGGTGAGAAACTGATTCGAGCAAACAATTAATTGAGCAAGATTTTAAGTTGTAGTCATGGGATAGTTACAGGGGGAAAGGCACTTCTCGCCAATCTGTTTCACTACATTATCATGATGATTACCATGACTGAGATGATGGTAGTGCCTAAACAAAACTGCTGTTACCCTGCTTAGTATTTGGCTCTTCCTGATCTCAATTTTTATATTTGACTTCACCGATTCTCACTGATGTGTTTCAGCTTTGTAAATCCCATTTCCAGCTCCCATATCTGGCTTTCCCTCCATACAAGTTCCTATGCTTGAAACCTTCCTTCTCTATCAAAATATGCCTCTCCTCTGCTCTCTGGGGATTGTGCTGTCTGCTTTGCGATTTTTTAATTCTTCCAAAGGAATCTATTCAAAAGGATACGTGCCTGCCAATACATTAATGTCGTATCTCTCATAGGTAAGGTATTAGCACAAACACTTCCTAAAGAATATGAATGACAGTCAACTGTTGCAAAAATTTTTAAAAAGATACAGCTTATCATCCAATCCAGGACACTTTTTAGAGGGTGCTATGGCTTGAATGTGTCCCCTCCAAAATTCATGTTGTCAATGTGATAGTATTAAAAGGTGGGCCTTTAATGGCTGATTAGGTCATGGGGGCTTCTCCTTTGTTCATGGGATTAAGGTCCCTATAAACGAGGCTTCACACCACTTTAGGCTAGCTGGCTAGCTTGCTCTTCAGCTCTTCAATCATGTGAGGATGAAGGAAAGTAGCCCTCACCAGACAACTAAACCTGCCAGCACCTTGCCTTGGACTTTCCAGCCTCCCAAGCTGTGAAAACACAATTTCTGTTCTTTATTAATTACCTAGTCTCATGTATTTTGTAATAGCAGCACAAATGGACTAAAGCAGAGGGAAAGTGGTGTTAATAACTTCTCTAGGACAAAAGTCATAAATTGGGTCTGATCTGATGAACCTGAGTGTATGATCACACATAAAACACTCCACTGCTACAATAAAAAAATACCAATTTTCCAAAAATATATTAAGTACACTTTTATTGTATAATGTGCCTAGTTAATGGAAAGTAATCCAAGAGGGAAAGAAACAGATGAAAGGACTGAGAAGAGAGTAAAACAGAGCTGTGTAAAAACATGAACAGTTCAAAGGGGAGATCACCAAGTCAAGAAGAGAATTGCAAAAGGCCATCTCCTGCTTATATAGCCCTCATCATTTCCCCTCTTCCATTTTCAGAAACTGACCTCTGAAATGACCTCTGCTACAAAATGATCTTTTCTATAGATGTATGCATTACTGAATCCCACCTCAGATCCAGTTTCTTACACATCCACATAGCCTCAGTTCCTTGGAATTCATTCATGACCCAAGTGAAGTTTATCTTCACTTACCTATATATTTTTAAATATCATATTATAGATATTTTGAACATACCCACCTAAATTATCCCTCCAATTTGATTATTAAAAAAAAAAGTCCACATCACATTATATCATTTTTTCTTTAATTACTTTAGTTTGAAGGCCTAAGGTCTCTTTTTTATAACAACAATAACATTATACCTTATAAAAATGGCAACCTTTAAGACTGCCTTAATGTTATCAAATATCCAAACTAGTCAAACATCCCCCATACAACGTTTTGGGTTTTCGCTTGTTATTATTGGTGTCTGTTTGTTATTAATTATTGCTTTGCTAGACATTCCATTGATGTGCTTAATTTTATTTTAAAACTTATAATTTATTGGTTGAGGACACGAAATCACTTGACCTGTAGATTTTTATATTTTTATATTTTGCTGCTTATACCTTCATATTATAATCTAACCTGTTTCTCTGTCCTGTATATTTCTCATAAACTGACAGTTAGAATTAGAGGATTGATCAGATTGAGACTGAATTTTTTCAGAAATAGAGTTTTATAGGTTATCTTAGGTATTGCCCTAGCACCGTATCAGGAAACAAATAATGGCTGATTGTCCCTCTTTGTGATATTTAGATTCTTGACTGAATTCACATATTGCTAAGCCTAATCCATTCATTATAAAGTTTCCCAACAGTTTCTCACCTCATAATTTTATTCTCTGTTGATAATGATTGCCTAGATCCATTAGTTCATCAGTAGTGGGAAAATAATAATATTTTAATTCGATCACTTTCTACATTTATTAGCTAGAATTATTCTATTAAAAAAGAATTTTCCCTTGGGCAGTTTGTCCAGGAAAGGTATAAAACTTTCCAGTTTTCAGAATAACTCACTGGTTCCCTAGCATCCTCCAAAAGTGACTAACTTTTTTTAGTATACATATTCATGTATTTTAACATATTTGATGTGTTTCAATGTATTGAAGTTTTTATTCCTTTTGGTGATAAAATTTTTTAGCCCATAAAAAGCCCATCATGTTATGCCCTAATACTTTTGACCCAAGCTTCACAGTTTTTGAAAAGTTCTTTGAATTCTTGTATAAGATTTTTCAGGCTTATCTCGTACGTTCTCTATTTCCAATCTGGAACCAGCTATTTCTCCAAAGATCTGTAGTTTCTTTCAGTGGGAAATAGTGTTTAGAGATTACCAGTGGCCTCAAGGAGTACTCACTGCCACTGTTTCTAAGTTTTTCAGTAGCTAGAACCACATGAAGCTGAATTTTTTTAAGTGAAAATGCATCATGAGTTTACACTGGTATTTCCAATCCAAATTTGCAATTATAGAATTTTTTACTTTATTTTTTACTTGTTTATCTTCTTTTCAATAAAAATTTGGGCTACTAATGATGATAAGATTACTTATTTGCATTAGCTTATTATTATAATTACAAAGTAACAATGGCAATATTTTTACTAAAAATAGGATAAATTAAAACAGTCAAAGATGTATTTACAGTGACTTTGCTCTTGGTACATATACCACTACAGATGTACAGACATATTACTTTGTTTTAAAAGTATTTGAAGTAACTCCTCTTTGCTAACTAAATTATCAAGTCAATACATAGTTACATTCAATTATTTTATTTGCTTTATATTTTCAGACTTTTTAAAATGTTTTAATTTTATATTATAATTATAACAAAACTTTTTCAGGATTCTGGAGTCAAATCTATTTATATAATCATTCATTTGCATTACCTTTGTTTCATATTCCTTTAACTTTTATTTACATTTTTTATTTATTTGATAAATAAATTTAAAGATGACAAAAGAAGGCATCATTCATACACGTTCACACCAAAACCAATGTACTCCCCAATCCAGTATTCTCTTAGCCAGATCCCTCCAACTTCCCCATATACATGTTTTTTTCATTTTTTGGTATACATTTTTGACATAAGCAACAGACAGGTGAGCATGCACACATGCATACGCACACACACACATACATAGTTTTCCCATTTTAGGTAAAAGGTATTTTGAACACATTGTTCTTATCATTACTTTTGTTTATTTAGCAGTTTCCTTCAGATTCATCCCATGTTGATATAGACATATAATTCACTCTTTTTTATGGCTTCTTAGTACTCCTTCTGTGTGGGCACACCACAAAATATGCTGCAATGAAGAGAATTGGGTTTGCTTTCTCTGCCATTGCTAATTTGTCTCTAATGTTCTTTTCAATGTAACAACTAACTCAACTAACTCAACCTTCCTCAGGAACCAAAACCTAATACTTAACATATCTGACACTCCTACTAAGTCTCCCAGCCCTTTGAACACTTCATTTTGTTTATATGACAACATTACTGCCACAAACACCCATCCTCCATTACAACTATTATCCTAGAACTTATTCCTCTGTAAACTTTAGAGATTATTTAATTCAACTACTTTATTTTCCAGATGCGGAGACCAGTCCCAGAGGGATCATCTGATTGTAATCAAGGTCACACAGCAGGGATGGCTCACTTAAGACCAGGTGACTTACCGTGAAGTTAAGAAAGCACAAGCTTTAACCTCATTTGCCACTTCTAAGACCCAGGAAAAAACTCCTAGCAATGTGTTCATGTTATCAGATGTCCTTGTGAACTTTTTAGAAATAACTTATTTTAACTCAAATCGATTAGGACCACTGTCTCCGTTCACTCTGATTTCCCTCCATCATGTTTGGGTCAAGTGGCATTGGAGTGACAGTGGACATCTTTGAAATCTAGCTAAGAGAATATTTATTAGGCTAGGAATATACTGCTCCTAATCTGAATGGATATGAAACATGCCTTCCCTTGTCACATTTAAATTTATTCATTAAATGAGATAAACTAAAAATTAAAGGAATATGAAATTGTAAAATGATACAAATGAATGATTAAAGCAATAGAAATTATTCAGACACTAAGAAGGGCATTATTATCAAAAATTTCAGGCTTTATCAAAAGTGGTAATTCATTAGAAAAAATATATAATCTTTAAATTAATTTAAAACAATTCAAGAGTAATTGATAAATGAATGAAGAAGAATATATCTCATGAATACATTAGAAAAATACATTTCTTGCTGACTGAACATGAAATACTGACACTGACCAAGGTAATATAAAACAATAAAACACGGTTACAAGGACAATGATGAAAAACCTGCTCTAATGAGTGTCATCAATTCAAAAAGTATTTAAAATTAGTCACTGCCCAAAATCTTTAAACACCCTAAAATGTTGCAACTCATATGGAAGAAATTTGATCATACTTCTCCAACTTGGCAATTTATTAACATTACATGATCTTAACAATAACAAATTAAGAGGCTAAAAGAAAATTTTCTAACTCTAAAAAACAATCTTGATCTATTGTAGTTCTTTTCATAAAAGATTGCATGATTAATGCTTCTTTAAAATGAGGCAAAAGGAAAAGTTTAACAACAAACTTGAGTAGCACTTGTCATTCTTGAAGGCAATCCTTATAAGAATAATAGAAGTAAGAAGAAGTACTCTGTGCTAGACACTATGGGATTTATAAGGATAAATAAGACAAGTTTCTGCTGCTGATTTAGAATGTACTATGACAAAAAAAAAAAGTTTGTGGAAAACAAAGTTACTGAAAAAAAAAAAAACAAGAGCAATTCACATCCATTCAGGAAGTCAAAATTTTTTTTTAATATTTAATGTAGATGCTCGTTTTTGAAGGATGAAAATGATTTCAAAAGATAAGGATGAAAGATAGGGCATTCTAAGTAGAACTAGTAAGATGACAACAAAAATGGAAGCAAAAAATTACGGACTGTGCCAAGAAATCCTGTATGGGCAATCTATAAACTGTACATTAGAAAGACATATTAGAGAAAGAGTAGGTCAGGATCAGATAGGACATGAACACTTGAACTTTATTTGGCATTTCTGTGGGCAGAAAAGTACATGTTATATTTTTGATGATGCAGGGTGCAGCACAGAGAATACATTTGGGAAGAAAGACACTCGTGGCAGGGAAAGGAGTTAGAAGGCCTTTACAATATTTCTAAACAGGGATAATGAAGTTTAACCTATGGTTGCAGATCAAAGCATAAATTTATGAAGCACTGTGAGGTAGAAGCCAATAGAACTTTGAGAAAGAAAAAAACCTTTTATCTGACAAATGCAAGCCCCTTTAAATTATCAGGCCCAGAAAGACATTTAATATGTAGGTAGTCACATCTCACTCCCCCTTAAGCTAAATAACAACCCCTTGAAGCCACTTGCTCTGTGGGTTCTAGACTGATGCCAAGTACACATAAAATGCCATGCATCCTCCAGTTCAACAATGTATAGCCAATCACTAACCAATGTTATTTCTGCAAACCAATGAGAATTCTTGATGAACAACTTTGTAATCACTCCTCTCCTAATTTGTCCCTTTTTCTTTTAAAACAAGCCTTTCTTCCCCAAGGCCCCTTGGAATTGTGTCCCAGAAGGAAGTCCTCAACCTTTGTGCTTGAATCAACTTTGTTTAAACTACGTTCTGACTCATTTATTTTAGGCTGACAACTTGACAATATATTGGGTATTAGAGGTGGACTAGGAGTAAATAGTCCAGGTTTTCAAATCTAGATGCAGATTTCCAGGAGCAAAATAAAAAGTTTAAGCATTCCCTCTGTTCTTTTTCCCTTTTAAAGTAATATAATAGTGAATTGTATGTTTCTTCCTCCAACTGTCTTTTTCAAAATTCTACTATTCATGCCCTACATTATCTTGGGGAAATACAAAATTTTAAGGAACATGAAGGGCTTTCTATCACTGATTGCATCAAAAAGCTACTGAATAGAACATAATCTTATTTGTTGATTTTCATAGGAATTTTGTGCTAATTTCATCTTAAATCTCTTGAACTGAAACTTTGCTGTCTTTTCTCAATTTTTATGTCCTTGTTTTGCCATGTACATATTAAATTGCTTGATTGCAATAACTTTCATCTGATTATAACAACACAAAGTTGAATGCAACATATTAAAAACTGCAGAGTGCCCTGGTCATAACTCTACTCTAGATTTCCCCTAAACTGGATGTGCAAACACTGTTTTCAAGCAGACAGGACAACATGGGATGAAGTCACAGGCCTAGTGGACTGCCACTATTCAGATAACAATAACAATGATGCAGCTAAAGTTCACACCATACTTGATTCAATTAATCAACCAATCCATCACTACGCTAGTCCTCATAATCAATCAAAGAGAATTTTGAAAAATAATTTTTACCTTCCAGGAACTTTCTGTCCCTTTGAGATGAGAAGAAAAACAATCTTACTGTTTCAGATAAGCATTTGATTAAACACCACAGTAAGAAGTTCAAACTTAGTTAAATAGCTAATCATTTAGAAAAGAAATCATGTACACTGATTGGAGGAAAGGGGAAATCTTTAAATCCAAAGACATAGTTGGTTCTTGAAAGATCATTCTGCTTAGGACTAGCAGAGAAAAGAGAAAAAAGCACAAGAGCATTGGAGGGACACAAATTCACAGCACTGGCTTGAGCCCAGTATATACACAAAACAGAACAAGTGCTGATTTGGGTGAAAAGAAGGCAACTATTAAGAGAAGGAAAAAAGATTGCCCAAACAGAAGGACTTTATCATGGAAGTCTTGTTAGACACAATTCGATGGGTGAGGAAAGTTATTGAAATTAATGACTAAGAAAGTAAGATAATCCAAGTGGAATTTTTAGGAAGATGAGCTGACAGGTGTGTTGACAATCATTTGAATACTAGAGAGACACTAGAAGCAGGAAGGCAGTTAGGAAGCTACTCTAATAAGAGGTAGGGACAGCAAAATGATTGGGATAAATATGAAATGCAAATGAAAAGAAAGGAAAACTAAGTCCCCCAAAAGAGATTCTGTGACTCTATGAGCTATTAGGACTGTTACGACTATTCGAAAATAGAGAATAAAAAAATTAAGGCAAATTTTTGGCTGCAGCTAAATGCTAAATTAAAATAGGTTATTTTCTTCACTCTTGAAGTACTGTTTTATCCATTTTTTCATTTGGTTTGAGCATACCTTGTTGGTTAGCCATACCAAACAAGAGACATTAAGGCCTAAAATACAAATGTAAACTTTCAGGGCAAAAGAAGAAAACAATTCTCCAGGATTGGAGGAGAAGAGTGTTTCTCTTAAAGTTAATAAAACAGAATGATGGGAAAAGAAAATACAGTAAATTGAAAGCTTCTCTAAAAAAGAATAAAAAGAAGAAGAAATTTATATATAATAAATATATATTTATATTTATACCTATTATTTTAATGCACACAACTCAGAAACTTGTTTTCAAATAAAAGACTGAAACGTGAAATGGTACCCAGATTATACAGTTAAACACAGGAAGAGAAGGGACTTAACAAATTTCAGATCGATCAGTTACAGAACCTGCTAGGGAATGCAGCCTGCAACCTAAGTCTTCCCATAAGAATTAGGCTCCTTTCCCTCTTCAGTCTCCTTCCTGGGAACTTAATGAAGGAAAGCCTTTCCAGATATTTAATAGGGGAAGTCCTATGTTCAGGTTATTTAGAGAAGTGCTGATAGAAACTAGCGCAGGTTATCTAAAGGAAATAAGCCTGAAGATGCTCCTCTCATGACATCCAAAGCAGAGATACTGCCATACACATGGTCCCAAATATCTATCTACAGAAACTTCTCAGCGCATCTTATGGAATAGTGCTCTAATTAGGTGATAATACTGACGTGGTACTTCCAGTGGAAAAAGGCTAAAGGTAGAAAAAGGAAAGGCTAGTGGTATATACCCATTTAATGTAGAAATAAAGGGATGAATATACATTCGATGAATTTACCATGTAGGAAACCAGATAGCAAGCTTGTGGATATTGTAAGAGAGAACTTTCCAGTGTTGCTGGCCTAGAGTTGTGGGATAGGAAACCCACTGGGGCTTCTGATAGCAAACCCTCCCATGACCCATAAAGGCCTTCACCAACCACGATTCTCTGACTCATATAACTTTCCCTGTTCCAAGACTTCAATTTTGGCTCAAAAGTGAAGAGGCCTAGCATTTGAAACACACAAATCAGAAACAAAGTAGTCAAAAGAAAACAATAGCAGCATACAATTATAGAAGAGCTTTCTCCTTTAGGTAAGATTTAAAATAAAAAAAGACATTTAAATTGTTTTTCTTTCACTTCTCTTTGAATATTTAACTATAAAAGTAATGCAGATTTAGAGAAATCATGCACAGAATATTGTATATGTATCCATAGAGCTGGGCAGAAATAGAATAGGTTGTTGTTTGTCTTTTTTAACTTTATCTTTTGTACAGACAAAATATTGTATACCAGGTATGTCTATCTTTAATTTTAAAAGAAAAAAAATTAGATTGCTTGATCCAGAAACTACATGACCCTCATCCTACATGAAGATAGCTATGAAATTTTACTTCTTTTTCTAACAAAACGTGATCATTTTTGTTCTGAAACTGAATGTTTCTTTTTAATTTTTAAAAGTATGTTTATTGATAACTAATAACGAATTGTGTTGGTCCACATTATGAATAATGTTGAAATACCATGGCGATTACAAGCTAGGCTAATATTTAGTTACAAAGTCAAAGGGTATATTAATAGATATAATGTCCAATACATACAGCGCTTCAAAACAATTATATGCGATGGTATACCCATAATGTACATGAGTCATAAGGAGATGTGGAACATTTTTTCCTTATTCTGTTTCCATGCCATGTACATATGGGTATACCCACTATTCTAATAACTGCAAAGATGTGACATTATATGAATAACTTACTGACTATAAAATTTTGGTAACCATACAGTTGTTTCAGTTTCTATGCAAAAATGCTCTAGGAACATCAATCTGGCACCTCTGTGTATTTGTAAGATAATTCCTGAAGAAGTGCGAGTCAAAGGGCATGTAATGTCTATTAAGTGGGCTATTCAGTTGAAGTATGAGCACAACACCTTCATATCTGTCTCATGATGGTCTTCCCTCCTAACCTTCAAGCAGATTGGTAACTTTCCAGTCCATTCTTACTTTTCCAATATTAAAAAATTTGGCTGGTCCCAGACTCTCTCCATTTAAATCTTCTCTCTTCTCCCAACTCAGACCTGACTCGTTTCAGATTCTCCAGAGAGAAAAGAAACAAGGACTATTCCTTTTTTTTTTTTATTTATTATATACTTTAGTCTAGGGTAACATTGCATAACGTGCAGGTTTGTTACATATTATATTGTGCCATGTTGGGTGCTGCACCCATCAACCGTCAGAAACCCAGCAACCCAAATGTTCACCTGTGACAGACTGGATAAGAAAATGTTGCACATAATACACCCATGGAATATATGCACCATAAAAAAGGATGAGTTTGCGCCTTGAGGAGCAGGATGCACTGGAAACCTCATTCCTTAGCAAACAGCACAAGAACAGAAAACAACACCGCATGTCCACCATAGGGGAACTGAAGCAAGGACTACTTTAGGATTTATCTCCTCCTACGACAACCGAGATTTAGGCAGTTGAGGGTTCTTTACTGGGCTTGATTGAGTAAGGGAATGGAGAGATCCACCTTAGTTTCAGCTCTTTCCTGGATCATCTGCCATTTGAGAGAGGTAAGGACAGACAGATTGCATCCAATTGGGCAATTTTTTCATAGGGTGACCTAAAACGCCTCCTTAGAATAAAGAAAAAAATCACCTAGTTGTGTACAGGTTAGGACATTAACTCAGACCAGAAAAAGGTCCGAGTTAATAACTTGTTATACACATTTTAAATTTTAAGCAGATATTAATAAAGCAGTAGTAGCTGAACAAATTTTCACCCGGTCCCCACAAAATTATATCAAACACTATTTATCCTCACCAAATTTGAACCATTTGCCAGCTGGTAGGTGAATAATGGGTAAGCATTTAATCTTGTTGATTTTCCTGTCTAGATGAGAATTGAAGCACTTTTCTTTTTATTTATTGGGCCATCCTCATTTATTTTCTGGTACCTGTCCTATAAATATACTTCCATTTTGGGGCTGGGTGCACTGCCATACCTGGAATTCGCCAGCACTTTGGGAGGCGAGGTGGGTGATACTTGAGGTCAGGAGTTCGAGACCCGCAGGCCTAACCAACATGGTGACGAATCCGGGTCTCTACTAAAATAGCCAAAAATCAACGAGCATGGTGGTGGGTGCCTTAATCCCAGGCTACTCAGGAGGCTGAACAGGAGAACACTTTGACCGGGAGGCAGAGGCTGCCAGTGAGTCGAAATCACTCATTGCACTCAGTCTAGTGACAAGATGAAACTCCCACGCTCAAAAAACAAAAAAGATTACTTTTCCTTTGCCTATTATGTTCCCCATTTGTATTCATTTTAATCTGAGTGCGTCATTTCCTGTCCTTTGCCTGCTTAGGCTAGCCTAGCGTTTTCCCAAAATAAACAACATGTATTTATTTTATAATTATTAGCTTGTTTCGTTCATTTATTAATTTGAGCCTCAGGTTAATTTCCTTTATCGGTCTTCTAGATGTATTTTAATTTTCCTAGCTCTTAGGTGTACGGAAATCTTAATTGTAATATATTATTATTTTTTGTTTAATACGATAGTTTCAACGTAAAGTATTCCTCTAATACCACCTAACCGTGTGGGGGTATTAGTCTCGATCTAGACCATCTGAAATTTAAATGTCATCTTCATAAGAGTTACGTAAAATGAAGTCAAAGATCCATCACATGCCCAAGAGATACACATGTTTATAATTGATTGCTATTTGAATGTCACTCGTGAACAAACTTGGGGCCCAATGTGAATGTGCCCACAGAGCCCCTGGCAAAACATAGGGGCCCTGAGATGTGTGTTCAATTTTTTAGGTTCTTGGGGCGAAAGTCGAATCTTGCTATAATTACTAGCTGAGTGCATGGCAGTCCCATAATTGTATCTCTAGGTTTATGTACTATGAGTGAAGGATTCCTTAGGCCTGATAGAATGGGATTTCATACAAAACTTGTCCTTAGGAGGAAGTCTAATATGTAACTATGAGAAACATATTAATTTTATTAGTCGATTTTTACAGCATTACTTAGCTTTTAGTCACTGATATGTCAGGGCTGAAATTGAGACAAAATTTTTACCAATGTGAATGCCACATTATTACTATAGCAGTAATGTTTGATACACAATGTTTATAAAATTATATACTGTTGGGAGATTTACCGCCTTTATCATTAAACGGAAATGCAGCTTGCTTCCTAACATGATATCAAAAATCTTTCTCCAATTAGCATACAACTAAACAGATGCACACAATTAGGTGGAATGAGTCATGATGCCAGGGCACCCTAGATAATCACCTGATTAATCTAAATCAGCTGTTCTGCAGAATTATGGCATCAGATCCCCTTTATGGCTATTGAAAAATTATCAAAACTGCCAAAAAATTCATTATGTGCCTATATCGTGTGTGTACTATATTAGAAATTAAAAATTTAATTTTTAAAACATTTATTCATTTAAATAACACAATAAACACATATATTTACAACCAACATTTTTATTTAAAATCTAAATTATCAAACTAAAATGTAGTGAGAGAGAAGCTTTTTTACATTGTCACAGATTTCTTAGTCCTACTCAATAGAAGAACCTCATCATCGCTGTAATTCATTTGTGGGATATGTTAAACATATACAGAAAATCCAACCACATACAGATACCGTAGTTCAAAAGGGAAGGGGTATTTTAAGAAACTTCGATTGATATTCTTTTTTGATACTATACTACAGAAACAACTGGTATCTTAAATGTTGGAATACGGAATTTGAAACCATGTCAATGAATATTTTACACCCTTTAAATATCGTTACATTAAAATTTATTGGCCTATTTTGTAGTTTGAATGGATCTTTTACCAAGCATGATTTTGTAGCATTACACATTGATCATCTGAAAAATATTGATTCTCAAAATGTTACTCTTCTAAATTTTGACACATTATATAATATCCAAAAAAAATCACATTTGCTAATATTTGCATCAATATAACTGGGAAACCTTTTCAATATTGGGAAGCTGTTGAGCTGAAGGTGGTAGACATAAGTTTTCCAAAATTTGAATTTTTTCCTGAAAGCTTGAATTT
This sequence comes from Rhinopithecus bieti, assembly GCF_001698545.2. Classification (NCBI taxonomy): domain Eukaryota; kingdom Metazoa; phylum Chordata; class Mammalia; order Primates; family Cercopithecidae; genus Rhinopithecus; species Rhinopithecus bieti. The sequence goes on from NW_016804798.1 coordinate 101,945, forward strand.
CATCTTTGGCAAAAAATATTGTCAGTAGTTTCCTTGAAGTGACAGATTCACTTCATTTGTTTTCAAGAAAATGTCTGTCAAGTACCCAAGTCTGAATAACAATCATTTGTCTGTCAGTGGTTCTCTGAAACAAAATGCTTTTACATGAAAAAAAAGCAGATAGTTCAGTCACATCTCACACTACCTCAAAGTGCTCTCTTTGCAACGACCACAATACTCCCAGATGCTGTATTCATGCTGCATGCTTACTTCTCATTTCATCACACAAAATATTAAAAAGACATGTATTAAAGGTCAAGATTTAATAAAATTAATAGTTTTTACTGGTTTATCAGGGACATTCTTAGGTGAAAATGGCCTTTTTTTTTTTTGGCTGCAAGTAACTGACAGTGAATGCCATGATCCCTGGTGCAGTTTGGTGCCATTGCCTTGAATCACACTAAGGTACCAACAGCCTTATCCCATCAGCTTTTGTATCACCATGGCCAATGTCAATATAGGAAAAAGGGAAAATAACCTCTTAGTATTACTATAAAAATAGTTGTGCATTTGTGGACCTCTTGAAAGAGTCTTGGGAACTCCTGGAGATCTACGGTTCACCCTTTGAGAATTCTCGTCTAATTTAAACAGCTGACAATCCTATCTGGTTTTCCAATAGGACTGGTTTAGGATTTGTTGGGGATGAGGCAGGGAGAAAAGTGATGGCATAGAATGAAGAGTCACATTCCCACAGTTGTTATGGGAAGTCTTCTTGTGACTATGAGGAAGCAAGTCTAAGAATAAGCCATACAAGACAGGGTGCCAACCAAGAACCTTCAGAGAAAAATAAGGCCAAAGACCCCATGGTACCCACTGTTCCACTGAACTTTTTGATTACATGAGCTTGGGAAGACTGCACTAATTCTGAGACATCAGTTGCCTTTTGGTTCCCCAGTATGAAAATACCTCTGGTGATTGTTAGTGGACTCTTAAGTGTAACTACTTCCACTGGGAAAACAGAACTGCTGGGGCAACTCAGGATACTTCCCAAAGTCCTTTCCAGCCTTTAACCAGGGCTACCTTAGCACGGACCTTAACCACTTGGGAAAGTGAAAACAAGATAACCCACGTGTTCACCATAAGAAACAATTTTGTCTGAAAACAAGGAGTCTTTTTCCTGTGCAGGATAAGTTTCTACTTATGTTTACCAGCCAATTAACCTGGAACCTACACACTTGTTTATTTAGCCTCCAAAACTCATACAGCTCCCAACGACCAATCCCTCATTATGCCTTTAACAGCAACTACCAGACACAAATGTGCCATCCAACTCATACTCTGTTTGGTAGGGCTAGGAATAACAGTGGGAGTAGGAACTAGATAGAGTTAGCAGACTTGCAACTTCTTTATCCTATTGCTAACATTTGTCCAAGGATTTTATGGAAAGCTTGAATGACATGGCCCAAAGTATTGTCACCATACAAAATAAAATAGACTCCTTAGCAGCAGTCACTTTGCAAAATAGAAGTGAACTAGATCTCCTAGCTGCTGAAAAGGGGTGCTTATGTCTTTTTCTAGAGTAAGAATGTTGTTTTTAGGTCAACCAATTAGGATTAGTAGAGATGTCGCCCAAAAACTAGCCAGTTGGGACTTTAAGATGCAACAACAGCTGTCTGAGTCATGGGCTCCTGATCAAAAATGCTAAATTGGGTTCATAGCTCCTTCCTCTGGCCAGCCAATTATTAATAATTATACATGCCTTGGTCTTTGGACCATGTTTGTTAAATCTTTTAACTAAATTTATTTTCTCTCACCTAGAGACCATCAACCTTCAGATGATCATGTGACAAGGTTTCCAGCCAGCTCCAGGTGAAGGCACCACCACAGCCATCAAGAAGCTACCCTGTCTCCACTAGACAGAGCAGGTAAAGAATTCCGTGATCCCCAGTAGATAGGGACTGCACTTCAAGTCAGCATGAAGCTGTTACAGAAGAAAAACCATCGGTCCCTCTGCCTCCCATAAAGATTTAGGAGGATCCCATCTCTCAGGGGGAAATGAGGCAGGAGAACAGGGTCTGGAGGCAAGGAACCTAAGGTTGATTCATACTGACTTGCTAGAACTGAATCAGAAGAAAAACCGCACTTCACCACACCCAACTCACAAAAGGATCAGAGGCTACACCCTTTGCAACAATCCCCTTTCCACTGTGTCACAGATGAAAAATGTAAAGTACATCTGACTGGTCCCCTCCCACAACCAATCAGACTGCTCGGAGGCCAAGTCTTCATTTTCATAGGGTGTAACTTTGTAACTTCACTTCAGCCTCTGATTGGTTGCCTCCCACCTCTGGAGCAAGTAATACAAAAAAAGGGAATAGCTAGAATCATTTGAAGTGGCACCTGTCATCAGCAGGAAGTCCAGTGCTGGTCTCCAGCAGGGCTGACTTCTTTTTGTATTTGTATTTGTTTTGTTTTTTGAGACGGAATCTCGCTCTGTCGCCCAGGCTGGAGTGCAGCGGCCGGATCTCAGCTCACTGCAAGCTCCGCCTTCCGGGTTTACACCATTCTCCTGCCTCAGTCTCCCGAGTAGCTGGGACTACAGGCGCCTGCCACCTCACCTGGCTAGTTTTTTGTATTTTTTAGTAGAGACGGGGCTTCACCGGGTTAGCCAGGATGGTCTGGATCTCCTGACCTCGTGATCCGCCCGTCTCGGCCTCCCAAAGAGCTGGGATTACAGGTAGTATTTGTTTTAATTAATTAAAGATTAGGCCAGGCACAGTGGCTCACGCCTGCAATACCAACACTTCAGGAGACCTAGGCAGGCGCATCACCTGAGGTCAGGAGTTTGAGACCAGCCTGGCCAACATGGTGAAACCCTGTCTCTACTAAAAATACAAAAAAAAAAAAAAAAAAGTAGCTGGGCATGGTGGCACACACCTGTAGTCCCAGCTACTGCAGCAGGAGAATCGCTTGATCCCTGGAGGTGAAAGTTACAGTGAGCCAAGATTGCACCACGGCACTCCAGCCTAGACAAGACAGCAAGACTCCATCTCAAAAAAAACACAAAAATTAATTCACTAAAATTTCTTAATTTTAATTGCTATTTCTTACAATCAAAACGCTAACTGTTCCACTCACAATTAGGACAAGCCAATGTTTTTTGGTTTTAGTGTATGGTTATCAGATTCACTGAAGAGTATATGTACTAAACAAAGATTAAAATACAAACAATAAAGCTATAAAACCTCATGTATCTTACCTCTTTTCTCATACACTTCTCTTTTCTTGGGATCATAAAAAGAGAACGCATTTCCAACTGCATCCCTAGAACATAAAGTATAATTAAAAAAAAGGAGAGAGAATACGTATTTTTCTTACAACTAATGGATGCCTGGTACAAAGCCAAAATAGCAGAGATCCTTCTTCTGACCAATTTAAATTAGGTGACGTGTAAATGAGGTTATGCGTTCCCAAATTAGATTTCCTGAAATTTGTTTTATTATCATTAATCTTTGGCTTAGCACATGAGTAGATGGTTCCAGAATTCACGTAAAGAAGCTAGGTAAAAATGGCTATCTGGATACACTCCTCATACTGCTAAGACTCATTCCGTCAAATCCCTTCACAAATCACTCTCCCTGCCATCATGAGTCACTGAAATCTACTGCTATTTTATGTCTTTTTCCAGGGAGAAAAAATCTTTACCAACTCCTCATAGTTTACACTCTCAAAAGTCTGCTCCATTACTGTGGGGATATTAAATGCCAAGCTCTTGTTTGAAAATACAGGCTGCTTTCAATAAGGCAATGAAACTGCAATCGATTCTCTGCCTTCAATGAGATTTAGACACTTTTGCTTCAATAAAGCCTGTTATTAAGACACTTCCTTTTCTAAAGCATTTCCTGGCATTTTTTTAAATGAGCCCATTCTCATTTTATAAAACCATCTTGAATCCTGTTACCTTGACAACAAGACAACATATTACATACTTCATGAAGACCAAGAACTAAAGGCAGGAGAGTCTAATCTAGCCCTTCTCACCATTTAAGAACTCAAATATGGAAAATTTGTGGCATGATGATAAAACATTTACCAACAGTTTCAAGAAGTGCTGAAATTACTGCCTCATTCACATTTTTCAGATACGTGAAAGTATTTTATGCAACAATCAATACATAGAGTGCTTATATGTTTCAGACAGTATTGTAAATCCATAAAATTAATAACTAAATTTTCCTAGCTCTCTGAGTGATATACTCTTATTATCCCCATTTTAATGATGAGGAAACTGAAGCATACAAAGTTTAACTTATTCAAAGTCTCAGGGCAAGTAAATGTCAGAACTTAGTTTCAATTAGTTTTGCTCCTGTCTAAGGACCAAATAGACCTCAAATTGAGTTATTTGTTGTTTGCATATAACTGAAGATTATTTGTCACTGCACTTGAAATTTAAACCAAATTTAATGTTTGGTGGCAAAAAGTCAAAAATACTTTTCCACATCACAAAGAGAACTGTCACACCAAACACTCCCACCTGTGTTACTCAGCCCCAAATACTTTGGTCTTCCTTATCCCATTAGATATCAAAGAAAGACAAATGAGAGATGAATAATAGCTAAAATTTCTGGAAAGAACAATGTTCTTGAGACACTTTATATACATTGTCTCTTTTTTTTTTTTTTTTTTTTTTTTTTTTGAGGCCAAGTCTCGCTCTGTCACCCAGGCTGGAGTGCAATACAGTCTTAGCTCACTGCAACATCCACCTCCCAGGTTCAAGTGATTCTTCTGCCTCAGCCTCCAGAGCAGCTGGGATTATAGGTGCAGCCATCACACCTGGCTAATTTTTGTATTTTAGTAGAGACAGGGTTTCACCATGTTGGCCAGGCTGGTCTCAAATTCCTGACCTCAAGTGATCCGCCTGCCTCGGCCTCCCAAAGCGCAGGGATTACAGACGTGAGCCACCGAGCCCGGCCTACACTGTCTTATTTTAATACTCCTAAAAAGAAAGGCATTTTTATCTCTGCTTAATGATTAGAAACTGAGGCTCCTAAAACCATTCAGAGGCAGAGACAGGAATCAAACGTAGCCTGTCCCTGTCCTACACTGCTACAGTTCTTACCAAATGTGCTACCACTGATAACTCAAAAGCCTAAATCGAAGTGGGAACGCTCACTGATCTGCATAATTACCTCCCTTTAAGTAAAAATGCCAATTCCTCTACCCTTTGGTTCAGATGCTATGCCTTCAACCTGTTGATGTTTCACTTGAACCAGGCAGCAGACTCACATTCCAGAGTCTATTCCGTGTCAAAGCTTGTATTGATTTCTGTTTGTTTCCAAAAATCTTCATTTTTAACATCATTAGCATTACTTCCTCACAATAGAGTCCCCAAAGTTGAAATTGGAGTTTAAGGAAATAAACTTATTTCCTGCTTTTTATGGTCTTTAAAACACATTTTAAAATTTTTTAACAAAAGAAGTCCTATCAAATTACATTGCCACCATAAACTTATAATCTCAAGAATTTTATTGTATCTTTACAAAATTCAACATTTTGCAGTTTTTTAAAAACTTCACTAATTTAGCAGAAAATAAAGGAATCTAGTTATCTTTCTTTCCCTTTTTTTTTTTTTGTTTTTTGTTTGTTTGTTTGTTTGTTTGTTTGTTTGTTTGAGTCAGGGTTTCCCTCTGGTTATTCAGGCTGGAGTATAGTGGTGTGATCTCAGTTCACTGCAACCTCGACCTCCTGGGCGCAAGTGATTCTCCCACCTCAGCCTCCCGAGTAGCTGGGATTACAGGCCCATGCCACTATGCCCAGCTAATTTTTTGTATTTTTAGTAGGTATGGGGTTTCATCATGTTGGCCAGGCTGGACTCGAACTCCTGACTGAAGCAATCCACCCTCCTTAGCCTCCCAGAGTTCTGGGATTACAGGCATGAGCCACAGTGCCTGGCCGATTTTTTATTCATCGATATCCATTCTCAACACCCTCAAAGAAGAAAAGAGAAACTACAATTTCAGAAAGATAAAATAAAGTAGTTCTTCAATAAGCTAGTAATTTCTAACAAAACTTCTCCCAATTTCCCATGAAAATATCTACAACACAGAGAACACAGGTGAGAAGTCACAACTGATCTCAAGTTTTCTACACACAATTGGTGGCTAATCCTGTAGTTTACCCTCAATCACTGCCTCATTGCCAGTGCTGCTGTTTATTAGCTGTGGACCTTAAGCAAGTTACCAGCTTCTGTCTGTCTCAGCTGTCACATCTGTACAAAGGGAATAGAGTAGAACCTATTTCAGAGATCGTTATGAGAGCTAAGTTCATACATGCAGAGTTCCTAGAATAGCACCTGGCAAAGAATGTCCAAATACATATGAACTGGCATTAGCTGGTATTATTGTTGTCACTGTTTTTCCAGTGTTTCTGAAAGTGTAGAAAGTGTATCGCTGCAGACATACAAGATTAGTGGTGATATTCAAAGTTATTGTAGAGTGTACTTGTAGGTGTCATTAAATGGCATGAATCACATATGAGAAAATTGTACCTTTCTTTTTCAATTCTCATTTAGTACTCTGATTACAGCAAGATTAAAGCTTCAATTTGATGCCACAAATGTCTTTATCATCTATCTGACAATTGAAAATCTCCTTCATTACCTAAGAGAGCAGGTCTCAGACCACACGGAGTAGTATTCCACTAAACTTTAATAACAAATTGATTTGTTTTAAGCAATTTGCTTTCTTAAATATTTTCTATCCCTGTCATGTTTTACTAATTTTTCTTTTAAGATAATGTAAAGCTTCTTTTATAAAATATTCTTAACCAAAAAAATGAAGGCTCTATTTAAAGAAAATATGAAATGGGCAGTATGCAGATGTGGCAAAAATCAAGAAATATACTAAAAGATTTAGTTTGGGAAGACTCTAATACTGTACTGATACTCCTAACCAGACATCAGCAAACTTTTTTCTGTTAGACAGTTAATATTTTAGGCTTTGCAGAACGTATGGTCTCTGTCCCAGTGACTCAACTCAGCAATAGATAATATGTAAATGAATGAACATGGCTATGTTCCAATAGAAGCTTTATTTATAAAAGTGGGTAATGAGCTGGGCACAGTGGCTCACGCCTGTAATCCTAGCACTTTGGGAGGTGTAGGTCAGCAGATCACCTGAGGTCAGGGGTTCAAGACCAGGCTGACCAACATGGTGAAATCCCATCTCTACTAAAAATACAAAAATTAGCCAGGCGTGGTGGTACATGCCTGTAATCCCAGCTACTCAGGAGGCTGAGGCAAGAGAATCGCTTGAACCCAAGAGGTGGAGGTTGCAGTGAGCCAAGATTGCACCACTGTACTCCAGCCTGGGTGGCAGAGTGAGACTCTGTTTCAAAAAAAAAAAAAAATGGTGGTGGCTGCTGCATTGGGGCCACAGGCCATAGTGTGCCGATAGTGCTCTAAACTGTGAGAGATTAGGATCCTGGAATAAATGTTTGACTATAGTCAAAGTATTCTTTCCAAGGTCTCACTACTGAAACAGAAAATATAATAAAATAGTTCATTTGAGATTGGGAGGCTTTTTGAATAGTGACTCTCTATTAATCTTTTGAAAGGCTGTGTCAGGGATATCAGATAAAAAACAGCTTCCAAATTTTAAGAAGAGAGAGAATGAATGAACAGCACCTAAACATCTTTTGCTAATTCATATGAAAAATACATGTGTAACACCAGATCTAGGCACTGTCCTAGCAATTTACATGTGTTAAAACTCATTTATTCCACATAAAAATTCTTTGAGGTTGGTAGCAGTATATTCTCATATACAGATAAGGAAACTGAGGCATACACAACACCTCGGAGAGGCAAATACTGTTGGACAGTATTTGAACATAGACAGGAGGCTCAGAGTCCATGTTCTCACTCTGCTGATGATGCTGCCCTCAGCATCATGCACAGTGGTTGGTTGTGTTTTCCTGCAAGCTTTAGCTCAACTTAAAATCTGCTTGATATGGCAGGAATTTTTTGCCGGTGCAACTGAGAGAAATTCAAGGTTTTGAACAAGGAAGAACATTCCTTGAGCAGGAAATGAGAGCAACTGAGAGCAATTTCACATAATGAGTTATCACAACTTTGTGAGCCTGCAGTAACTAGCTTCATGGTAAGTTCTGACATCCATAGCCTCATATAGGTAGGGCCAAGGAGAACCTGCCAAGCTGTTTTCAGTGGTTACACAAAGACAGAAGCATGGTGGAGGCTGCTAGGCAAGAAGGACACCCGATTGCAGTTAAAGTAAATATTGATTTAAAAATGTAACATAATTCTTCTCTTCCAAGTTCTCATAGTTATTTTTTTAAGCTGGCTATAAACTGATCTTAATGTTACACATCAACATGGATGGTGTTCATCTTCACAAATTTTATTTTATAGTTATGTTTTGTGAAAACACAATTTCAGAGTGTGTGAAATATATTTCTGATGGTTTTCATACATGTCCCATTGGGACATAAGCCTGAAAGACAACAATACCTAGCAGTGATTATGGAAATCAAAAATGAAATGAAAGGTTTACAGCCTAAAACAATCAACATGAAGAAAGGCATGCCTTCTAAGTCTTCCCTACTCCAGCTACGGCAAATATTACACAGATGGTAACAATGAAAGTACAAAAACAGCTTCCAAAGCTATTGTTATGAATTATTCCAAAAAATGAAAATATGCTTTCATTTAGAAATAAATGTAAAACTTCCATATCTTTTTGAAATATAGAATAAAGAAAATGGTATCATTAAGCAACAAAATTGGGGTTTGAAGAAGTTTTCTTGTTGGTTTGCCTGTTTGATTTCAGCAATCATGTGAATAATGAAGAAAATAGAAGATATTTGGGGATATTAATTCATCACCCATTAATCACTGTCCAATTGTACCAGGAGCAGGGGCCAAAGAAGCATCTGGACATGTTCTAAGAGCAGCAGGAAGGATACTAACAGTCTTGGTCCTTGACATCCTTCACATTCTGCTTTCTGATGTCCCTTTTTAATTATTACTCATTTTCCTTCTCCAGCGTTCCCTCTCTCCTTCTCTACACTCTCAGAACTTCCATCCTTCCACAGGAATGAATGCAATTGCTTTTCCTGGGACTTTTACAAGGGAGCAAAGGGAAGAGATATTAGGAATTTCCATGCATTGCCACATCTTTCTCCTCCTCACCTATTCACAAGGTTGACCCTGTTACTGTAGCTGCTCTCTGTTATTCTCTAAACAGATGAAACTTTAGAAAACAAGGGACAACTACTCATGAGAATTAAGGAATAACACAGCTTTTAAGATTGACTTTTTTGGCCGGGCGCGGTGGCTCAAGCCTGTAATCCCAGCACTTTGGGAGGCCGAGACGGGCGGATCACGAGGTCAGGAGATCGAGACCATCCTGGCTAATACGGTGAAACCCTGTCTCTACTTAAGAATACAAAAAACTAGCCGGGCGACGAGGCGGGNAAAAAAAAAAAAAAAAAAAAGATTGACTTTTTTATAATCACCTTTTTCCAAAAATAATTTAAGGAGGTTTTCAGAGACATATTCCACTTAACATTATTAAGACAAGCGGGTGAAGTTTTAGGGCAATAGATTAAATGTAAGTAGGAAAAAAGAGATAAAACTGGATTGAGCTCATATACTCATGAAACACATCCCTGAAATGTCCTCTTCTTATATATGGGCCACAAATTCAGTTTTATAGAGGTCAGTTCAAAAAGGAAAGCACAATTTGTTATATTACTCACGGTAGGCATAAAAAGAAATTATAACAGTTTCTCAGAAGAAGCTCAAGTATTCCTGGAGATCATGGAGAGAAGATAATGTTCTCAATAACATCATTACAGGAAGCACAGTAAAAAGTTTTGCAATACATATTACATACTACCCTCCAAATCAAAATTTATAACAAGCTATTCTATTCTACAAAAAAGTTCATAAGGAAGGCATCAAAATATGGGGATTCAAATCAAGAAACAGGCCAAAAATGTAGAAATTACATAGGGGCCAGTGGCTAGAAACATTCCAGTTCTCTTTTTTTTTGAGTCAGAGTCTTAACTCTGTCACCCAGGCTGGAGTGCAGTAGTGTCATCTCGGCTCACTGTAACTTCTGCCTCCCAGACTTCAAGTGATTCTTGTGCCTCAGCCTCCTAAGTAGCAGGGATTACAGGCATGCACCACCACACACAGCTAATTTTTTTTAAGTAGAAGAAGGGGTTTCATCATGTTGGCCAGGTTGGTCTCAAACTCCTGACCTCAAGTGATCCGCCTGCCTTGGGCTCCCAAAGCCTTGGGATTACAGGAATGAGCCACTGCACCCGGCCCCCAATTCTCTTAATCTTAAAAAAGTATTTCTCATACCACCAAAAATTAGATTCACCTAGGCTCAGAGAATGCATGTGTTAGCCAAGTCTCTGATATAGGTCTGATATGGGTCCCAAATCCATGACCATCGACCATTTACCTATTGTCCCGCAGATTTCCAATGCATATCTTCTGCACAGGGAAGGGAAATGAACCCTTCACTCATCACTGGGGCTGAGGCCCCAGAGTCCTATGTGTTCTTCTATCCAGTGAGCCAGGCTGACCACCTATGAGCCACACATGAAAGAGGTGAATACCAAAAGTCCACTGGCTTTCTAAATTGATTTCCTCTAACATATCAATATTTCATCCCTTAACAGCTGTGAAAGCAAAGTGTCGCCAAGGTTCAATCTGTATCATTTTCAATCATATCATTACTCCTTTAAATTAGCCTTTGTAATTATCAGACGCTACACCACAGCACTAAAAATGAACCACTGCTATGAACGAGAACAGAGCCAATTAAACACAGCAGCAGAGTTTGCTCTGATAAAAAACAAATCCCAACTAAGAAAAGGATTCTAGCATTGGAGTCATAATGAGGTAACTCAGGTTGAGAAGACAGTCTCATTATAACTTCCTGGAATTCTGCCATTTGTAACAATAGTGATAAAAATTCCCTTTCAGTATGATATATCTTAGTCAAGTGCTTAACCCAAGGAGATTGTACACTAATAAATTTTATTTGGCTATTTATATACTACTTGAAGGTAAATAATGCTCTCTCTCACACTTATATGTACATGTGACCCCCCCAACACACACACACATACCCTGCAAGGTATGTTTTAGGATGGTAATGGAGAGTGTGAGAGCATTCTTGATGTCAAAGTTGCTATAAGCCAGCTCCCAGACAAGTGACTTTAACATGTACTAAAGAGGCCGGGCACGGTGGCTCAAGCCTGTAATCCCAGCACTTTGGGAGGCCGAGATGGGTGGATCACGAGGTCAGGAGATCGACACCATCCTGGCTAACACGGTGAAACCCCGTCTCTACTAAAAAATGCATGTTCTCACTCATAGGTGGGAACTGAACAATGAGATCACTTGGACTCGGGAAGGGGAACATCACGCACTGGGGCCTATCATGGNCGACAGAGCGAGACTCCGTCTCAAAAAAACAAAAAAACAAAAAAACAAAAAACAAAACAAAACAAAAAAAAAAACCATGTACTAAAGAAGTTGGTAAAAATTAATGAAAGAAAAAACTATGGAAAAGCAAGCTGGTATGGTCTAGCTCTGTGTCCCCACCCAAATCTTACCTTGAATTGTAATCCGAATTGCAATCTCCATGTTGGGGGAGGGAGGAGATTAGATCATGGGGCCAGTTCCCCCATGCTATTCTCGTGATAGTAAGTTCTCCCAAGATCTGACGGTTTTATAAGAGCCTTTTCCCCACTTCACTCTGCACTTCTCTCTCCTGCCACCCTGTGAAGAGATGGCTTTCACCATGATTATAAGTTTCCTGAGCCTTGTGGAACTATAAGTCAATTAAACCTCTTTTATTTATAAAGTCTCAGGTATTTCTTCATAATAGCATGAGAATGGACTAATACACAGGTTTTAAAAAAACCCAATATGTGATGAGATGATTAAATACTGAATGTGGTGAGTACCATAGTTTAGACACAAAAATAAACATATTAAATGCATTCATCAACTTTATCTCATATTCATTCTACTTTTCAATCTACAGCATACTCTAACAGGCCAGAACACATAAGGATTAAGGAAAGAACCCAAACATGTTTGTGATTCTGCCTATAACTCCAGTCTCTGGGACTTTCTTGCAGGAATTTGTCTCTGGGAGAGCAAGGTCTTTCTCAGCTTCTTTCAATGTCACGCTAGTTTGACTGAGCTTAGGTGATTCCTTTTTTCACCTTCTTCAGAGTTCTGTTAATTAGTGTTGAGCCTTAGCAGACCATACAGATAAGCTGACAAATGACCAAAAACATGTTAAGAGAATGCTGCTCAAAATTCCCTTGCTGCCTATCAGAAATAATTGGTACCTTTCTTCAAGCTTTCCTAGGAAAATGACAAATCAAGAGGAAATGCCTTTAATTTCAAAGGGTTTTATTGGCTCTGGATCACAAAACATGGCAATTTATTTTACCTTTTTTATTATAAAAAATATAACAATACTGAAGGATTACTGATTGAAGTTATAGAGTTTAATATCTGTCAAAGTACAAATCCCAGGGTGTTTTAAAAAAATCTGAGGATATAAAGCTGCTAAATGCCTCAGTCTGCTTCCTTCACAGAAGTCATACTGTCTAAGCAAACCAACACTTTTGATATGAAGATGCAGATATACTCCACGTTGGTCAATGAAACAAATGATAATCTACCATCTTGTAGAAGTAAATGTATAGACTACTTTCTGTTTACAATCCAGATAAACAAAGGGAAAAAGTATACTTTCTGCTCATTTAAAAAGTTAGAACACGAAGCTATAACCACCTCTGTTTGTTGTCCAAGATAAAGACAAAAGAAGCTTCCATCAAGCTCAGACAAGACTGAGCAAAACACAGTATGGGGCTGACAAAATCTGGCGGATCTGTTTGTTGATAACAATGAAAACATCACTTTAGAATTGGAATCAACTAAAAATGTATTCTTAACTTTTTAACTATTCTTTCATCTCCCATTTAATGTTACGATGCATGTTTGCCATTTCCTTATTAAATATTATATAAAGTATGATTATTACTATACTTTGTTACAGCACAGCACAGGTGTAACCTGTGTGAGGAGTGGGTCTGAGGCAACTGCGATCCACATTTAAGTGAAATCTTCCCTATGCTTTTTTAGATTGTACATGCTTCTTGGAGGCCATCAGAACTGTTTCACCATGTCAACTTTTCAATGTTCAATAAGCTACATAAATACAGTAAATATGAGTTTTAAGAATCACAGCATTGGCACATAAAATGCACATGTATCGGGAGAACCCGCTCCCGATGTTTAACGTGGTTTCTTTTCTATTTCCTAAGTGTCTCGGCTGGGTTAAGAAATAAAGGGAAAGAGCACAAGAGAGAGAAATTTAAAGCTGGGTGTCCGGGAGAGACATCACATGTCGGCAGGATCCATGATGTTCCCCAAGCCCTTAAACCAGCACATTTTTATTAGTGATTATCAAAAGGGGAGGGAGTGCACGAATAGGGTGTGGGTCACAGAGATCACATATTTCACAAGGTAATAAAATATCACAAAGCAAATGAAGGCAGGGTGAGATCACAGGACCACGGGATGAGGCGAAAGTAAAATTGCTAATGAAGTTCCTGGCACGCATTGTCGTTGATAACATCTTATCAGGAAACAGGGTTTGAGAGCAGACAACCTGTCTGACCAAAATTTATTAGGTGGGAATTTTCCTTGTCCTAATAAGCCTGGGAGTGCTACAGGAGACCGGAGCTTATTTCATCTCTTCGGCTTCGACCATAAAAGACGGGACGCCTTAAGAGGGGCCATCTATAAGCCTACCTTCAGGGCGCATTCTCTTTCTCAGGGATGTTCCTTGCTGAGAAAAAGAATTCAGCAATATTTCTCCTATTTGCTTATGAAAGAGGAGAAGTATAGCTCCGTTCTGTCCGGCTCACTGACGGCCAGTTCAAAGTTACCTCTCTTGTTCCCTGAACATCATTGCTATCCTGTTCTTTTTTAAGATGTCCAGATTTCACATTGTTCAAACACACATGCTCTACAAACAATTTGTGCAGTTGATCACAAGGTTCTGAGGTGACATTCATCCTCCTCCGCTTACAAAGAAGATGACGGGATTAAGAGATTAAAGACAGGCATAGGAAAACACAAGGGTATTGACTGGGGAAGAGATAAGTGTTCATGAAATCTTCACAATTTATGTTCAGAGATTACAGTAAAGACAGGCGTAAGAAATTGTAAAAGTATTAATTTTGGGAACTAACAAATTTCCATGAAATCTTCACAATTTATGTTCTGCCGCAGCTTCAGCCGGTTCCTCCGTTCAGGGTCCCTGACTTCCCACAACACACATGGAGCCTCATTTCTAAATGTCCATAATTTAATTCAAGAGGCAGGCCTGCATGGTGGCTCACACCTGTAATCCCAGCAATTTGGGAGACTGAGGCAGGTGGGTCGCTTGAGGTCAGGAGTTCAAGACCAGCCTGGCCAACATGGTGAAACCCCATCTCTACTAAAAATACAAAAAATTAGCTGGACATGATGGCAGGCACCTGTAATCCCAGCTACTCAGGAGGCTGAGGCAGGAGAATCACTTGAATCTTGGGAGGCGGAGGTTGTAGTGAGCCAAGATCGTGCCATGGCACTCCAGCCTGGACAACAAGAGTGAACCTCTGTCTCATTTAAAAAAAAAAAAAAAAAAA
>NW_016804798.1:116796-127949 GCF_001698545.2 Rhinopithecus bieti
AAAAAAAAAAAAAAAAAAAAAAAAGGTATTTGTGGCTATTTGAGCATAATTATGTATCTTTTATGCACAGGAAATTATTTAAGCCATCTTAGTTTGGAAATTGAAAGTTAGCTACTATCGTATATAATGCCTCTATTGGTAAGGTTTTTGTTTTACAGACATCTAAAATCTTGAGCATATCAGCTTCCTAGTCTACCAAAGTAACACATCTGATCCTTGTTTTAAATTTCACCAAATTATGTATGTTTCTTGAGAAAGCGTATGTCACATAGTCTATTTATTGCTTTCAAAACCTGAATTTTTCCATCAAGAGAGTGGGATACTTTCTTCTCTTTCTTTTTTTTTTTTTGTTTCAGTAGATAAATGGGGACTCCAAATGAGCAGTTAATACATGTAATTTTTATTACAATATCTGATCTTGCCCATTCTTAATGAAATTTCATAAATGTGGGGTTTTCTTAACTCATCTTCATATATACACAGGTAATTTCTGAACATTTGTTAGAATTCATCCAACTTTGCATGTAAACAGTTAATAAAAAGTCTCTAACAGAATTTTAGCTGTGTGGTGGGGTATAAACCTTAAAGGAATCCAGTTAATAAATACTCAAGCTTATAAAAACAGATACTTAGAAAATGATTATTCAAAGACTCACTGAAACTTTTTTCCAACATTTCTTTCAGTAGCAAATTCTCTAAGGGCTTTGAAGTCAGTGATTCAGCGAGCATGTGTTGATTTTCTACCTTGAGTCAACTATTCTAATGAGCATGGGGTTAGAAAAGATGAGAAAGTCTCAGGATCTTCTCTCCTGAAGTTCAAGTTTAGTAGTTGAACAAACCCATAAACTAATAATAATAACAGTTGATACATTTAGACTCTTATTTTGTCTCCAAAAGAACCTGAGTCACTAAATTAAAATTATTATAAAGTAACTATAACATTAGACATAAAAACAAAGCCCAGAAAATAGCAAACATAATTCAATTTATACTCAGATGTACTAGAATTAGTGATGAATAAGAGTAGAATTCCTATATAGAACCCATAGATGGGAATTGCAGAATGTCAAATTACAACTTTGAATACATTTATATAACTAGATTATACAAATAAGCAAATATCTATCAATCAATAGTTGGCAGATAAGTCATTTATGCTACTTTGTCATGTCTATTGCCAATCTGAAAGGTTGCTGATTTTATAGATGGCCACACAATCACTTATTTGAAGCAGCACTTTGAGTGGAAGGGGGTTGTGGGAGCCCAGAAAAAAAGTGATAAATTTGCTTGTGCCTTCTTCTTTGTTTCCTCATCTAATCTAACTTTTGGAGATTTAAATCCTTTGAGAAATATTAGACTTCTAAATGAATAGCTAAATAAAGCATCAGCCCTGTAAAAATTTGCTGAAATCATTACACTGTAGTTTTAAAACATTAGGCCCATGATTCAAACTATATGTAGGACTGAAAAACAAACTTGTTTTATGTTCTACCTATGTTACAGGCATGGAACTTTAGTGGACATGGGTTTATGTTTGACTAGAATCAGAATCTCTTTGGGAAAAAAAGCTACACTGCTGTCCTTGGTCCTGATACCCCTAAGTATGGGCATATAATGCAGGCCTGGCCAAAGGAATTGAGTCAGGAATGACCATATAATCCAAGTCAGTCCAATTAAGGTCATTGGCAAGGCCTTGGATGAGCTACAAGGAAAGAGATGATAGCTTTAAGAATAAGGTATGTCTAGAGATGCTGGTGGCCAGCCTCACCTCTACATTGAAAGACCCTACCTATGAATGAAGCTGGCTCAGAGAAAAGCAGAGTCAGAAGACAGAACAAAAGGTTCAGATCCTTCATGATGTTAGTTATACTTCTACATACAGCATGCTTGATGTCATATTTTCCTCTTGAATTTCTTGGTGATCTAAGTCTTGATTAACTAGTTTACATGTATATTGAGTACTCTATATCCATGGGTTTGGCATCCATGGGTTCCATCAACTGTGGATCAAAAACAGTTGAAAAAAAAAGAATGGTAGCATCTGTACTGAACATGTACAGACTTTTTTTCCTGTCATTATTTCCTAACCAATACAACAACTATGTACATAGCATTTGCATTGTATTATGCATTATAAGTAACCTAGAGACTATTTAAAATTTAAAGGAAGAGTTGCACAGGTTATATGCAAACACTATACCATTTTATATGAGGGACTCGAGCATCCATGAATTTCAGTACTTGTGTGAAGCCCTAGAACCAATCCCCCATGGATACTGAAGGATGAATGTACATACTGTGTACACATACAAAGTGTGTGTGTCTGTGTGTGTGTGTGTGTGTGTGTGTGTGTGTGTGTGTATTCTGGCATCTGCAACCCAGAGTCCTGATTAACACAGTGCTCAATAAATGTGAGTCCCCCTCCCCTCTCTTCTTTTCCTCCTAATTTCTTCATGTCTGACTTAGAAGACTGCCAAAATAGGCACATTAGACTACATAGACTTTTTAACTGTAGACTATTAGACTATATAACAAATGAATTTATGTGAGACAGAAAATTGTTTGAAAAGAAGAATATTATTGCATCTGAACATAATTTTCTTAAATTACTAATTTTATATCTGATTTGTCATTTAGAGATAGAAAAATTACTGTGCATCCCAGTTTCTCTCTGACTAAAAGATAAAGTAAGTGTCGTGAATTTAAAAAAAAGAACTCATTGTGGTACAAGAAGACAGATGCATACAAGCTTCACAAGCCTAATTCTGGAAACTCCCTAGAACATTCAAGAGAGCATATACTATAGCAGGGGTCCCCAACCTCCAGGTCATGGACTGGTACTAGTCTGTGACCTGTTAGGAACCAGGTTGCACAGCAGGAGGTGATGAACTGCAGGGGAGTGAGCATTACTGCCTGAGCTCCATCTGCCTCCTGTCAAATCAGCAGTGACATTAGATTCTCATAGGAGTACAAACCCTATTGTGAACTGTGCATGTGAGGGATCCAGGTTGCACACTCCTTATGAGAATCTAACTAATGCCTGATGATCTGAGGTGGAACGGTTTCATCCTGAAACCATCCCCGACCAACCAGTCCATGGAAAAATTGTCTTCCACAAAACCGGTCCCTGGTGCCAGAAAGGTTGGGAGCTACTGCACTTCAGTGTATGTCAGTATTTAATGAAAGCTCTTACTTTACTGAAAGACCTAATTCCAAGAAGATTTATCCATTTTTTAATCCTTTTGTAGTTTGAAAAGTAAATGTGTGATATCTCACCCTATTCTTCAGAAAATAAATAAATAAAATCTTAATGCCGTTTCCTTGCTAAACCTAATAGTGGATTAGCTAGACCAGGTACAAAATAAGAGATGTCAGAGGGAAGAAAACGGGAATGGTCTTAGTTCTCACAGAATATTCTAAGGAGATAACACAAAATTGTTTGTTTTTCTATTGATGTTTCTCCAGTGAAAAGCAATGGGTAAAAATTAGGGACCAGGCTATGTTGCTGAAAGCCTGCACCCTCACGTCATCAACAGTTTACAGGAAATTAAACAATAGAAAAAGCACCTCTTTTTTTCCCAGGTGGACTTTGAGGAGTACTATGTAAGACAAAGCAAATTACTCAAACCCCAAATTATTTTTCAAACCCCTCTCCTTTCCATGATGTCCCTCCTGAAACGGAATTGTGTGCTTTTCCAAGAGCATGCAACATATATTTGTTTGTATCTAATCAAGTCGTTTATCTTCATTTAGTTTTATACTTCCTCTAGGTGCAGTCAACATATCTTATAAACTTACAGTGAAAGCAGAAGAATGCCTACGCAGTCCTAGGATTTGGCATAGGCAATCTAAGCTTTAAATGATGGTACTGGTATCCCAATTAAAGTCAAGATGTGCTTCCAAACACCCTTGGACAAGTAAGCAGATACACGTAATGTCACCTCCTTTCTTAGCTAATTCTTATCCTTTATTTATGTCACTTACTCAATATGTTTTCTACTTTTTCTTCTTTTTTCATTGCTATATAAACCACCAACATCAGAAAAGACCATGCACAGTCAATCTGCTGCCCAAGTGAAATATCTGTTTAATATTTCAGTGTTTCCAAAAATGATGTGCCACTGGTTTGGCTCTGCCTGTAATCTTGTTTTCAATTTCTATCTGCCTTGGGCATCTTCCTCCTGCCGCATATCCATATGAGACTAACTACACCACATGTAATGCTGGATGCTAGAAATGCCCTGATACCAAAACATGTGATACAAGGACGATCTGCTTTTCCCCTTATAATTAAATGCTAAAACTGTAGGTATACTGTCTGCCACTCGGCCCCATCACAAATACATCCAACAGATGCTACCGCACATGACCCAAGTTCAGTACAAAGGAATGATGTAAATATGCCCCTTAAAAAAATTTCACTGGGGACTGAGACCCCTTGGGGTTGGTTACCTTGTGAAGGAAAGCAGGTGTTAAGGTAAAATGAAGAGCATAGCAATATCCAAGTTAACCAGCACTTTGTGGCCTCTGTACAAAGCCAAGTTACACATTTGCCTCATGCTTTAAAACACCTGTCATCTCCTATTGTGAGCTATCCAGGCTCTGAGTTGGTGACAAATTAGGATTAAACCCACCAACAACTATTCACCTCATGCCCATCAGCCTGTGCTCTGAAAAGCCCTCAGACCCCTTCAGACTCCTCAGCAGCAGCCATTATTTCCTTTCATAACTGCTACCTTCCAGCAAACAGCACTCAGAAAGACAGCCCATCTGAGAAAACATGCTTTCATCTCTGCGCTCCCTTACTGCTAACAAGCTTCCCTATAATAATCATATAAAACCTAACTACGCATGTTGGGAAAAAAAGGCTTTTTTGTTAAAACCAAACCAAGTAGTGCAGATGAGGTCTGCAGCATAAATTTAGAGCCATTAGGATACTGTGGACAAATTACTGGTGATTCTGGTTACAAAGTGTAATAGTTTGGCTTAAGAGGATTAAGCACAACAAGAAATCTTGAATTTTATAACTTTACTCCCAAATTCAGTCCAAGGTCAGGCTTTTGGTCTTAATTTTACTGATTTATCTTTAATATTATCATCTAACCTCTCCAAAATTATATTTTTTCCTAGAGTTGATCCATATACCAAATAATCATCATTTAATACTGTATTATTCTCCAGACATTTTGTGCTTAGGCTTGGTATGAGATACTGAAAAATGATCAGAAGATATTGGGCAGGTGCTAACAATTTTTTGATATGTATGCATTCCCTCCAAAAAAAAGCCTCAAATTTTCAAGTGTGAATTCATATTTTCAGGCAATTTATGTGGCCTTTAATATCGAGAGTAACAATGTAATTATATAATAATCAGCCAGACCCACCTCTCCTCATAAATTTTGTCTGAATCCATTTTGGGTTGCTATAAAGGAATATCTATGGATTTACAAGGAAAAAAGGTATGCTTGGGTTCTGCAGGCTGTACAAGGAGTGTAGCACTGGCATCTGCTTCGGTGAGGGCCTCAAGAAGCTTCCAATCACCGCAGAAGGCGAAGTGGGAGTAGGCCATCACATGGCGAGAGAGGGAGTGAGGAAGGGAGAAGGTGTAACAGACTTTTTTAAACAACCAGCTCTCACCTGAATCAATAAAGCAATAACTCACTCATTAATGCAAGGAGGGCACCAAGCCATTCATAAAGGATCCTCCTCCATGATCCAAATACCTCCCACCAGGCCCCATCTCCAACATTGGGATCACATTTCAACACAAGATTTGCAGGGAACAAATATCCAAACTACATCAAAAGTATATCTGATTTCTCTAAAAATGTTCTGTCATCTGCTGTGGGTTCCCATATGGTTCCCCACTTCCTGTCCCCTACTAAATAATCCTAAAGAAAGAAAATAAAAGAAAGAAGCAAGTCATAACTGTCTTCTACATTTTGGTGCTGTATGGCATTTCCATTTCTCTTTAGTTCCCATTCCCTGCCTTTCTTCAGCCTTTAGCAATTATGTTAATGCCCATCTGGTTTACGGACCTCACAATATGTATTTCCTCTTGGCTTTTATGGCCTCCTTCCCAAATCAGCCACAAACACCTCTGAACATCCTCATCATAAAGCCCATCATAAAGCCTATAAAGGCCCATGAGACTGTTTAAGTTCCATGAGAGCAGAAACTACATCTTACTCATTTTTGTACCGCCCACAGCATCTGGCAAAATGACCATCACATAATACACCACTGAGTTTCAAAAAATATTTTTGACTTGAATGTAATATATCTGAGATCCTTACCTTAGCATTCTCTCCTCCCTGATCACAATCTGGCCATTTGTCTTTTTCTCTCCTCCAATCACATCTGCACTTCATTCTTATAAACACTTTTTTTCTTCATCTTTTTCTTTTTTTGGAGACAGAGTCTCACTTTGTTGCCCAAAATAGAGTGCAGTGGCATAATCTCGGCTCACTGCAACCTCTGCTTCCTGGGTTTAAGTGATTCTCGTGCCTCAGCCTCCTGAGTAGCTGGGATTATAGGCATGCACCACCACACCCAGCTACTATATTTTTAGCAGAGACATGATTTCACCATGTTGGCCAGGCCAGTCTTGAGCTCCTGACCTCAAGTGACGCACCTACCTCGACCTTCCAAAGTGCTGGGATTACAGGCATGAGTCACTGCACCCAACCTGTATAAAGACCTTTAATCACCAAGTCTTTTACATTTCTTCTAGTCCATCATGATCCTATCTCCACTGGCAAAATAACCCCAACACAGCCCTGGACTGGTATCAAGTCACTTCCCTGCCAGCTCCATCACCACCATCAAAAGCTTCACTCTGTGGCCTACTGGAGAACTCATCACCAAATTAGTTTCCCTTATAGACATATGCTTCCAATCCACTTTCTGTTGCTAGGCTTATTAGGATGTATACAGAAAGGTATAGAAATGGCCCAGTGTAGTCTCATATTGGAGAACATCCATCAGACCTATTTGCTATTCACTGTCCATCTCTCATCAACTCTTAGCTTACTCCTAGGGATTTTCCAGGAAGTTTCATTTTTAAGTCCCTAGCTCTTCACACTTTAAGCATGTCAGATTTGTTAATGTTCTACTTCAAGAGGCTGATGTCACATGTAAACTATATAAAATGGATGTTATACATCAATGAAACACATTCCATGCTGTTACAAAGAGAATAAAGTTTTAAATTTCTCAATGTTTATTAATGTGACAATCCAGTGAAACTTATTTTTGGTAAGAAGGGTTTAATTATGTAATAAATCCATAATTTGGTATGTGAATTTATTCCCAACAAATAATTGATTTGAGAAGTTGAACAAAGTTGTTACTTTCACTAAAAAAAAAAAGGTGTTGACATATACTGTTATCTATCAAGAGGTGAGACCACCATTCAAACTCTGAAACAAAAATAAAAGCTGCAAAGTTAATTTATTGTTCTCCTTAGGAAAGGAGAGCATTACTGATTGGGAAAAGTCTCACAGAATTAAGCAAACTGCTGATATTACATAGAATTTTAATAAAGGAGGATTGGGGAGCAGGAACATTATGTTAGTTACAGAGGCAATCTGTAACTACATCAATCTTAGAAGGTGACTCATGTTGGATAAAGAAACATGCTCGTACTAGTTACAAAAGCAGAAGTTGGTTGACATCACCCTCAGATGCAAGCTCACTGGAATTAACCTATACTGATTGTATAGGTCTCCAGAAGTATTCTTCGTGACTGTCAGAATCTACTTAATTTTAATCTCACCCTCCACCCTGCAGTGTTCAGATTTGGATCATGTTTTAAAATACTGTATCTCGAGTGTTATCTATGTGGCAATAGATCTTGGTCTCTCTGCTTATCAGGATGTGAAACAAAGCAGAGCTCTTGATGATCCTTCTAGCACAATGATGATTCTTTTATATTTCAAATAGTTAATTCAAGAGACGTCCATAAACCCTTATTTCCATAGTCTTCTATAAGCACAGGAAGGAAGAACAATGGGTTGTGTAAGGCTGTATTTAAAAAACACAGGTGATCAAAAACAAATAGAATTTAATATCTATATATTACCAACTGGAAATGTAACAGAGTTTTCCAAAAAAGCAATGTTATTCACAAACTATGTGACTGAGTAAATTTCTTAGCTTCTCTGAACTTATAGTCTGCACTTTAAAAATGGTGACCTCTTTCATTGTGTATTTCTATTATTAAACGTGATCATTCAGTTTGGTCATTTGTCTCCAACACTTGGCACATGACAAGTATTAATAAATATGAGTGAAGGCATAATCAGACTGGATGTGAAAACCAGGGATGGCTTCCTCAAGATGGTGAATTGAAGGTACCTCTCAAAGTAAACTGCAAAGAGCAGAACCGAGTTCATTCTAGGTGAAGACATGACCAGGCAAATGGAAATGGAAATTTTCTAGAAAAGCATTTAATTTTATTTATGTGAAAAGTATACTAATTCTGCATAAGACCATATAACTTTTGTTTTAATAATAACATGGAAACTGAATTGAAAGAGACCTTGAAAGGACAACCTATCTATTACATTGGCTTCAGATGGGCAGGATCATTTCTAAGCTACTTACATGTTACTTACTTGAGATGACAAAGAGAAGAAAAATTATGGCAATTTTCAAAATATAAAACCCTTTACTTGGTGGCCAACCCTGTCTTTTACTTTAAGGCTGAAATAACACCTTCTCCAAGTGCCTGCTGACTGAATTTACTCTACAGGAGCCCCAGTGCATTTATAGACCTGCTTCCTTTCTCTAGAGCTGTCAGTTATCATTAATGTTCCTGACAGTCTGCTTCATCCGTGGCACTTGCTCAGGGAGAAGGTGTTAATCTTGAGTGTTCCATTTATAGGTAGAGAACAATATTCAACATGAAAACTTCAATCAAGCAAATGCCTAAGACAAAGTCTCCTTCTACAAACAACTTTTGTCTATTTGAGCTGATGGAGATGCCAAGTGTTTCTTAGAGTGCATACATTGTAAGAAACGGCAGGAGTCGATCATGAAAAAAAATTATTAAAGAATCAGTAAATATTTTTTCAAATAGCCTTCAATTACATGAATTAGTAAGACTTCCATACACTTAGTAGTTTTAAAATTTTGTTTTCAAAAGAATTCATACATCAAAAATGAATATGGAAATCCTGCTTATAGCAATAGAATAGTTTTAATAGACCAACACTCGCCCCAAAAGTAACTACAAAAGCTGTATAAAATAGTCTTTAAGGTTTGCCTGAAGAATTCTGGGGACATTCGGGAATGGAGGGGCCAAGATCTCTGAGAGGAAGGAAATTCTTTGAGGTGAGCCCAATATTCTGCAGACAGTTTTCCCCTTGGGGCATTTGCTGAGTCTTAAGCAAGAAGGCAGAGGTTGAAGGCAGAGGCTAAAAAGTTTTGCAGAATGCAAATGCTAAGAATCAAAGGGGCCAACTGAGCTTTTCATAGAGATAAGAAGAAAAATATTGTACTTTGGGCCTGCTAAGGCAGCCAGAAGATCTAGGTTTGCCAAGACCACGAACAGAGAAAAAGCACAGAGAAGTAAGCCCAAACTCCTGAGTTTTCCTCTCATTACACTGACCAATTCTTAGATTACACAAGGATAAGAAGCTGAACAAAAAGCTGCAGGAAATCTTAGTAGAGGTTTTCCACGGTCTCATAGTGCGGATGATTAGAGTTCAGGCTAATGACTGGAATGCTAAAATTAGAGTTCGGGACCTGCCAAATCCTGAAGGCCTTGGTAACTATCCTAGGTTCTCCTGAGGGTTCTTTTGAGTGCTGTCTTCTGAGATGGGAAAAAACCTGAATCTAGACTTCAAAAGTCACAAACATAGCCTAGAGTAACCTTAATCCTACCTAGATTAAGGAGCCTGCCCCTCCCCTAGGTGCCTGACAGAGGGTAAGGTGGATCCTCTCTGGAGGAAGATAACATCCTGCAGAGCTTCTACAATTTTTCATATACTATGTCAGCACTCAATTAAAAAGAATTTCTAGGCATACAAAGAAACAGAACCAGGAGAAAGGCAGAAAGAAAAACACATTCATAGGTGACCCAATTATTATCTGTATAAATTATGTATAAGTGATGTTTAAGAAAATAGATGACAAGTTGGAGAATTTTGCCTGATAATTAAAGTCTATAAAAATAATCAAATTTCAACTGTAGGACTGAAAAGTACAATAATCGACTTTAAGAAGGCAATTATTATTTCAACACAAAATGAATGCAGGTAGAGGAACAGTGAACAAGAAAATAAGTTATTATAAAGTACTCAAACCCAAGCACAGGAAGAAAAATGACAGAAAATACAAAAAGAGTTTAAGAGACATGGACATAAGGAAAAAAATCATACATTCATAAAAGTGGTGATCTGGGACAAAGCGGACAAGAGAATTAGGCCAAAGCAACCTTTGAAGAAGTATGGTTGAAAATGTTTTAAGACTTGTATAAAAAAAAAAATCTACAGATTTGTAAAGTTCTAAGAAGCCAAAAGAGATTAAATTTTTAAAAAGCACATCTGAGCATATTATGGCCAAAACTCCTGAAAAGGGATAATGATAAAGGAAAAAATATTGAAAATCATCTAAAGGAGATAACTACATTAGCTTCAAATGAAAAAACATTAAGTTCTTCACAGAAGTGATACAAGCTAGAAAACAACAGAAAACTACTGAAAGATTTCTTTTAATCCACCCTAGAATTATACATCCAGAGAAAATAACATTCCAAGACAAAGACACAATACCTACATTTTAGCAAATGGCAATGAAGTAAAAGTTCAAGAGAATTATAATTACAATTTATTCTAAAACAGTTTAAAAGAAAAACAAATGCATTTATCTGTGCATCAGAGAGGATGCAGGATAAATATGAGTAAAAATTGATGAAATGTTAATATTTAGAAAATTTTAATAAAGGACATACAGAAACTTCTTATATTATTATTGCAACTTTTCTTTTAGTCTGAAATTATTTCAAAACCAAAAGGGTTTTTTGGTTTTGTTTAAGTTTTATTTTAGGTTTGGGGGTACCTGTGAAGGTTTGTTACATAGGTAAACACATGTCATGGGGGTTTGTTGTATATATATACACACACATATATTATTATATATACATATAT
>NW_016804798.1:128209-158782 GCF_001698545.2 Rhinopithecus bieti
ATATTATTATATATACATATATGTTATTATATATAATTATATATGTGTAAATATATATATATATATAATTTCACCACCCAGGTATTAGACCTAGTACCCAGCAGTTGTCTTTTCTGTTCCTCTCCCTCCTTCCACTCTCCCTCCTCAAGTAGACCACAGTGTCTGTTGTTATTCAACATAACACTGAAGGTCTTAGCTAGAGCAATCAGACAAGAGAAAGAAATAGAAGGCATACAAATTGAAAGAAAGAAGTCAAATTATCCTTGTTTGCAGATGATATGATCTTATATTTGGAAAAACCTAAGGACTGCACAAGAAAACTACTAGAACTGATAAACAAATTCAGTAAAGTTCCAGAATACAAAATTAACATACAAAAATCAGTAGCACTCCTATGTGCCAATAGTGAACAACAGGAAAAATAAAAAATTATCCCATTTAGGTACACAAAAAAATTGTATACCTAAGGAATTAACCAAAGAAGTAAAAGATATCTACCATGAAAACTATAAAACACTGATGAAAGAAATTAAAGATGACACAAAAAATGGAAAAATAATCCATGTTTGTGGATTACAAGAATCAATATTGTTAAAATGTTCATACTACTCAAAGCAATCTACAGATTCAATGCAATCCTCATCAAAATACCAATGACATTCTTCACAGAAATAGAAAAAAAAATCCTAAAATGTATAACCACAAAAGAAAAAACAGAATAGCCAAAGCTATCCTAGTCAAAAAGAAAAGAACTGGGGGAATTACATGACCAAACTTCAAATTATACGGCAGAGCTATAGTCACCAAAACAGCATGGCACTGGCATAAAAACACATAGACAAATGTAATGAAACAGAGAACCCAGAAACAAATCCACACACCTACAGTGAACTCATTTTTGACAATGGTGCCAAGAACATATACTGGGGAAAAGAAGATCTTTTCTATAAACAGTGCTGGGAAAACTGAATATTCATATGCAGAAGAATAAAACTAGACCCATATACAAAAAATCAAATCAAACTGGATTAGATCTAAATCTAAGATCTCAAAGTATGAAACTACTACAATAAAGCATTATGGAAAATCTCCAGGACATAGATATGGGCAACAATGTCTTCAACTCTGTAGGAAAAAAAAATCTAATAAGCCAATCAAAACTGGGCAAAAGATATGAATGGACGTTTCTCAAAAGAAGATACGCAAATGGAAAACAGGCATATGGAAAGGTGCTCAACATCAATGGTTATCAGAGAAATGTAATTCAAAACTACAATGAAATATCTCACCACAGTTGAAATGGGGCTTATATCCAAAAGACAGACAATAGCAAATGCTAGCAAGGATGTGGAGAAAAGAAAACCCTTGTACCCTGTTGGTGGGAATTTAAATCAATACAACCACCATGGAAAACACTTTGGAGGTTTCTCAAAAAGCTAAAAATTGAGCTGTCATATGACCCAGCAATCCTACATCTATGTATATGCCCAGAAGAAAGGAAATCAGTTTATCAAAGAAATAGCCGCACTCCTATGTTTGTTGCAGCACTGTTTACAATAGCTAAGATTTGGAAGCAACGTAAGTGTGCATCAACAGATAAGTTGATAAAGAAAATGTGGTACATATGTACAATGGACTACTATTCAGCCATAAAAAAGAATGAGATCCAGTCATTTGCAACGACATGGATGGAACTGGAGATCATTAGGTTGAGTGAAACAAGTCAGGCACAGACAAACAAAGATAGCATATTCTCACTTGTTTATGGGATCTAAAATTCAAAACAATTAAACTCATGGACATAGTTACCAGAGGCTTGGAAGGGTAGTGGGAGGGTTGGGGGTAGTGGGGCAGGGGAGATGATTAATGGGTACCAAAAAATAGAAAGGATTAATAGACCTACAATTTGATAGCACAACAGATTAACTATAGTCAGTAATAACTGTACATTTAAAATAACTTAAAGAGTGTAATTCGATTGTTTATAACTCAAAGAATTAAATGCTTGAGAGGACGAATACCCCATTCTCCATGATGTGCTTCTTTCACATTACATGCATGTATCAAAACATCCCATGTACCCCATAAGTATATGCACTACTATGTACCCACAAAAATTAGATATAAAAAATTAAAATGTATATCTTGCTTATAAGAACCACAACTTAAATATAAAAACACATAAGTAAAATGATGGAAAATTATATAATGTGCAAAAACTAATCTTTATAAAACCTGTTACAGTCATACTATCATAAAAATATACTTTAAGGCAAGATACCAGATGTCAACAAGAAGGATTCCCATAATGGTAAGAGGTAAAGAATGATTTTCATAATGGTAAGAACAGAGGTACAACAATTTTACACTTGTATCTTCCTTATAGTACAGATTTGAAATATGTAAAGTAATATTTAAAAGAACTAAAGAGAGAAATGGATGTATCTATAATCATAGTGAGAAAATTTAAGACAGCTATCTCAGGAGTAAATAGAACATGCAATAAAAATGTTAATGATACAAATAAATGATTTACCTTATTTTCATGAATACTTGAGCCAAAACAACAGAATAAACATTTTTCACAAGCACAGAAATACTTACCAAAATTTACCATAAGATGGGCCACAAAGCAAATCTCAACTAACATCAAAAAATTTGAATCATTGAGGTAAATTAACCTAGAGATTGGTAACAAAAAAGATAATTTTAAAATCCCCAAGTACTTGGAAACTAACCAACTTAGGAGTCAAAGAAATAACTACAATGGAAATTAGAAAATATTTTAAATTATAACTAAAATATAATATAATCAATATTATGGAGTTAAGCTAAAACTATAATTATAGGAGGCATTTTAACCTAAAATGAATATTTTAAACAAAAATACTGACTGAAAAGCAATTATCTGAATGTCTATCTCAAGGAGTTAGAACACAACAGCAAATTAAATTCAAAGAAAAGTAGACGGGAAAAGTTATAAAGAGTAGAAACAGATGAAGTAAAATATGCACCACAGAGAAAATTAACAAATCCAAAATTTAATTTTTAAGAAAACTAATAAAATTATAACCCCTAACAAGTAAAAAAAAAAAAAAAAAAAAAAAGCACAAATTACCAATATCCCGCAAACAAAGGAGGATATCACTACAGACATTATAAACATTAAAAAGAAAAATTAGAAAATACTATAAATGTTTGCCAGTAAATTTGAAAATGCATATAAAAGTAATAAATTTCTAGATAACTACAACTTACAAAAGTAACACAAAAGAAATAGAAAATTAGAATATTGCTATACTAGAAAAGAAATGGAATCTGTAATAGAAAGTTTACCACAACAAAAAAATCTCCAGACCTAGATGGCTTTACCAGTGAATTCCTCCAAACACTTAAAAAGATATAATATGAATTCTACATAACTTCTTCTAGATAAGAGGAAATAAAGAACATTTCCCAATTCATTTTATAAAGCCAGCATTTCTGAAACCTGACAAATGCAATTCAGGAAGAAAATGTATAGGCCAATTTCTCTCATGAAAATAGGCAAAAATAATTCTAAACAAAATATTACAAAATAAGAACTAGTAGTATATAAAAGAAAAAACATCGTGACCAATTGAGATTTATTCAAAGAATACAAGGTTAGTTTAACAATCCCAAATCAATCAGTATAATTTATCACTTCAATGAAGTAAAGGAGAAAAATCATATAATCACATACATACACAGGTAAAAGTATTTGATAAAGTTCAACATCTACTTACAATTTTTTGAAAAGCTCTTGGCAAACTAGAAATAGACAGAAACTTATATAATCAAATAAAAGATATTTATAAGATCTACTGGGAACATAATATTTAATGCTGAAATTTGAAAGATTTCCTTCCCACCCCCACCCCAGAGATTAGGAATAAGACAAGAATAGATACTATTATCATTTTCATACAACATTATAAATCTTGAAATTGAAAACAATTAGAACATATATGTGTGCACATATACACACATATATTTATAATTTTAATATAATGTTACAAATATTGAAAAAAATAAATTTTTCTTTTGAATAGACGATAAAACTGCATACATAGAAAATTCAACAGAATGTTCAGATATCTATCAGAATTAATAAGGGAATTTAGCAATGAATCTGTATAAGATCAATATGTAAAAAAATAAATCTACCTCTATATGCTAACAGTAAACTATGAAAATTTTTTTAAATACCATTTTGTAAAGCACCTAAAACACAGGAATAAATTCAACAATATATATGCAAACCCTAAACACAAAACATTATGAGGATAAATTAAAGAAGATCTATATAAGTAAAGAAAAATACTGTGTTCATAGATTTGAAGACTCAATGCTATTAAATTGTTGGTTCTCTCAAAATTGATACTTAGACTAAATGCTGTGTCAATCAAAATTCCAGAATGCTTTAAAGAGGAAGCAAGAAACAAGCTGATTTTTAAAATTTATATAGAAACGGAAAAAAACAACTAAAGTCTTTTCTTCAAGAATATTGAAGAAAAACAGAGCTGGAGAACTAACACTATCATTATTAAGACTACAGCTAGAAACTTCCAGGAATTAAGATACAATATTTGGAACATACATAGGCCAAGAGAACAGAAAAGAGTCCAAAAAAAAAACACCCACACATATACAGCCACTTCTGGGTTGTTTTGTTTTTTTGTTTTGTTTTGTTTTTGTTTTTGTTGTGAGATGGGGTCTCTGTTGCCCACGCTGCAGTGCAGTGGTGCAGTCCTAGTTCACTGCAGCCCAGAATACCTGGGCTCAAGAGATCCTCCTGTCTCAGTCTCCTGAGTAGCTAGGACTACACATGCACACCACCTCACCTGGCTAATTTTTTTACTTTTTGTAGAAATGTGATCTCGCTATGCTGCCCAGGCTGACCTTGAACACCTTGCCTCAAGTGATCCTCCTGCCTTGGACTCTCGAGTAACTGAGATATCACATGGGAGCCACTGTGCCCAAGTAGGGCCACTTTTTACAAGGAGACACTGTGGTATAGAAATAAGTGTTTTCTTAAATAATGGTGCTCTGTTTATTAGATACCTGTCTAGTAGTTAAATAATTGTTGATTCCATCTCACTTCATACACAAATATCCATTCTGGATAGACCATAGATCTAAATTTAAAACATCAAAGAATAAAACTTATACAAAACAAATTTTTTAAAATCCTTGTGAACCTGTGATAAACAAAGATTTCTTAAGTAAGACTTAAAAAGCACTAATCATAAATTAAAAGATAAATAAAGTAGACTACCCAAAAATAGTAAAATTCTCTACATCCAAAGATACCATTACAAGAGTAAAATAATCAAGCAACAAAATGTGATAAGAAATTTGCAATTGTGTATCTATCAGACAACTCAAATTCAGAATTTAGAAGAACTTCTACAAATCAGTAACAACCTACTACAACAACCTATTAGAACAGTTGACTCTGACAAAAAAAAGGGGGGGGTAGGGGGGGTCTGCAAATGGCTAGTAAACTCATGGAAATTTTCTCAACTTCATTTGCCTTCAGGGAAATGTAAATTTGTCCAGGGAAATGTAACTGACAGTAGTATTCAGGAAAATGTAAGTTAAAACCACAGTGTCATTTTACTATACACCAGAATAGCTAACGGTAAATGACAAGTGTTGGCAAGAATGAGAAGCAACCAGAACACACATATGCTGCTGATGAGGAAGTCAGTTGGTACAACAATTTTGAAAAACCATTCAGTGATAATCTACAAAAATTAAACATAGGCATTCCTTATGGCCTAGCAATTCCACCTTTAGTTACATGTGCATAGATATTCAACAAAAGACATACAAGAATGCCTTATGTGAACATCCGTGAATGTTCATAGCAGCACTCTTCACAATAGCCAAAAATTGGAAACACAAATATCCATAATAAATAAATAAGATGGATGAATCGTGTTATATTCATACAATGGAATATTAAACAGCAATGGAAATAAATAAATTATTGCCACAACAACAACATGGGAGAGTTTTACAAACAAACTGTTAAGTGAAAGAAGCCAGCCAAAAGGGTGTCCATATTGTATAATTCCATTTGCATAAAGTTAAGAATCAATAAAACTTAGAGACAGTGATAGAAGTCATGATATTGTTACCATTGAGAAAGATAATGAGTGACTAGGAGAGAACAGGAGAAGGGTCTCTGAGGAGCTGGTAATTTTCTTTTCTTTATCTGGGTTACAGTTACACAGTGTATTCACTCCATGAAAAAATAGCAAGCTTAGGACTTATGTACTTTTCTATATGTGTGTTGTATTCAAAGATACAGTTTAAAAAAACAAAAGATAAATGTGTCCCCCTGAAGTTGGACAGTAAAGAAAGATAGACTCCTATTGCCCAGGGACATGAAAAACAGGCCTACAATGCAATTTAATATTCACAAAAGAACACCACCGTTTTGGCTGCACAGAAAAAGTATTATGTTACAATCAAGGGGAAGAGAGTGCCTCTCTAAAGATTAATGGCGGTACACAAAAAGATTGTATTTAGATTAGGACACCAAAATGGCACAAAATGAAGTGCAAAGTTTTTTTTTCTTTTAACGTTCAAAGGAAATAAGTTTTGATAAAGGAAATAAAAGTACCAAAGTAATTTTCTGTTGGGAGAAAATCATGTCAACGGAAGAAATAAATTTACCACAGATAAGAAAAGCATGGATTTATAACCATGAACAATCCTCCTTTTTTCTGTTTTCTCTCCAGTTCTACCAACCCCTAACAATTACATCAGCATGTTGCCTCCATTTCCCCAAAACACCCAGCCTTTGAGAAGCTGAAAAACAAAAGTCTTCAATAAGCACAAGATTTGTTTGGTCACAATTTCTCAAAATGGCCCTTTTTTTTTTTTTTTTTTTGAGACACTGTCTTGCTCTGTCATCCAGGCTGGAGTGCAGTGGCACGATCTTGGCTCATTGCAACTTCCACATCCTGGGTTCAAGCAATTCTCCGCCTCAGTCTCCTGAGTATCTGGGATTACAGGCACCCACCACTGTGCCTGGCTAATTTTTGTATTTCTAGTAGAGTCGAGGTTTCACCATCTTGGCCAGGCTGGTCTTGAACTCCTGACCTTGTGATCCACTCTCCTCGGCTGGGATTACAGGCATGAGCCACCACGCCCGGCCCCAAAATGGCCCTTCTTACCAAGACCATACTCATCAAGCAATTTTTTAGAAAACTGGTTAGAGAACAAGTAAAGAGTTTACATTCTTTTATCTTACAACATGACCTTATCTTCACATCGTGGAGGCAAATGTGTCTATACTCTTACACACTCACCTTTCATTGGCCACAGCATCTGTGTGCCTATGATTATGTTCATATCTCCTATCCTATCCTGAAAACAAAAGGAAAAAAGAAAACAATCAAGTAAATAGAGTGGATTCACTTGGAAATCCCCATCTCTTCTTCACTCTGAACACTTTACAATAATAGCTTAAAATGTTTAAATGTCTTTATAAGACACAGCTGTAATAAAAAATGTACAAATATATTTGTGGTTCTGATATGGAAAACAATTCATAATAATACAAAGTGGGTTGTAGCTCTAAGCATCCTATGCTCCAAGATAAAAAACAAGCGTTGGTCACTGGAAAGTCAGTTGCTGCAAGAGAGTAAGGACAAAAGCACCCCATGCACATAGGAGCCTACACTCAGGTTCAATGTTGAAAAATACCAGCTGGAACAAACCTATCTCTCTCCGTGAACAGAGGCTAAAATAAAAGACTGTTGGGTTTGGATAACAAGAAAGAACAAGGGCTTCCAACGTTGGATGTGCAATATCCCCAAGTCAATATAAGACATCATTCTGAACTGGGAACTCTGAGAATCCAAAGCAAAGCAGCTGCCAAATCACCGAGGATTACATCAGGAGACAGAAGAAAATCTCCCACTTAAGATGATCTTGCAAGTCAAAATTTAAAGTCTTACAAAGACAGCTAACCCATTAAATGAAAGTCCACAAACTCAACAAAAAGAAGAGTTGATTTCTAAGGTGATGCAAACAATAAAGAAATGTGAAAGGTTTTTAAAATAAGAATTTTAATATCCCCAACCTGATAAAAGAAGGAAAATTTCTTATTTATCAAAACAGGGGATTATGGAACAAATATAGGTACATTTGAAACAAAACAGGTTGGTATGTTAAAAAGTCAACTACAAATCCTAGAAATTACATATATATTTCTAGCATTTATGTATATATTATGTATCTAGCATTCACTTATATTATATATATAATTTCTAGCATTTAATTATATATATAATATATCAAGGAAAGGATTCAGATGACAAGATAAACTTTAGGCTGAACCCTGTTAAAGAATTACTTATTGAACCACTACTCAGTAATTCATTCTTAAATCTTGGTTCTCCCCAGTGTTTCTTCCTTGGACTCCTGGCCTTCTCACTTTACATGCTCTTCTTATCAATCATTTCTTCTTCAAAAGTCATTAAGATTCTGCTGATGAGTTCCCAATATTTTAACTCTAGAAAAAGACCTCTACCCTAATATGTATTATATATAACATATATAATTACATATGTTATATAAAATCATATATTATATATAACATATGTAATTACATATGTTATATATTATATATAACACATACGTTATATATAATATATAACATATGTAATTACATCATATGTTATATATAATCATATATGTTAATACAGTTATATAATATATATTAATTAATATATTATAATATATTAATTATATATTAATCATATATAATATATATTAATATATAATTTATATGTAATCTATATATATTACATACATTAATGTTACATGAAATATATATACATATAATATCATGAACTATATATTTACATATGCCACATGATAGTGATATTGTAAGATATTATATATAAATGTATATATAAAATATATATTAAATGTATCAGATATATAATATTATAAATATAAATATATAATATATAATATTATGTAATATATAATATAAATATATAATATATAAATGTATCAGATAACATAACCGGTGTCTCATGGACACATATATCTAGATGAACTTAGGTATCTCAAATTCAACACATTCCAAACTGCTCATTAACTTATTTCTCCCACTATAATCTATTTTGCTGTATTTTCCCTATCTCAGCAATTGACTCATTGCCACTATTGTTTACTTATCCAAGTCAAGAGCCTGAGAGTCATCCTTGACTCCCTTCTCTCTTCCACCACCTAAGACTATCTCTGAGCTGTCCTCATTGCTCCATCTTAATGTGAGCCCTCCCATCTTTCACTGGACCCCTTCCATTTCAGTAGCTCTTTAAGGGCCCCTTGCCTGGAGTTCATGATTCTTTTACCCACATCCTCTAGACAGTTGCTAGAGAAGAAATCTCTAAAAAAGTAAAAATATAACATTGATTGTGCTATTTTCCTTCATAAAACTATTCAGTGTCTCTCCATTAAAACAAATCAAAGTAAAGACATAGTCAAATGAGGAAAGGTATCCTAAGAGTAAGAAAAGGTATGGCTCAACTTTGATCCTTAAGGGCACCTGAAAGGAACAAATCTTTTTTCTTTTGGAGCTGCACAGTTTCTGGCACATCATTAAATGCTGAACGAATAATTGTGTTAATGAATAAATGACTGAATATAGAATAAGCTTAAAATTCAGACAGCTTTGCA
This sequence comes from Rhinopithecus bieti, assembly GCF_001698545.2. Taxonomy (NCBI): domain Eukaryota; kingdom Metazoa; phylum Chordata; class Mammalia; order Primates; family Cercopithecidae; genus Rhinopithecus; species Rhinopithecus bieti. Next base: position 137,939 of record NW_016804798.1, read on the forward strand.
TTTTGTGGTCCTGTCTATATAAGCTCTACTCCCCGCTTCTCTAGTATTTGAGAAAGACAATTTGAACTTGACATGACTACAAAAAATATGTATCAAATATAACAAAACTATAGAGCTTGTGTTTGGCTGAAGTTTGTTAAGAATTTGAGATTAGGGGCCGGGCGCGGTGGCTCAAGCCTGTAATCCCAGCACTTTGGGAGGCCGAGACGGGCAGATCACGAGGAAAGGAGATCGAGACCATCCTGGCTAACACCGTGAAACCCCGTCTCTACTAAAAAATACAAAAAACTAGCCGGGCGTGGTGGCGGGCGCCTGTAGTCTCAGCTACTCGGGAGGCTGAGGCAGGAGAATGGCGTGAATCCGGGAGGTGGAGCTTGCAGTGAGCTGAGATCCGGCCACTGCACTCCAGCCTGGGCGACAGAGCCAGACTCCGTCTCAAAAAAAAAAAAAAAAAAAAAGAATTTGAGTTTAGGAACTCAGGTTCCAGAGAACAATAGACCTAGGTTTACATTCCACCTTCACCATTTAATAGCTGCATGACTTTGAACAAGAGGCTTACACTCTCTTGGTTTTGATTTCCTCATCTGTAAAACTGGAGACAATGATAGTACCTACCTTTTTCTTGGATAAAATGAAATGATGCATATAAATCATTTAGCAGGTCCAGGTTCCCAATAGGTACTCAATAAATGTTAGCTTCTGTTATTTTTGTTATTCAATATTTGCTCAGTATCTCTTCGAAAGTTCTCTCTCAGAACACTGGAATTCACTGGCTGGTACTGGGCAAGGAAGCTCTGTCACAGAAGTGCCTGGAGGCAAACTGGGAAGGCTTTAGAATTGCTCTGAGAATGGCTATCTTTCAGTTCATTTGTCAACTGTTTTTGTAATTACTATTAATTGTAATTAGTAGTAACTTCCTGTGCTTTATAGTTTATTAACTCCTTGTACCCATTTAACCCACAGAAAACAATATGCCTTCAAATTTCACTGAAAATGACTTTTCTTTTAAGGATGACATTGATTCATAGAGACAACTTTAAAAAGTGAGGCATCTGATTAACTGGTCCATCTAATCTTCCTTCTGTGTTGACTGTCTTTCCACACTTGGATTAGTTTTTAATTAAATAAAAGTTAAATTGTATAAAGACAAAAACCCCATTAGCAAATGTAAATGTTTAGTGAGATGTGTACTCTTTCTTCACTCGCTGCCTGATCTATGAGTCCAGAGTGTATGCTCATCAACTAGATCAGAAAGACCAGTAAGACTGCTTTTCAGTATCAACTTTCAGTATTCAAATCACACAAAACCCAGCATTTGCTTTCCCTAATTTACTTGGTTTCCATGACTTGCTGGTGAAATCATATGGAGCCTCGAGTTTGCTTTTCCTAATTTACTTCAAATTATATACTTCAGGCTATTAACCCAATGGAACATTACACAGTAATTCAAAAACAAAGCAATAAACAACAATATACAATAAATTCTAGCAATTAAGTTAAAAAGTAAAAATATTACATACCATATATATCCTTTTCATAAAGCTAAAACAACTGTAATTAAAATACACAATTTTTAGGGTTAGTTATGCCTATAAACATAATAAAAACTACACAAAAGGGACAGATAGGGAGTGATAAACATAGGATCAAGGCCACCAATTAGCATTTGTGCAAAGAGGCTGGAAAATAGAATAGGGAGTAAAGGCTATATGGTTAAATAAAGGTCATTTACAAGGACTTGCCTTTAGACCTGATTTTAGGGTAGTAAATTCATGACTGCTTCTTACATTATTAAAAATAATTATATAGACCAGGTGCAGTGGCTCATGGCCATAATCCCAGCACTTTGGGAGGCCAAGGGAGGTGGATCACTTGAGCCCAGGAGTTCGAGACCAGCTTGGGTAACACAGTGAGATTCTATCTCTATCGCATACCAATAAATCAATAATAAATTTTTTTTAAATGTTTACAAAATAGGCCGGGCATGGTGGCTCACGCCTGTAATCCCAGCACTTTGGGAGGCTGAGGCGGGCGGATCACGAGGTCAGGAGATCGAGACCATCCTGGCTAACACCGTGAAACCCCGTCTCTACTAAAATACAAAAAATTAGCCAGGCGTGGTGGCGGGCGCCTGTAGTCCCAGCTACACGGGAGGCTGAGGCAGGAGAATGGCGTAAACCCGGGAGGCAGAGCTTGCAGTGAGCTGAGATCACGCCACTGTACTCTGGGCGACAGAGCGAGACTCCGCCTCAAAAAAAAAAAAAAAGTTTAAAAAATAAAAGATAATTGTATCAATCTGTGTGTCAGCTAGGATCTATGCAGGAATACAGAAACCATACTAATTATTTTAACAGAGATAACATAGGGAATGGGTTACATAAGTCTTTGAGGAATTCAAAAGCAAAAAAAGGAACATGAAGGTAGCATATATATGGTAACAAGAATCAGCTACCACTCTTAGGGCTAGAAAAATGAAAAAGGTCGGGATTATCAGAAACTGGAAACTCAGACAAGGCACCTCATGGCGTCTGAAAGGGGCAACCTACCCATCCTACCCATTTTGCGCTGGTGCCTCTGGCAGGGAACAGTAAAACTAGTCCTCAAAGTGCCAGAAGAAGCTGGAAACTGGAACCAACTGACACTGTTAGGGTGAGAAGCCATGGATGAAGCAATGCTGACAGGAACAGCAAGCAGAACAGGGAAGAGCCAAGAGCCCCTCCCTTTGCCCTCTTCCTGCCTTCTGGTCTCTCTGTGTGTGCTGCCTCCTACTGGCGAAACATACCAGGAGCAGCTGGCCAAGGAGGCACGTGAGGAGCAAAATCCCAGCTCCAGACACACAGGATTAGGCAAGGGTGGCTTAGGCACTGAGAAACAGTAGCTTATTAACTGGCACAAGCAGGTAGGCTAGGTTATGCCGTCCAAAAATCCAAAATCTCAAACACAACAAAAGTGCATTTTCTGCCCATACTACATGTCCAGTGCAGATCAACAGGAGGACTCTGTTCATCATAGCCACTCAAGGACCCAGGCTGGAAAATGTTTCCATCATCACCATAGCAGGGGGAAGGGTGTATGGCGGATCATACACTTGCTTCAATGCTTCTGCTCAGAAATGATACACATCACTTCTGCTTACATTTTATCAGCCCAAGCAAGTCATATGACCATGCCAAATTTGAGACTGTATGGGGAAATGCAGTCCAGCCATGTGCCTAGAGGGCCAAGGGACAGAAATATTTTATGAATAGCCACACTAAGAAAAGAAATAAAAACGGTCCATGCATGAACTAATATTGAGAATGTATCATAAACAAAGAACTATAATTAATCCAATTCTGGGCACCTAAAGTAAATATATATATATACTTCATATATATACACTCATACACATATACATACTTTATACATATCTATCTTCTTTAAGTTAACATTTTGGCATGCTAAGCATAAATGTGCCATAGGAGCCACAGCGAGACACAGCTAGTCTCCAAGAGAGGTTAATGACCCAGATTGCAGGTCTGCAACATTACCTTTAAAAATTTTGTTCCCCTAGGCTGGACGCGGTGGCTCAAGCCTGTAATCCCAGCACTTTGGGAGGCCGAGACGGGCGGATCACGAGGTCAGGAGATCGAGACCATCCTGGCTAACACGGTGAAACCCCGTCTCTACTAAAAAAAAATACAAAAAACTAGCCGGGCGTGGTGGCGGGCGCCTGTAGTCCCAGCTACTCGAGAGGCTGAGGCAGGAGAATGGCGTAAACCCAGGAGGCGGAGCTTGCAGTGAGCTGAGATCCGGCCACTGCACTCCAGCCTGGGTGACAGAGCGAGACTCCGTCTCAAAAAAAAAAAAATTTTTTTTTGTTCCCCTCACATACCAGGACCTATTATGGGGAGGGGGGAGCGGGGAGGGATGGCATTGGGAGTTATAACTGATGTAAGTGACAAGTTGATGGGTGCTGACGAGTTGATGGGTGCAGCACACCAACATGGCACATATATACATATGTAACAAACCTGCACGTTGTGCACATGTACCCTACAACTTAAAGTATACTAAAAAAAAAAAATTTTGTTCCTCAAACTGAAGCACTAAAGGAAGAACATATTGATAACTTGAACGATGCTTTTAATACCTGAAAGAGAACAATACGACAGTGCAAGGAGGATGATCCTAAACATGGAAAATCTGAGCCCCAGTATTGGTCCCCTTGACAGGGCTGCAGTGAACAAGGCTGACTCAGGCTAGTGATTCAAACAGGTTTAATTTCAAGAGCCAATTTCTAATGTTTGGCAGTGGTTGCCAGGTAGTGTGCCAGCCAGCCGTCCTACACAACACTCCTACCTCATTTCCCACAACTGTGGCCATGAGTTGCTTCTTGAACCTCTGGGAAGCCACACCTTTCAAATTGGTTATAATAGTAATCGTGTTTCACATTTACGTTTAACAAGGCAAGAGTCACATATTTGAATCTCCAAATCTCTCCTCTATCTGACCAATTTTTTAAGGCATACATTTGCATTTTTCTTCTCTAAACACTTTGCAGTTTGGCCTGTATCCTTGAAGCCATCAGGTATAAAGAATGTAAGACAGCACATACCTGCCAATTTCACACTTCCTAAAAATAGGTCTCTTGATAGAAAAACGTAGAAAGTCTTTCATTTTTCTACCATGGGAGCTACTGTTCCACCCCTTCCTACTTTTTAGCCACTATCTAAATAATAAGACAATCTGGATGAGCCAAGGTATAGTTCAGGCAAGTGTGCTTATTAGCATAGGGCCTGCCACTGAGCAACCAGGCACTCATGCTGGGCTAAAACATCTCGAAGTGGCCCTCTCGCAAGCACAAAGTGTTAAACCTCCCAATTTCTGTCCTGAACCAATATGTAAACTGAAAAGAGAGAGAGAGGATTCGATGCATGAGGGGATGGGTATTAATGACCAGAGGCACCCTGGTACTTCCTGGCATCAACCCCAAATTTAATAAGGCCAGACCACCTTAGTTCTTAGGTTTATTTTAGCATGCCCATTTTATAGACATTAATCCCTTGGCATTAGTTCTTCAACCAATCATCTTTCCGATACACCAGCAGGAGGTGTGATTTAGGTGTTATGTTTGGCAGGAAACTTCAAGCAGCAGAAACTTAGTTCAAACTTGTTATGAAGAAAAGGTCCACGTGGACTTGCAAATCTGAAAGTGCATCTGGCACAGCTGGGTCTGAAAGTCCAACACTATAGTCAGGAAACTGGCTCTTCACCTCCCAGATATGCTCTCCTCTGCTTGGCTTCCTTTTCAGGCAGTTGCTTCCAGTGTGGTGGCAAAATTAGCTCCTAGCAGCTCCAGCTCCATTCTGCCCAGTTAGGAGTCCTAGCAGAAGGCAGCATACCTCTTTCTCACCTTCATCAAAAGTACAAGGCAGTAAGTTTCTCATGGCCAAATTCTGTGCCATATGAGAATCCTGGGAGCCAAGGTCAGGGCCAGCCTCACCCACAAAACTTGGACTTAAGAGTGATGACAGGGTAGCTGCACAAAGAAAACTCAGGGAATAGGGCAGGCACAGTGGCTCATGCCTGTAATCCCAGCACTTTGTGAGGTTGAGGAAGGAGTATTTCTTGAGCCCAAGAGTTCAAGACCAGCCTGAGCAACACACTGAGACCCCATCTCCACTTAAAAAAAAAAAAAAATTTGCCAGGTATGATGGCACGCACCTGTAGTTCCAGCTACTCTGGAGGCTGAGGTGGGAGGATTGCTTGAGCCCAAGAGGCAGATGCTGCAGTGAGCCATGATCACACCACTGCACTCCAGCCTGGCTGATAGAGAAAGACCCTGTAGAGAGGAAGGAAAGAGAGGAACGGAAAGTAATGGAATAGAAAGGGAAGGGAAGGGAGAGAAAAAGGGAGGGAGGGAGGGAGGGGGCTAGGGAGGAAAGAAGGGAGGAAAGAAGGAAGGAAGGAAGGAAGGAAGGAAGGAAGGAAGGAAGGAAGGAAGGAAGGAAGGAAGGAAGGAAGGAAGGAAGGAAGGGGAAAAGAAAAGACGGAAAGATAGAAAGATGGACAGAAGGAAGGGAAGGGAAAGGAAGGGAAGGGAAAAGGAAAGGAAGGGGAAGGGGAAGGGATAGGGAAAGGCAAGGGGCAAGGAAGGGAAGGGAAAGGGAAGGGAAAAGTAAGCAAAAAAAAAAAAAATCAATGCATGCCTAGTTCTTGGATGGCTGATTTAAGGATGCAGCTGACAGAGTTCTCGGGCACTGTCTAGTCAATCCCTGAAGCCCATTCAATAACACAAAAAATGTAGCCAAAATAAATTGAAGATGAGGTAAAGAAAAAATAACTACAGTCTACTTTATTTTTAATATCACGGAAAGAAGAAAGGGATGGAGGGAGGATGGAATGAGAGGAGAGATGGAGGAAAGGAGTGACACAGGGAGGAAAGGAGGAAGGAAGGAACCCAAGTATCATCTTTAGATGTAAATAAAATAGACTCTAAGCTCCATGCCTCAAATTGTAAAAATCCCGATACCTGTTCTAAGATTCCTGTGAATTTCCGGGATGTTTCTGTTCTCTGGGTGAAGTCGCTGAGTGGCCTGTGCTTCTTTTGCATTCTGCACAATCCTTGTCATGCCATGACTTCTACCCCCAGCATCTCTCTATGCACCAACAATGGCATACAGTTTAAGGGAAGCTTCCTAGATCTCAGCAGCCTGTGGATATTGGCTGTTATATTACAAATGGCAGGGCCAAAGAAACTGCCTCTTGGATTTCCCAAACCTGTAGCAAACAGCCAGGAGGCCCCTGGAGTCTCAGTGCGCACTCCTCTCCCCTCTGATGTGGTGATGGAAGTGCCCCTTGACTCTCAAGTCTCTCTGGAAAACAATCTTTCCACTTCTGCCTATAGCCCATCTGTCCACAGGGTTCAAACTCAAGTCCTTCAAACCAGTATGAGGACCACAGCTGAGGCAAATACTGTATGTCCTCCACTCCTACCCTAATCCCTTAAGGAAAATTTTCTCCTTTCTTCATTGAGCAAAACGCTTGAAGTCAGTTCATTCAAGCACATCCACCCTCCATTCTCTTACCAGGTGACTAAACATTCCCAGACACATGAACTGCAGCTTGGACCTAGCCAGGAACTCTACTAAGCACTGACTGATAGCAAAAGGGTTCCCTATCTGTACATGAAAGATGTCTTTGGAGTTGTAATATTTTGATAGAAGGCCTTCTCAGGTTTCTTCCCTTATCAGACCATAAAACTAATGGTTCTGATTGCTTTCTAAAGTATTCTTACCTTAACTATATGAGGCATCCTTGATTCATCATAAGAAATGCCAGACTGCGTTTTGTCATAAGGTTTTTTGTTATTATTATTATTATTATTTTGTCCTTTTTGTTAATTTTAGTCGAGTACATTTTTCTTCTATTTAGGTCCACAGCCCCAGTCCAGATTATCACCTTTATTTCTTTACCTCTATATCTCACTCTCCTTCTCCTCCTCCTCCAACTGCTATGGTATGATGTTTGTGTCCCCTCAAAATTATATTGAAACCTAATCTCCAGTGTGATGGTATTAGGAGGTGGGGGCTTTGGGAGGTGATCAGGTCATGACAGTGGTGTCCTCATGAATGGGATTGGTATCCTTACACAAGTGGCTTGAGAGAGATCCCTTGCCCCTTCTACCATGTGAGGTTGCAGGGAAAAGACAGCTGTCTGTAAACTAGGAAGTAGGCCTTCACCAGACAGCAAGTCTTGCCAGCACCCTGATCGTGGACTTCCAATTTCTGTTGTTTATAAGCCACCCAGTCTGTGACATTTTGTTCTAGCAGCCCAAACAAATGAAGGCAGTAACTTAGCTTAATGTGGCCAATTTCCTTGGCATGAGTGTTACAGTCCAAATGTTCATCAGGCAACAAAAAACAAGGCTCAGACTCAAAGGACAAGGAGAGCTTAGAACACCCTATGTAACCTGCACAGAATGAATCAAAGCAAAGGCTAGTACACCGTGGAAGGCATGGGTGCTATGGCTCACCCATGAGTCATATGGGATGAGTGGAAAAGCCAGCAGCACAGCACTAAATAAGGAGCAGTGGTGAAAAGAGCTTCAGCATCACCTTGGCAGCCAGACACTGTGCAGAACACAGAGGCACTACTCCTGCTCTGAGTATATTAAAGTCTCCAGTAAACCAAACTAGAGAAGCCCTCACCTAAAAGGCACATTGTCCTTTTGAGAAAAAGCGGCAGATAAGGAGCAGAAATTAGAGGCCCACTTAACTTTCTTTTCTATCCAACCAAAGCCAGCTGAAGCAAACCAGAAACAGCTTCCCAGAGCTCTCCTTCTCAACCTGAAAGCATTCTGGAGAAATGTAATGCTACCGAGTCATTTATTGTCAGAATTCATCTGGGAGACTTTACAAGCAAGACTCATGCAGCAGATGTTTGGGAGCAGAGAAGTACCATTTATTAATGCAATTAGAAATGGAGAGTCTATGAAAAGAAAAATTCAAGAACAGGAACCCAAACCAGAACTAGACCAGATAATTTGATAGGGAAAGTTGCAGAATCCAGATCTTTAACTTGGTAGAGATTAACTGAGACACTCCAATGACCAGAGATTCAAAGCCCTCCCAGGGAGCACCAGAAAGATCTGTATGGGGTAGAAATGTGTGCTGAAGATACAGTTCATAGTTCACTGCTTTAAAAAGGCTTGGAGAGAAGCAACCGGACATGGTCTCCTCACCTGACTTTATTGCCTGCTTCGTGTTCTTCACTGCCTCTGCTTCTTAATCCTCCCCCGTATTTCCTTAATATGCAACAAAAGTGAATTTGAAAAATAAACAAACAAGACCCACATTTTGTAGGCAACTGGCATATATATTTAATAAATAGCTATTGATAGGAATAACAAAAGCAAGGAGAGAAAGAGAGAAAGAAAGGAAGAGAGGGAGTGGAAGGGAGGGAAGGGGAGGGAATACAAGAAACACAATATTCCTCATATTGCATAGTAAAAGACTTTACCACTTTTACTTTCTAAAGGACAAACCAGATATCAATATATGTTATCCTGAAGTCTGAATTCATTTTTATTTACAATATGCAAGGTTATAGTTTTAGAGCATTTTGTTAACCCTTAATGCACTGCTTTTGTTGAGAAAGAACAAAACTACACAAAAACAGAATTGTTCTGGAAAGCTTGGATATGTGATCACAGAACCCAGGAAAACAGAAATGTCTCAGTATTCCATGAGGATATGGCTATAAAGCAGTTATTGTAAAGCCCTTTTCCTAAAGAATGTTTGTGAGAATTTTATGCTCAACTTTCTAGTCCAAGTTAAGACAGGAACTATAATGTGTTTATAGGAACTGACCTCTAGCTCCTACACACTCATTTCTTTACAAGATTACCCTGTTTTAAGGAGAAAAGGAATGCACTTTGTCAAAGGATTGATTTTATTATAGGCAATCCGACTACTTTTCAAATTTAAAGAAAATATAATTTGTTTTGAGTTCCTGAAAACAAAGACATTAAGAAGAAATGTGAGTTTCAGACTTTAGGAAATAAAAGTAGCAGCACAAAACATTCTGATCAGTTCATTTTCTGATTTTGGCTTTAAAAGGTCAGATTTGAAGTTTGTCAGCCATCTGCTGTCTTTACCACAGGCAGATACTAATATAAATAAAGTCCAAACATCTAAAATTTTATAGGTTAAGCTTAACGTTGTGAAAATATGGAAATAAACAGTGAAAAGCAATACTTTATAAGATAAATGTATAAACTTCGTCTCCATTTATCTGGGTTGCTGTAACAATCTCCAAGCTTGTGAATATCTCAGCAGAAACCTCCAAAACTAAAAAAACAAACAGAAAAACAGATGTGTGTGTTTGTGTGTGTGTATATGTATGACAGATGTGTATATATATGACAGATGTATATATATATGACATATATATGAGAACTGTGGGACAGCTACAAAAGATGTAACATATGTGTAAAGGGAATGACAGATAAAGAGAAAGGAATAGAGGTAATATTTGAAGCAATTATGACTGAGAATTTGCCCAAATTAATATGAGATACCAAAACACAGATCCAGGAAGTTCAGACAACACCAAGCAGGCTAAAAGCCAGAAAAACTACACCTAGGCATAACATTTTCAAAAAGCAGAAAATCAAAATAAGGAAAAAAAAATCCTGAAGGAAGCCAGAGCGAAAAAAATACCTCATGTATAGAAGGGCAAAGATCCAACTTCTCCTCAGAAACCATGCAAGCAAGAAGAGAGTGGAGTGAAATATTTAAGTGACTTAAATGTTGAGAAAAAAACTACCGACAACTTTGAATTCTGTGCCCGTAAAATTATCCTTCAAAACTAAAGGAGAAATAGTCTTTTTCAGGCAAACAAACATTGACGGACTTTATTGCCTGTGGACATGCCTTGTAAGAAATGTTGAGAAGTTATTTAGAGACAAGTAAAATAATGTTGATCAGAAACTCAGGTCTATGAAAAGAAGGGAAGAGCATCAGAGAAGGAAAAGTAAAGGTAAAATAAAAACTTTTATATTTCTTATTCTCAATTGATCTAACAGATAACATTTTGTTCAAAATAATATCAACAACTTTTTCAAATCTATATGTATAGGTAAAATGAGTGACAGCAATAATGCAAGGGACAAGAAGAAGGAATTAGGATTATCTTGTTATTACAAAGCACTTTCACTACCTGTGAAGTTGTATAGTGTTATTTAAAAGTTAGCTTAAATTAGTTGTAAATGTATATTGCAAACTCTAGGGCAACCCATAAAGAAAATAAAACAAGAAATGTAATTGATATGCTAACAAAGGAGAGAAAAGAGAATTACATTAAATGCTCAATTAAAGCCACAAAAGGCAGAAAAAGAGTAGAGGACAAAAATAGGGCCAAAGAACAAGGGCAACAGATAGAAAATAGTTTAAAAAACAGTAGATATTATTCCAATTATATCAGTAATCACTTTGAATATGAACGGTCTAAATGCATCAATTAAAAGACAAATATCTGGGTGCAATGGCCTGTAATTATAGCGCATTGGGAGGCCAAGGCAAGAGGATCATTTGAGGCCAAACATTTGACACAAAGATTGTCAGAGTGATCAAAAAGCGAGGCCCAATTATATATTGTCTACAAGAAATTTACTATAAAGACACATATACATTAGAAGTAAATAAATGGAGTGAGATATATCATGCAAACAACAATCAAAATAAACTGGGATTGCTATATTAACTTGGGACCAGAGAAGACATCAAAGCAAATAAATTATCAGGAATCAAGAGATACATTACATAAGAATAAAGGGACCAATTTTCCAAGAAGATGTAGTAATAATTAACATGTATTTGCCTAACAAAAGAGCATCCAAATACATGAGACAAAAATGGTTAGAACTTTAAGGAGAAATAGAGTAAGTTAGAACTTTAAGGAGAAATAGAGTAATCCACTATTATAGTTGGAGACTTCAATATTCCTCTGTTAAAAATGGATCAATTCAGTAGGCAGAGTATCAGTAAGGACACAGTTGAAATTAACAACACTATCAATTAACTGTATATAATGGACATCTATAGATTACATCTAGTAACAGCAGAATTCACACTCTTCTCAAACTCATTTGGAACATTCACCAATACAGATGACATTCTAAGTCATAAAACACATCTTAATGAGCTTAAAGAATAGAAATTATAGAATTTCTGCTCTCATACTACAATGGAATTAAACTAGGAATTCATAACAGAAAGATGGCTGGAAAAATCCCAAAATGCTTAGAGATTAAGCAATGTACTTCTAAATCACAAATGTATGAAAAAAGAAATCTCAAGACAAATTTAAAAATATTTTGAATTAAGGAAAATAAAATTTGGGGGATGCAGTGAATACAGTGCTTAAAAGGAAATTCATAGAATCGAAGGCATGTATTTGAAAAGAAGAAAGACCTAAAATCAATAACCTAACCTCCTACTTTAGAAATCTAAAAGCAAGAAAAGAAAATTAAATCCAAAGTAAGCTGAAGAAAACAAATAACAAAAATTAGAGCAAAAAAGAAAAAAAAAAATGAAAACAAATCAATAGAGAAAAACACAGACCAAAACCTGGTTTTTGTTGTCGTTGTTTTTTGGTTTTGTTTTTTTTTTTAGATGGAGTCTCGCTCTGTCACCCAGGCTGGAGTGCAGGGGCACTATCTCGACTCACTGCAAGCTCCGCCTCCGGGTTCATGACATTCTCCTGCCTCAGCCTCCCAAGTAGCTGGGACCACAGGCGCCCGCCACCACTCCCAGCTAATTTTTTTGTATTTTTAGTGGAGATGGGGTTTCACCGTGTTAGCCAAGATGGTCTGGATCTCCTGACCTCCTGATCCGCCCTTGCTGGCCTCCCAAAATGCTGGGATTACAGGTGTGAGCCACCATGCCTGGCCCAAAACCTGGTTCTTTTTTAAAAAACCTTTATTTTAGGCTCAGGGGTAGATTTGCAGTTGTATTATATAGGTAAATTACATGTCATGTGGGGTTGGTGTACAGATTATTTCACCATCCGGGTAATAAGCACCGTACCCAATAGTTAGTTTTTTTTATCTTCAGTTTCCTACCCCCCTCCACCCTCTAGTAGGCCCCAGTGTCTATTGTTCCTTTACCTCCCAAAAGTGGAAGCTAAACATTCAGTACATATGGACACAAACAAAAAAAAAAAAACTGTATCCTCCCACATGCAGTATTTGGTTTTCCATACCTAAGTTAGTTCACTGAGGATAATAGCCTATAGCTCCATACATGTTGCTGCAAAGAACATGATCTCATTTTTTTTATGGCTGCATAGTATTCCACAGTGTATATGTACTATGTTTTCTTTATCCAGTCTATCATTGATGGGCATTTAGACATGATTCCCTGTCTTTGCTATTGTGAATAGTGCTGTGAGGAACATATACATGCATGTGTCTTTATGGTAGAACAATTTATTTTCCTTTGGGTATAAATCCAATAATGGGATTGCTGAGTCAAATGGTAATTCTGCTTTGAGTTCTTTGTAAAATCACCAAACTTCTTTCCATAATGGCTGAAGTAATTCACATTCCCACCAGCAGTGTATAAGCATACCCTTTTCTGTGCAACCTCACAAGCATCTGCTATACTTTGACTTTATTATAATAGCCATTCTGATTGGTATAAGATGGTATCTTATTGTGGTTTCAATTTGCATTTCTATAATAATTAGTGATGTTGGGCATTTTTTTAACATACTTATTGGCTACATATGTCTTTGGAAAAGTATCTGTTCATGTCCTTTGCCCACTTTTTAATGAGGTTGCTTATTTTTTGCTTATTAAGTTCCTTATAGATGCTAGATATTAGACTTTTGTCAGTTGCATAGAATGCAAATATTTTCTCCCATTCTGTAGGTTGTCTGTTTACTTTGTTGACAGTTTCTTTTCTGTGCAGAGGCTCTTTCGTTTAACTAGATCCCATTTGTCAATATTTGCTATTGTTGCGGCTGGGCACAGTGGCTCACGCCTGTAATCCCAGCACTTTTTGGGAGGCTGAGGCAGGTGGGTCACGAGGTCAGGAGTCCAAGACCAGTCTGGCCAACATAGTGAAACCCCGTTTCTACTAAAAATACAAAAAACGAGCCGAGTGTGGTGGTGTGCACCTGTAATCCCAGCTACTCGGGAGACTGAGGCAGGACAGTCATGTGAACCTGGAAGGTGGAGGTTGCAGTGAGCCAAGATCATGCCATTGCACTCCAGCCCAGGTGACAATGTGAGACCCCATCACAAAAAAAAAAAAAAAGAACTCTTGTTGCAATTGCTTTGCTTTTGGTGTCTCTGTCATGAAATCTTTACCAGCTCCTATGTCCAGAATGGTATTTCCTAGGTTAACTTCCAGGTTTTGTAAGTTTTAGTTTTAAATTTAGGTCTTTAATCCATCTTGAGTTGATTTTTGTATATGGTGTAAGGAAGAGGTCCCATTTCAATCTTTTGCATATGGCTAGCCAGTTATTCCAGCAGCATTTATTGAATAGGGAGTCCTTTCCCCATTGTTTGTTTTTGTTGACTTTGTTGAAGATTAGATGGTTGTAGGTGTGTGGCCTTATGTCTGGGCTCTCTATTCTGTTTCATTGGTCTATATGTCTGTTTTGTGAGCAGTACCATACTGTTTTGGTTACTGCAGCCTTGTAGTATACTTTGAAGTCAGGCGATGTGATGTCTCTGGCTTTATTCTTCTTGCTTAGAATTGCTTTGGCTATTTGAACTCTTTTCTGTTACTTGTGAACTTTAAAATCGTTTTTTTTTTCTAATTCTGTGAAGAATGTCATTGGTAGTTTGATAGGAATAGCACTGAATATTTAAAATAGCACTGGGAAGTATGTCCATTTTAACAACTTTGATTCTTTCTATCTATGAACATGGAATTTTTTTCGTTTGTTTGTATCATCTCTGATTTCATTGCGCAGCGTTTTGTAATCCTTGTTGTAAAGATTTTTCACCTCCCTGGTTAGCCGTATTCCTAGATATTTTATTCTTTTGTGGCTATTGTGAAAAGATCAACAAAATTGAAAATACTCTATGTCAGCAAATTCAAGGTATATTTTTTAAAAAGGAAAGAAAATTGATAAGCCTCTAGCCAGGCTACTTTAAGAGAGAAAGAGATGACACAAATGACTAGTATTAGAAAAGGTAAGAAGGAACACCATTACATATTCCACTGACATTAAAAAAAATATATTATGAATAATTCTATGGTCACAAATTTGATAAACTAGATAAAATGGATTAATTCCTTGAAAAACACAATCTGACAATCCTTACATAAGGAGAAATAAACAATCTGAATAGGTTTGTCCCTATTAAATAAATAAATAAATAATAACCTACTTAAATGGAAGGTACCAGGCCCAGGTGGGTTCACTTATGAATTCTGCCAAACATTTAAAAAAGAAATTATACCAATTTTCTACAATCTCTTCCAGAAGATAGAAATAGAGGAAATATTCCCTAACTCATTCTATAAGTTTAGCACTAACCCAATACCAAAACCAGACAAATATTATACAAGAAAACTAGAAACCAATATATTCTGCAAATATAAAACCAAAATCTTCAACAAAATATTAGCAAATTGAATCAAAGAAGTAAAAAAAAAATTGCACATCACTATCAAGTGGGATTTATCTCAGGTATGCAAGAAGACTGGTTCAACATTTGAAAATCAATTAATGTAATCCGTTAACAGGCTAAAGAAGAAGAATCACATGATTATATCAGTAGATGCAGAAAAAGCATTTTACAAAATCTACCACCCATTACTGATTTAAAACTTTCAGCATATTAGGCATAGAGGGAATCTTCCTCTACTTCATAAAGAACACCTATAAGAGCCTACAGTCAACATCATATTTAATAGTAAAAACTGGAAGCTTATGTTTATGTCTTCTGATCTATAAAACGTAATGCCAAGAGAATGAGAAAACAAGCTGGAAACTGGGAGAAAATAGTTGCTAGAGGCACAGCTAATAAAAGACAGTTATCCAAAATACACAAAGAACTCTCAAAACTCAACAATAAGAAAATAAACAACCCAATTTAAAAACTGTCAAAAGACATAAACAGACATCTTACCAAAGAAGATATGAAGATGAGGATTAAGTGTATGAAAATATGCATATGTTGATAAGAAACTGCAATTTAAAGGAGGGCAAGGTGGGCAGATCACCTGAGGTCAGGAGTTCAAGACCAGCCTGGCCACCATGGTGAAATCTCGTCTCTACTAAAAATACAAAAAGGAAAAAAAAAAAAATAGCTGAACATGGTTGCACATGCCTGTAATCTCAGCTAGAGAGGCTGAGGCAGGAGAATCCCTTGAACTTGAGAGGCAGAGGTTGCAGTGAGCCGAGATTGTGCCACTATAGTCCAACCTAGGAAACAAGAGTGAAATTCCATCTAAAAGAAAAAAGAAATGGCAATTTAAAATAACAATGAAATGCTACTATACACCTATTAGAATTGACCACAATTCAAAACATTGACAACACCAAATGCTGATGAGGATATAGATCAAACTCTCATTCACTGCTGGTGAGAATGCAAAATACTGTAACCATTTTGGAAGACAGTTTGGCAGATTCCTATAAAACTAAACACAATCTTTCCATTCAATCCAGCAATTGGAAGTCCTTGATATTTACCCAAATAAACTGAAAAATCATGCTCACACAAAATCCTGCACATGGCATCCTTATTGATAAATTGCCAAAACTTGGAAGCAACCAAGACGTTCTTCAGTAGATGAATGGATAAACTGCAGTACATCCAGACAATGGAATATTATTCAGCACTATTAACATAAAAGAACTATAAAGCCATGGAAAGCCATGAAGGAAACTTAAATACATATTGCTAAGTGAAAGAAGCCAACCTGAAAAAAAGCTACGTACTGTATAATCCGATATCAGACATTCTAGAAATGACAAAACTATGAAGATAGTAAAAATATTGGTGTCTGCCAGGAGTTAGCATAGAGGGAGAGATGAACAGGCAGAGCACAGACGATATTTAGATGAGTGAAATTATACTTCACAATATTACAGTGATGAACACATATCATCATTCATTATCCAAATCCATAGACTGTGAAAAGCCATGAGTGGACCCTAATGTAAATTACGGACTCTAGGTAATAACAGTGTGTCAATATAAGGTTCATCAGTTGTAATAAATGTACCGCTGTGGTGACGGATGTTAGTGGGGGAGTTTGTGGGGAAGGGAAGAAGATTTAAGGGAACTCTTTGTTTCCATTCAATATTGCTGTGAAACTAAAACCACTCTAAAACTAGTTTATTAATGTGAAAATATGAACAATAAAGCAAAAACAATTAAAATCGATTGGGCAAGCATGCATCATCCACAGAGTTTGAAATACAGATCTGTTAACTCAACAACAAAAAAATGAGCATCAACCACATTGGAGGCACTGTCCAAGGTACTGCTGGTACAAAGTAAATTACACCTATATCTTACCTATGAGGTGAGGATATAATTAAATAATTGTAATATATTGCAAGAAGTCCTATAATAAAGATATGTATGAAGTACTATGGGACACTGAATTAGGAGTTTCAGCGTTTAATTTATCTATTGAGCTATAGAAACTACTATCTCAAAAGATGAGGTACTACTATAACATACAAATGTGTTAATTTGTATAAAATTTACAGAAGCTTAACAGTAATATGAGAAGAAAGAAACTAAAGATAAATTAGTGCTTTAGAATTCTCCACCTAGCTTCTATACACCTGCTAAGGAATGAAGAGTTAGTATAAACACAATTCATTTGAATGCCTAGATATCTGCATTGTAGACTGTCCTACTATTTTTTTCCTTTAATATAGCTCAGTGGCTCTCAATCTTTGGCAAAAATGAGAATTAATATACAGGGCCACAGACATAAATTATGTATATTATATTTTGAGGCAAGCTACAGAATATTTTAAGGTTCTTTAGACCACACAAATTTGCTGATCTCACATGCTATTCCCTTAGCCAACTGCTAACTTCGTTTGGAGTGTATTCCCAGAGGAAGCAACAATAGAGAAAAATATAATGAAATCAAATAAATATTTCAAATTTAAAATAAGCTCACTCTTAGATCTTTTAAGATAGGTGATTTCATGCTTAGTTTGGATTTGCATTTCCCTAACAATAAGTGAGGTTGAGTATCTTTTCATGTATGTATTGACTATTTGTATATCTTCTTTAAAGAAATGTCTATCAAGTCCTTTGCCTGTTTTTCAGTTGGGTTACTTGGTTTTTGTTGTTGAGCTATAGAAGTTCTTTATTTATATTAGACCCTTATCAGATATATGATTTGCAAATATTCCCCCCATTCCATTGGTTGTTATCATCGTTTTCATAAGGCTCAGCTTCATATTATCTGCGTGATCACATTCATATTATCTGCATGATCCCTTTAGGCATTTGAATTTCTGACCCCTGCCTGACATTTTCCTAGTTGCAACATCTAACATGCCTCCCTAAAGTTAATACAAACCACACTGATCAGATTTTGGAAATTTTTCAAATTCGTTAGTTAATGTTTGAAGATAATTTCTTTTGTTGTACATTTGTACATGTGGCTGAACTCATCCATTACATTTTGAATCTATCTAATTTCATTTCTCCTTACCTTTAACCTGCGGAGTACCTTGCTGTAATCCTCATGCGTATGTAATTTTAGCTTCACTGATCCTATTACACCAGTTCGTTTTATTTCGTTTTCATTTTTAACCACATGCCTTCATTTTGATCTTTCCATCAGTTCTGCACTCTGGGCTGGTCTCAGCTGGGTGGTTCTTCTGCTCATCTTCAGGTTACTCAGGCAGCTGCGGTCATCTTCAGGCACAACTGGGGCTGTATAATCCAAAGTCACTCATGGTTTGGAAAGCCAGGACACAGTGGTCCTGCCTGGGCCTCTCTCTGTAACTGGTTTATTCGGCAGGGCAGCTACACTCCTTACACAGCAGCTGAGAGCTCCAGGTGAGTAAAAGCAGAAATTTCTAGGCACTTTGAGGCCTGGACCTTTTCCTTTTCCTTTCACTCCTTCCTTACTCATTAGAAAGCTGAAAGTAGGGCATGTTGATAGAATGTACACTTGTGGTTTTACTCCCTCTAGAGTAGCTGGACTTGAGAAAATACTATTTTACTTTTGACATATTTAATAATGACCTCTTCAGATTCCATGATCAGTCAGCCTCTTTAGAGTCTTATGGATTGTTTCAGATGGTCAGTTCCTTTATTAGAAGCTGAACGTCTTCCTCAATAGACTTTCTCACGATCCATGTTGTAGGCTGTTACTGATTATCTCTCTTCGTTCTTTGTTCTTCCTCTCTGGGCTCAACCTGTCACTGCTGTTCTCTCTTGCTTACACATTGTTAATATTCCATGAGGCAGCCCCCAGCTGTTATGCCTTCAGATACCATTATTTTTGTTAATGCTCTGGTTATAAAATTACATTGGTTTGAAGTGGTCTGCCCTAATTTTATATTCTCACAACCGTGTTATGTTTAGTATATAATTTTCCAAAATAGGAAGTTTTCCAGGAACCTAAATTTCATGTTCTACCAAAAGCTGCTGCAGTTACAAATTATTTCCTTGAAAGAATGAATGAGTACTATGTTTTGTTAATGCAGGCTGTTGTTTCTCTAACCCCAAGGCTACTGGAGAAAGGCAAGGAGTAGGGAGTTAGTCGTTAGCGATGCTGTGGTTTGAATGACTTCAATCTCTTCCTAACCTTTCCATTTGCTCTTACTTGTCCTTTTTTCCTACTTCTAGAAAATTTCAAGTTCATTCCTACCTGAGAGCCTTTGCAGATATTCTTTGTCTTGCCATTCAAGTCTCAGACCAAATGTCACCCACTCCAGGTCAATCTTTCTTGACCATCTTACCTAAGACTGTACTCTCCCAAACTTCTGCCCTGTCACACATCTCTCTTTCATGTCTTTACTGGCACTTAACATTTCATAATTTTTGTTTACACCTTGTCAGCCCCATAAAAACCTGGACTACACTTGTGTTGTTAACTAGAGAAACAACATCAGAGACCAGGGTGCTCATAGCTAGAAGAAGGGACACAGGGAAAAGAGCCCACCACCTATAGTTCACAGCCTAGCCTGTGTCTCCTGCCTTTTATTTAACACTGCTTTCCCTAACAGCTTCTAATCACAGTCCTAACAATGATGGAAACTCTAGAAGAAACAAGCAGTCTCCTAGCTTGATCTCAGGCCACACCATACCCCTGGCTAGATCACAGATACATTCCAATGTCTATAAAAAAAACCTTGCTTCTAGGAGCCACAACAAAAACATTTCTCCAAAGTATGACAATAAAAGAAAAAATACTAATTTAAAATAAACAGATTTTACCTGGTCACCTAAAACAACAATTACAGTTGAATCACTCAACTTTTGTTCTCTCTAGTGCTTTTGTTCTCACTATTTAATTGGTTCTCAACACATATAGATGAACAAACCTCCCAGAGTTTCAAGTTCTATTTGTTTTCTCTCTCTTCTTACAGCACATTCTTCAGCTGTATTCCCTGTTGGCTTTGATTTTTTTTTATATACATACTTTAAGTTCTGGCATACATGTGCAGAACATGAAGGTTTGTTACATAGGTAGACACGGGACAAGCTGGTTTGCTGCAGCCATGAACCCATCAGCTACATCAGCTACATTAGGTATTTCTCCTAATGTTACCCCTCCCCCCTCTCCCACACCACAACAGGCCCCGGTGTGTGATATTCCCCTTCCTGTGTCCAAGTGTTCGCATTGTTCAGTTGCCACCAATGAGTGAGAACATGCGGTGTTTGGTTTTCTGTTCTTGTGATAGTTTGCTGAGAATGATGGTTTCCAGCTGCATCCATGTCCCCACAAAAGACATGAACTCATCCTTTTTAATGGCTGCATAGTGTTCCATGGTGTATATGTGCCAGATTTCTTTAATCCAGTCTGTCATTGATGGACATTTGGGTTGGTTCCAAGTCTTTGCTATTGTGAATAATGCCGCAATAAACATACATGTGCATGTGTCTTTATAACAGCATGATTTATAATCCTTTGGGTATATACCCAGAAATAGGATGGCTGGGTCAAATGGTATTTCTAGTTCTAGATCCTTGAGGAATCGCCACACTGTCTTCCACAATGGTTGAACTAGTTGACAGTCCCACCAACAGTGTAAATGTGTTCCTATTTCTCCACATCCTCTCCAGCACCTGTTGTTTCCTGACTTTTTAATGATCACCATTCTAACTGGTGTGAGATGGTACCTCAT
>NW_016804798.1:161857-164634 GCF_001698545.2 Rhinopithecus bieti
TTATTTCTCCTTCACTTATGAAACTTAGTTTGGCTGGATATGAAATTCTGGGTTGAAAATTCTTTTATTTAAGGATGTTGACTATTGGCCCCCACTCTCTTCTGGCTTGTAGAGTTTCTGCTGAGAGATCTGCTCTTAGCCTGATAGGCTTCCCTTTTTGGGTAACCTGACCTTTCTCTCTGACTGCCCTTAGCACTTTTTCCTTCATTTCAACTTTGGTGAATCTGATAATTATGTGTCTTGGAGTTGCTCTTCCCAAGGAGTATCTTTGTTGTATTCTCTGTATTTTCTCAATTTGAATGTTGGCCTGCCTTGCCAGGTTGGGGAAGTTCTCCTGGATAATACCCTGCAGAGTGTTTTCCAACTTGGTTCCATTCTCCCCATCACTTTCAGTTACACCAATCAGATGTAGATTTGGTCTTTTCACATAGTCCCATATTTCTTGGAGGTTTTGTTTGTTTCTTTTTATTCTTTTTACTCTAAACTTCTTTTCTCACTTCATTTCATTCATTTGATCTTCAATCACTGATACCCTTTCTTTCAGTTGATCAAATCAGTTACTGAAGCTTGCGCATTCGTCACATAGTTCTCGTGCCATGGTTTTCAGCTCCATCAGGTTATTTAAGGACTTCTCTACATTGGTTATTCTAGTTAGCCATTCGTCTAATGTTTTTTCAAGGTTTTTAGCTTCTTTGCAATGGGTTCAACCTTCCTCCTTTTGCTCGGAGAAGTTTTATCGTCTGAAGCCTTCTTCTCTCAATTCGTCAAAGTCATTCTCCATCCAGCTTTGTTCTGTTGCTGGTGAGGAGTTGCGTTCCTTTGGAGAGGGATAAGCACTCTGATTTTTAAAGTTTTCAGGTTTTCTGCTCTGTTTTATCCCCATCTTTGTGGTTTTATCTTCCTTTGGTCTTTGATGATGGTGATGTACAGATGGGGTTTTGGTGTGGATGTTCTTTCTGTTTGTTAGTTTTCCTTCTAACAGTCAGGACCCTCAGCTGCAGGTCTGTTGGAGTTTGCTGGAGGCCCACTCCAGACCCTGTTTGCCTGGGTATCAGCAGCAGAGGCTGCAGAAGAGTGAATATTGCTGAACAGAAAATGTTGCTGCCTGATCACTCCTCGGGAAGCTTCGTCTCAGAAGGGTACCCAGCCGTGTGAGGTGTCAGTCTGTGCTTACTGTGGGGTGACTCCCAGTTAGGCTACTCAGGCGTCAGGGACCCACTTGAGGAGGCAGTCTGTCCATTCTCAGATCTCAAACCCCGTGCTGGGAGAACCACCACTCTCTTCAAAGCTGTCAGATAGGGACATTTAAATCTGCAGAGATTTCTGCTGCCTTTTGTTTGGCTATGCCCTGTCCCCAGAGGTGCAGTCTATAGAAGCAGGCAGGCAGGCCTCCTAGAGCTGCCGTGGGCTCCACCCAGTTCAAGGTTCCTGGCTGCTTTGTTTACCTACTCAAGCCTCAGCAATGGTGGGTGCCCCTCCCCCAGCCTCGCTGGCTCCTTGCAGTTATATCTCAGACTGCTGTGCTAGCAATGAGGGAGGCTCCATGGGCATGGGACCTTCAGAGCCAGGCACAGGATATTATCTCCTGATGTACCATTTGCTAAGACCCTTGGTAAAACACAGTATTAGGGTGGGCGTGACCCTATTTTCCAGGTGCTGTGTGTCACGGCTTCCCTTGGCTAGGAAAGGGAATTCCCTTACCCCTTGTGCTTTCTGGATGAGGCGATGCCTCTCCCTGCTTTGGCTCTTGCTCAGTGGGCTGCACCCACTGTCCTACACCCACTGTCCGACACGCCCCAGTGAGATGCACCCAGTACCTCAGCTGGAAATGCAGAAATCACCCATCTTCTGTGTCACTCACGCTGGGAGATGAAGGCTGGAACTGTTCCTATTCAGCCATCTTGGAACCGCCCCTTACCACATTTTCTTTATCCAGTCTATCATTGCTTGGCATTTGGGTTGGTCCCAAGTCTTTGCTATTGTGAACAGTGCTACAATAAACGTATGTGTGCATGTGTCTTTATAGTAGAAGGAATTATAATCCTTTGGATATATACCCAGTAATGGGATTGCTGGGTCAAATGACATTTCTGGTTCCAGATCCTTGAGAAATCGCCACACTGGTTGAACTTCCACAGTGGTTGAACTAATTTACACTCCACCAACACTGTAAAAGCATTCCTATTTCTCCACAGCCTCGTCAGTATCTGTTGTTTCCTGACTTTGTAATGATTGCCATTCTAACTGGCATGAGATGGTATCTCATTGTAGTTTTGATTTGCATTTCTCTAATGACCAGTGACAATGAGCTTTTATTCATGTTTGCTGGCCACATAAATGTCTTCTTTTGAAACGTGTCTGTTCATATCCTTTGCCCACTTTTTGATGGGGTTGTTAGTTTTTTTCTCATAAATTTGTTTAAGTTCTTTGTAGATTCTGGATATTAGCCCTTTGTCAGATGAGTAGATTGCAAAAATTTTCTCCCATTCTTTAGGTTGCCTCTTCACTCTGATGGTAGTTTCTTTTGCTATGCAGAAGCTCTTTAGTTTAACTAGATCCCATTTATCAATTTTGGCTTTTGCTGCCATTGCTTTTGGTGTTTTAGACATGAAGTCCTTGCCCATGCCTATGTCCTGAATGGTACTACCTAGGTTTTCTTCTAGGGTTTTTATGGTATTAGGTCTAACATTTAAGTCTCTAATCCATCTTGAATTAATTTTCATATAAGGAGTAAGGAAAGGATCCAGTTTCAGCTTTCTACTTATGGCTAGCCAATT
>NW_016804798.1:168067-179182 GCF_001698545.2 Rhinopithecus bieti
AGTTTTTGAATTTCCAGCTTTTCTGCCCTGCTTCTTCCCCATCTTTGTGGTTTTATCTGCCTCTGGTCTTTGATGATGGTGACGTACTGATGGGGTTTTGGTATAGGTGTTCTTCCTGTTTGATAGTTTTCCTTCTAATAGTCAGGACCCTCAGCTGTAGGTCTGTTGGAGATTGCTTGAGGTCCACTCCAGACCCTGTTTGCCTGGGTATCAGCAGCAGAGGTTGCCGAAGATAGAATATTGCTGAACAGCGAGTGTACCTGTCTGATTCTTCCTTTGGAAGCTTCCTCTCAGGGATGTACTCCACCCTGTGAGGTGTGGAGTGTCAGACTGCCCCTAGTGGGGGATGTCTCCCAGTTAGGCTACTCAGGGGTCAGGGACCCACTTGAGCAGTCAGTCTGTCCCTTCTCAGATCTCAACCTCCGTGTTGGGAGATCCACTGCTCTATTCAAAGCTGTAAGACAGAGTTGTTTGCGTCTGCACAGGCTTCTGCTGCTTTTTTTGTTGTTGTTGTTTAGCTGTGCCCTGTCCCCAGAGGGGATTCTGCAGAGACAGGCAGGTTTCCTTGAGCTGCTGTGAGCTCCACCCAGTTCGAGCTTCCCAGCGGCTTTTTTTACCTACTTAAGCCTTAGCAATGGCGGGCGGCCCTCCCCAGCCTGGCTGCTGCCTTGCAGTTAGATCGCAGACTGCTGTGCTAGCAATGAGGGAGGCTCCGTGGCTGTGGGACCCTCCCAGCCAGGTGTGGGTATAATCTCTTGGTATGCCAGTTTGCTTAAAGTGCAGTATTGGGGTGGGAGTTAACTGATTTTCCAGGTGTTGTGTGTCTCAGTTCCCCTGGCTAGGAAAAGGGATTCCCTTCCCCCTTGCGCTTCCCAGGTGAGGCGATGCCTCGTCCTGCCTCAGCTGTAGCTGGTCGGGCTGCAGCAGCTGACCAGCACCGATTGTCCGGCACTCCCTAATGAGATGACCCCAGTACCTCAGTTGAAAATGCAGAAATCACCTGTCTTCTGTGTCGCTCTCGCTGGGAGTTGGACCAGTTAATTTTTGTATAAGGTGTAAGGAAAGGGTCCAGTTTCAGTTTTCTGCATATGGCTACCCAGTGTTCCCCACACCATTTATTAAATAGGGATTCCTTTCCTCATTGCTTGTTTTTGTCAGGTTTGTCAAAGATCAGATGGCTGTAGACGTGTGGTGTTATTTCTGAGGCCTCTGTTCTGTTCCATTGGTCTATATATCTGTTTTGGTACAACTACCATGCTGTTTTGGTTTGTAGCATTGTAGTACAGTTTGAAGTCAGATAGCATGATGCCTCCAGCTTTGTTCTTTTTGCTTAGCATTGTCTCGGCTATACGGGTTCTTTGTTGGTTCCATATGAAATTTAAATTAGTTTTTCTAATTCTGTGAAGAGAGTCAGTGGTAGCTTCATGGGGATAGCATTGAATCTATAAATTACTTTGGGCAGTATGGCCATTTTCACAATATTGATTCTTCCTATCCATGAGCATGGAATGTTTTCCATTTGTTTATGTCCTCTCTTAATACCTTGATCAGGGGTTTGTAGTTCTCCTTGAAGAGGTCCTTCAGATCCCTTGTAAGTAGTATTCCTAGGTATTTTATTCTCTTTGTAGCAATTGTGAATGGGAGTTCACTCACGAACTGGATCTCTGTTTGTCTATTGTTGGTGTATAGAAATGCTTGTGATTTTTGCATGCTGATTTTGTGTCCTGAGACTTTGCTGAAGTGGCTTATCAGCTTAAGGAGATTTGGGGCTGGGATGATGGGGTTTTCTAAATACACAATCCTATCATCTGCAAATAGAGAAAATTTGACTTCCTCCCTTCCTATCTGAATACCCTTTATTTCTTCTCTTGCTTGATTGCTCTGGCCAGAACTTCCAATACAATGCTGAATAGGAGTGGTAAAAGAGGGTATCCTTGTCTTATGCTGCTTTTCAAAGGGAATGCTTCCAGCTTTTGCCCATTCAGTATGATTTGGCTGTCATAAAGAGCTCGTATTATTTTGCGATACGTTCCATCAGTACCTAGTTTATTGAGAGTTTTTAGCAGGAAGGGGTGTAGACTT
This sequence comes from Rhinopithecus bieti, assembly GCF_001698545.2. NCBI lineage: Eukaryota > Metazoa > Chordata > Mammalia > Primates > Cercopithecidae > Rhinopithecus > Rhinopithecus bieti. The sequence continues at coordinate 170,150 of NW_016804798.1, forward strand.
TCATCAAGGGCCTTTTCTGCATCTATTGAGATAATCATGTGGTTTTTGTCATTGTCTCTGTTTATGTGAAGGATTACATTTATTGATTTGCATATGTTGAACCAGCCTTGCATGCCAGGGATGAAATCAACTTGATCATGATAGATAAGCTTTTTGCTGTGTTGCTGGATTTGGTTTGCCAGTATTTTATTGAGGATTTTAGCACCGATGTTCATCAGAGATATTGGCCTGAAATTTTCTTTTTTTGTTGTGTCTCTGCCAGGTTTTGGTATCAGGATGATGCTGGCCTCATAAAATGAGTTAGGGAGGAGTCCCTCTTTTTCTATTGTTTGGAATAGTTTAAGAAGGAATGGTACCAGCTTCTCCTTCTACATCTGGTAGAATTTGGCTGTGAATCCATCTGGATTTGGGCTTTTTTTGGTTAGTAGACTATTAATTACTGCCTCAATTTCAGAGCTTGTTATTGGCCTATTCAGGGATTTGACTTCTTCCTGCTTTAGTCTTAGGAGGGTGTATGTGTCCATGAATTTATTCATTTCTTCTAGATTTTCTAGTTTATTTGCATAGAGGTGTTTACAGTATTCTCCTATGGTAGTTTGTATTTCTGTTGGATCAGTGCTGACATCTCCTTTATCATTTTTTATTGTGTCTATTTGATTCTTCTCTCTTTTCTTCTTTATTAGTCTGGCTAGTAGTCTATCCATTTTGTTAATCTTTTCAAAAAACCAGCTCCTAGATTCATTGATTTTTTGAAGGGTTTTTTTTTTAATCTTTATCTCCTTCAGTTCTGCTCTGATCTTAGTTTTTTCTTGTCTTCTGCTAGCCTTTGAATTTATTTGCTCTTGCTTCTCTAGTTCTTTTAATTGTGATGTTAGAGTGTTGACTTTAGATCTTTCCTGCTTTCTTCTGTGGGCACTTAGTTCTATAAATTTCCCTTTAAACAATGCTCTAGCTGTGTCCCAGAGATTCTGGTCATGCTGTGCCTTTGTTCTCATGCTGGTTTCCACAAGATCATTCTTGTATTTCTGGCCTTCTTTTTGTTATCTTACCCAGTGAGTCACTTCAGGAGGCAGGGTTGTTCACGTTTCCATTGTAGTTGGGTGCCCAGTTGTTTGAGTGAGTTTCTGGTAATTCTGAGTTCTAATTTGATAGCACTGGTGGTCCTGAGACACTGTTTGCTAGATTTCAGCTTTCTTTTGCCAATTTGCTGAGGGGCTGTTTTCCACTATCCACATTTATATGGTCAGTTGCAGAGCTAGAAGTGTGATGTGGGTGCTGAGAAGAATTGTTTGATGTCTGTTGATTTTGGGTAGACTGTAATTGCTTAGTCGCAGACTTGGTCAGCAGGCTTTTGTTGTGTTTGCAAGGTCGCTGAACCCGGGATATCCTTCGTTAATATTTCTGTCTCAGTTGATGGCGTGAATGACGGACAGTGGGTGTTAACAGTTCCGCGCCACGCTATTAGTGCGCTCGTGGCGATCGAATCTTTTTGGTGAAGCGGCTGCTCTAAGAAGGAGTGCTGATTATAATGGTACTCCTGTATTCGGGGTTCATATACTATTTGGAAGATAAGTTAGTTCTTCTTGCTGTACTTGATTCCCTGTTACCATATGTAAGGCCTCTTGGTCTCTTTTCGATCGTTTCTTGTTTGAAAGTCTGTTTTATCAGAGATTTAGAATTCGCAACTCGCTGCTGTTTTTTTTTTATTTATTTTTCTTTATTATCTAATTTTTTTTTGGTGCTTTCCATTTTTGCTTCGGGTAAAATTGATTGCCTCACATCGCCTTTATTTTGAGGACTCTATGTGCTGTTCTTTGCATGTGAGATGGTTTCTTCCCACAGCACACTGATGTGTCTTGGACTCCTTTGTTTGGTTTTTTGTTTGAGACAAGAGCTCTCCCTCTGTCGCCCCCACTGAGCTTGCCAAGTGGGCCGGATCTCAGCACTTCACTGGCAAGCTCCGCCCTCCTGGGTTTACGCCATTCTGCCTGCCTCAGCCTCCATGTTAGCTGCGCGCAACTACAAGGCGCCCGCCACCTCCACCCAGCTAGTTTTTGGTATTTTTTGTTAGTAGAGATGGGGTTTCACCGTGTCTAGCCAGGAGATGCGGCTCGTCGATCTCCAGACCCCTCGATGATCCCCTGTCTCGGCCTCCCAAAGTGCTTGGATTACAGGCTTGAGCCACCTCACCTGGCCTGGGTCTTGACTCTTTATACAATTTGTCAGTCTGTGTCTTTTAATTGGAGCATTTAGCCCATTTATGGTTAATATTGTTATGTGTGAATTTGATCCTGTCATTATGATGCTAGCTGGTTATTTTGCCCATTCGTTGATGCAGTTTCTTCATAGTGTCAATGGTCTTTACAATTTGGCATGTTTTTGCTGTTATTGTTATTGGTTTTTCCTTTCCATATTCAGTGCTTCCTTCAGGAGCTCTTGTAAGGCAGGCCTGATGGTGACAAAATCTCTCAGCACTAGATTGTCTATAAAGGATTTTAATTCTCCTTCGCTTAGAAAGCTTAGTTTGACTGGATATGAAATTCTGGGTTGAAATGTATTTTCTTTAAGAATGTTGAATACTGGCCCCCACTCTCTTCTGGTTTGAAGGGTTTCTGCAGAGAGATTTGCTGTTAGTCTGATGGGTTTCCTTTTGTGGGTAATCTGACCCTCCTCTCTGGCTGCCCTTAATATGTTTTCCTTCATTTCAACCTTGGTGAATCTCACAATTATGTGTCTTGGGGTTGCTCTTCTCAAGGAGTATTTGTGGTGTCCTCTGCTTTTCCTGAATTTGACTGTTGGCCTGACTTGCTAGATTGGGGAAGTTCTCCTGGATAATATCCTGAAGAGTGTCCTCCAACTTGGTTCCATTCTCCCCATCACTTTCAGATACACCAATCAAATGTAGGCTTGGTCTTTTCATATAGTACCATATTTTTTGGATGCTTTATTTCTTTTCATTATATTTTCTCTAATCTGTCTTCATGCTTTATTTCATTAAGCTGATCTTCAGTCTCTGATATCCTCTCTTCTGTTTGATTGATTCAGCTATTGATAATTGTATATGCTTCACAAAGTTCTCATACTGTGTTTTTCAACTCCATCAGGTCACTTATATTCTTCTCTAAACTGGTTATTCTAGTTAGCAATTCCTCTACCTTTTTTTGAAGGTTCTTAGCTTCCTTGCATTGGGTTAGAACATGCTCCTTTAACTCAGAGGAGTTTGTTATTACCCTGCTTCTGAAGCCTACTTCTGTCAACTCATCAAACTCATTCTCCGTCCAGTTCTGTTTCCCTGCTGGTGAGGAGTTGTGATCCTTTGCAGGAGAAAAGGTGTTCTGGTTTTTAGGATTTTCACCTTTTTTGTGCTGGTTTTTCCTCATCATCGTGGATTTATCTACCTTTGATCTTCGATGTTGGTGACCTTCGGATGGGGTTTTGTGTGGACGTCCTTTTATTGATGTTGATGCTATTCCTTTCTGTTTGTTAGTTTTTCTTCTAACAGTCAGCCCCTCTGCTGTAGGTCTGCTGGAGTTTGCTGGAGTTTGCTGCAGGTCCACTCCAGACCCTGTTTGCCTAGATACTACCAGCAGAGGCTGCAGAACAGCAAAGATTTCTGCTTATTTTTTCCTCTGGAAGCTTCGTCCCAGAGGAGCACCCACTAAATGCCAGCTGGAGTTCTCCTATATGAGATGCCTGTTGATCCCTACTGGGAATTGTCTCCCAGTCAGGAGGCACGGGGGTCGGGAACTCACTTGAGGAGGCAGTCTGTCCCTTAGCAGAGCTCAAATGCTGTGCTGGGAGATCCACTGCTCTCTTCAGAGCCAGCAGGCAGGAACATTTAAGTCTGCTGAAGGTGTGCCCGCAGCCGCCCCTTCCCCCAGATGCTCCGTCCCAGGGAAATGGGAGTTTTATCTATAAGCCCTTGACTGGGGCTGCTGCCTTTCATTCAGAAATGCCCTGCCCAGAGAGGAGGAATCTAGAGATGCAGTCTGGCTACAGCGGCTTTGCAGAGCTGCAGTGGGCTCTGCCCAGTTTGAACTTCCCCGATGGCTTTGTTTACACTGTGAGGGGAAAAACCACCTACTCAAGCCTCAGTAATGGTTGACACCCCTACCCCTACCAAGCTCAAGCATCCCAGGTCGACTTCAGACTGCTGTGCTGGCAGCGAGAATTTCAAGCCAGTGGATCTTAGCTTGCTCAGCTTCGTGGGGGTGGGATCCACTGAGCTAGACCACCTGGCTCCCCAACTTCAGCCCCCTTTCCAGAGGAGTAAACAATTCTGCCTTGCTGGTGTTCCAGGTGCCACTAGGGTATGAAAAAACCTTCTGCAGCTAGCTTGGTGTCTCCCCAAATGACTGCCCAGCTTTGTGCTTGAAACCCAGGGCCCTGGTGATGTAGGCACCTAAGGGAATCGCCTGGTCTGCAGGTTGCAAAGACCATGAGAAAAGCATAGTATCTGGGCTGGAATGCACCATTCCTTATGGCACAGTCCTTCACTGCTTCCTTTGGCTAGGGGAGGGAGTTCCCCAACCTCTTGCACTTCCTGGATGAGGCAACACCCCACCCTGCTTTGGCTCACCCTCCGTGGGCTGCACCCACTGTCTAACAGTCCCAATGAGATGAGCTGGGTACCCCAACTGGAAATGCAGAAATAACCCACCTTCTGTGTTGATCTTGCTGGGAGCTGCAGACCGGAGCCTGTTCCTACTCGGCCATCTTTCTCCACTCCAGCTCTGATGTTTTTAAAAAATCTATATGGTATAAAAACAAGTAGAGTTGAGTCAATGGATGCCTTGGTGACTCAAACAATATAGTATGTCTTAGTGGAAACAGTGGCTACAGTATAGGTAACAGGTTACAGATTGAAGAATCTTAATATCCATGATCAGAGGTGTTTCATGCCCACAGAGCCTTATGTCTTTTGTTGGCATAAAATAAGTGAAAGTAAAATAAGTGAAAGTCACTAGGAATATTCCTTTAAATATTCCATGTAATTCATATTTTTCCTAATTAAAGAACCCATTCTTCAATTTCAAAGAATGATTCTCCAAAAACAGAATTATCTCTACATTAGAACTGTAAAATTGAAACTATAACTTTAGCTGGAAATCATATTTAAATTATTTTTCCATAACAAAATTACTATTTAAGATGTAAAAGCCTGGGTGTGGTGGCTTACGCCTGTAACCCCAGCACTTCAGGAGGCCAAGGAGGGTGGACCTCCTGAGCTCAGCAGTTCCAGACCAACCTGGAAAAGAAGGCAAAACCCTCTCTTTACCAAAATTAGACAAAATTAGCCAGTGTGTTGGTGACCACTTGTGTAGTCCCAGCTACTAGGGAGGCTGAGGTGGAAGGACTGCTTGAGCCTGGGAGGTGGAAGTTGCAGTGAGCCAAGATAATGCCACTGTACTCTAACCTGTGTGACAGTGAAACCTCATCTAAATAAAATATAAAAGACATAAAAATTTTAATCAAACCTATAGGTATTTTGGTCTACAGGGAACAATCTGAGATGAATATATATATTTTTAATATTTTTGTTAAATATATTACTTAGGTTGGTGTCATGTTAACTGCAACCACAGTGCTAGGTATGGACATGCGTTATAGTTGGTTCTTTTTTTCATTCATCTAATATCACTTAACAATTAGTGATGATTATAATTCTCAATTTAATACAGATAGATACTTCCATCTAATTAATATACAAAAGTTCAGGTACATGGTACTTTGTTCAACTCAACAGGGGCTTATGCCCCATCGGCTCCCACTGCTGCATCACTGTCACATTCCAATGGTGCCATAAAGTCTGTATTACTCTGTACACTGCCTCCAAATTAGGAAGAGCCTTTGCTTCTCCGAAAACTAATTTCAAATCTAAACAATAGCTTTAAAACAAAAATATTCGGAAACTCTGAGTCTAATGCAGCCGCAAATGAAAAAGAGGAGGAAATTGAATGTTCCCACTGCAATAACAAATGAATTCACTACAGATGAAGCTTTTCTATTAACTGGCACCATGGGGGCTAGGTGGCTTAGCTGTCAAGAAATGTCCCATGGGGTTTCTAGGCACAAATCAGACCAACACTAATGAATCTCATCCAATTTACCTCACTTCTAAAACCGTTACATAAATTGGCTCAGTTCTGCATGGAGGATAAACACTGTTAGCAGGCTCATGGATAAAAAAAAAAAAAAAAAAAAAGGAGAGGAAGTGCTGGTCATTTAAACACACTGTCAGTTCCACATGGAGAAATTTTCACCAGATTCACTGCACAAATATAAGCTAATAAATAGATATTATTAGTAGCCATATTCTATTAGTATTATTGTCTGATGGTGATGTTAGGCAACAGTTATTGAGCTCCTAAGATGTATCAGGCTTTGTTCTGCTAAGTGCTAAGTGCTGTGCGTGTCATCTCATTTAATCCTAACATTCTAATGAGTCAGACACTAGTATAAACTCCACTTTAGATAAAAAGAAGCTGGAGCTTAGAAAAGTTAAGTAACTTGTCAGTGATCTCAGAACTAGTAAACAGAAGACCCTGAACAGAGCCTCTGCTCCAACTCCAGAGTCTATCTTGTACACTGTTACAATTTCATAGCCCAAATAAACACTAAAATCCAGTAGAGGCTGGGTACGGTGGCTCAGCCTGTAATCCCAGCACTTTGGGAGGCCAACGTGGGTGGATCACCTGAGGTCAGGGGTTCAAGACCAGCCTGACCAACATGGTGAAACCCCATCTCTACTAAAATACAGAAATTAGCCAGGCATGGTGGCATGCCCCTGTAATCTCAGCTACTCAAGAGGCTGAGACAGGAGAATCACTTGAACCCAGGAGGTGGGGGTTGCAGTGAGCCGAGATTGCACCATTGCACTCCAATGTGAGCAACAAGAGCAGAACTCTGTCTCAAAAAAAAAAAAAAAAATCCAGTAGAGGTGAAAAGTATTGGTGTCCTTCTAGTGATGCCAGCACATATGCCTTCTATTCTTCCATCAGTTAAATATCAACAGGCATAATAAATGAAGAGATCTAAAGACGTAACCTTACTTAAATTGTATGTTGTTCATGCTCTTGGAAACATAAGGGTGAGATGATCTCTAAAGTTACTTCCTATTCTCAAATTCTTCCTCATTATTCTTGTGTGTTTTGCTACAACCAACTTCAATTTCTTCAACCACATTGGAAACAGAGAGCCTTCCTCATGCAATCTTCATTGTCTATTGAAATAATGGACTGCTGCTGTGAAAATTAGGTCTTCCCCTAACATTTTTTAAAATTCCAGACATTTTAAATTTCTTGTGCTTTCTAAAGTACAGTCTTATCTCCTGCGTATTTCCAGAGTTCATGGGTCAAACTGTAAGGAAGGTGAAATCTGGCCATTAAAAAAGCCTATGAGTAGGACTAGATAAGGCCATGGGTCCCAAAAGATCAAATCAAGGGACATAAAAATGGTCAAGGTCAAAGGCCTATGACTACTGATTCATAGATGTAGCAAATTCAGAAGGATTATTTACAGAATGCTCTCAAAGCCTCTGTGGTTCCGTAAATCAAATTTATCTTTAATAACTACTCTAAATCCAGTAAATATTTAGTTATTACAGTTGTTATCGCCTAACTGAAAAATCAATTACTTAGTGTAGTGAGGGTACGTCACTTAGTCTGATTTACCTGAAATATGTAGGGCCCACAAAGTCATGATCAAGGAGGCAAGCTCTCATTATTGCCTGCTTTCTCCTTCTCTGCAAGTAAAAAAATGTTTTTAAGAAATCAGAGAGATGACATTTTTTTTTTGAGATGGAGTCTCGCTCTGTTGCCCACGCTAGAGTATAGTTGCACAATCTCGGCTCACTGCAACCTGTGCCTCCCAGGTTCAAGCAATTCTCCTGCCTTAGCCTCCCAAGTAGTTGGGACCACAGACGTGTGCCACCACGTCCGGTTAATTTTTTGTATTTTTAGTAGAGATCGGGTTTCACTGTGTTAGCCAGGATGGTCTTGATCTCCTGACCTCGTGATCTGCCTGCCTCAGCCTCTCAAAGTGCTGAGATTACAGGCATGAGCCACTGCACCGCCCAAGATGGTGTATTTTATAAATCAAAGTATAACAATATTATTATGTACAAATCTGAAATATACACCTCAATAAATTTTTACTTATGTTTAATTCTCTTACAGCCACCATCCTTTACAATCATGCTGGAGTCTAGGACATCTCCAGCACCACAGAAGTTTCCCCTGCCTCCCTTCCAGGTCAACCCCCATCAAGAATAACCACTATTCTAACTTTTATCCTAATGGATCAATTTTGCATTTCTTTGAACTTGAAAAAATGGAACCATACAGATACAGTATGTATTCTTTCATATCTAACTTCTTTTACTTAACATTGTTTTTAAGATTCATCTGTGTTGTTGCTTGGATCAATACTTTATTCTTTTTTATTGTTATACAGGTATTCCATTCTGTATAAGGACACTTCAGTTGTTTCTAGTTTAGGGCAACTCTGAGTAATCCAATATGAAATTCCAAATCATTTATGTTAGGTAATGCCCAGCAGTGAAATTGCTGGACCACAGTGCTGGTTTATATTTGCCTGTAATAGATACTGCCAAACAGTTTTTCACATTGTTCCAATTTGACTCTCACCAGCAATGTATGAGGGTTCCAATTGTGTCATATATTTGACTGGCATCTTAATTTTTAAATTGGCTGAAGGCAAAAACCATTCTCAAATTTACCTGTTAGCTGGATTCGTGGTTCATGCCTGTAATCCCAACACTTTAGGAGGCCAAAGCAGGAGGATCACTTGAGCCCAGAAGTTCAAAACCAGACTGGACAAGAAAGTGAGACCCCTGTCTCTACAAAAAGTAAAAAAGTTAGCCAGATATGGTGTCATATGCCTGTGGTTCCAGACACTTGGGAGGCTGAGGTGGGAAGATCACTTGAGCCCAGGAGGTCTAGGCTGCAGTGAGCTATGACAGTGTCACCATACTCCAGCCTGGGTGATGGAGGGAGACCCTGTCTCAAAAAA
>NW_016804798.1:179393-186547 GCF_001698545.2 Rhinopithecus bieti
AAAAAAAAAAAAAAAAAAAAAAAAAAAAAAAAAATTACCTGTGACCTCCAAATTTCTAGTCATTCCCCAATTACTATATTTCCCAGAATTAAAGCAATCTGAAATGTTTGTTCGGATAGTTAATTTGAACATCGACAAAAGGCAAATATTCTTTTTTTCTGCAGATCAAATATAAATATTTTCTGATAATGGCAACTGTTCAATGGGGAAAAAATAAGGTTTCTGTTGGATATGTATGCAAGAGTTGTACACTTGTTCTCTAAATAAAAGTCTCTGTATTTGAGCAGGCTGGCTGCCAATGACTTTCAGCAGGAATTAAGCAATTAGATGATTCTATTTTTTTTCCTTTGAAACAAATTTGCCTTCAGCCAACATAGTGGGGAATGAGAGCTCCTTCCGCAAAGCACAGTCCCTGTTCTTCCCCCATTCATCTTCATTAGCTGTCACAAGGGTGAATATAAGAAAGTTCCACTTGCAGCAATCTATTCTTAAACCAATTTGATTATGAGGCTTGTGCACAAAAGGCCCATTTGTCAAAAAATATGGAAAGTACGTGGTTGGGAGACAGAAGATTTTGAGGAAGTGACAGTTAAAAAATAAAATGTTCCCTGAAATTAACATAGAAATGTCCATGCCTTCTCATATTAATTTAAAAGTAAACACACTGCATTTCTCTAAAATTCCTACAAAATAAATTGCTTTTTCCTGATATATGTTATATATGAAGATCAGGTGAATACAATTTTAAAAAATAAAAATAAAAGCTATATATATTCACACAATTCAGCTTCAAGTACCTATTATTCTTCATGAGAAGTTTCTTTATGACCTCACTTCCTTGAGGTCCAAGCGTGGCTCACATCTGAACATTCTTTCATATGCAACATTTTTTTCACATTAAAATTGTGTGCAAGACCATTCTCCTAGATGATCACGTAAGGTAGTTCCCCAAATGTTTGATGTCTCTTCTTTGTCTACTGCTACTTCTGAAGAAATGCTCTGCTTCTGTAACTACAAACACAGCCTCCCTAAGAGTTTCCTCTGTCCATCTTCTCTTATAGTGAGTTTCAGCCCCTGAACTTCAAGAAAGCATCTACTATAAAATGCAGTCACAGAAATTGCTTTCCTTTATACCAACCTTTTTTCTTCTGAAATATTGTGTACCAAAATGCCATAGTGGGCTTATCTTGGGATCCTCATGCTAGAATCCCTAATTTTTCATCTTTCAACTCCAGGGTGTTCTCATGGGCCACCCTGTTCTCTAATCCAGAGTTCAAGTTACATCTTTACCTGCTTCTAATTTCCTCCTTTCTACACGCTCCTTTCTGTCTTCACTTACATGTGCTAATGCAAATGCCTTTTTTAAAAAACAAAACAAATTCTCTAACTTTATCCCCCTCTTCCACCTCTATTCTATCTCACCATTCAACAGCCTAATATCTTGAAAGGATTGCCAGGATTGTAGTTTTGCACATCCTAATCAGCCTTCCATCTCCTCAGATCTTGTTTCTGTCCCCACCACACTATGAAAGGGGAAGTGTTTACCAATAACATCCTGGTTGCTAAATCAATTAACAATTTTTAAACCTTGCCCTGCTTCACTCTCAGTGGAACCACTGACCACTCCCTCCCTCATGAAGTACTTGGTCTACTTGGCTTCATGGTACCACTGTAGTCTGGTTTTTCTTCTGGTAGCACATTCTCTTCTCCTTTACAACCTCCTGGTCCTCCACCCGCACCTTAGAAGCTGGTGTTTCCTGGGTGCCCTCCATCATCTGCTCCACTCACACCACACCTCCTCCCCTCCCCTAACATGCTCATCCACTCACATGAATTCAACTAGCGACTAGAACACTCCACTTTCTGTAGAGTGGTGAGAGTAGGTGCAACATCTGAATGGATTGAGGGGTGACGGAGATGTGGGAATATAGGATCTTGTCTATCTTTTCAAGAACACTCTTATGCAGGTAACATTCAAATCTTTCTCCTGAATTCCAGACCCACAAATTCAAATTCCTACATCTTCACTCAAACTCCTTATCTTCCGTTTCCTTCTCAACACCTGCTTCCAAATTTCAGTGAGCCGCACCATTATCCACTCAGTAAATAAGCCAGAATTTGGATAACCTCATTGTCTTCTCCCTCACTTTCATCCCAACCAGTCACTCACAAACTAAATTGTGTGAATCTAAAAACAACAATTATTTATTGAGTGCTCACTGCATACCAAGCACTGTGCAAAGAGCTCATACATGCATTACCTAATTTAATCCTAACAACCTTGAAGGGAAGGATTATTATTATTTCTGTTTTACAGATGAGGAAACTAAGGTTTTGAGATGTTAAGTAATTGTCAGGTTGTTCAGCTAGAAAATACAAAACCAGGATTTAGAGAGCCAGAATTTTTAACTATTATACCGAGCAATGGTACAGTCTCCTAAACATTTTTCAAAATTACACAGCCTTTTCCCTAGATTAATCCATCATCATCATCATTATCCTCATCATTCTCTTTCTCTCATTTTCTCCACCTTGCCTGGATTCTTAAAACAGACTTTTAATATATTTCCTTAAATTTATTGTCTCCGTTTTCCACACAAAAGGGTTATTCCCAAAACACAAAGCTGATCAAATAACTCCTGTTTTAAGATTTTGCAATGGTTTCTTATTGTCTGCAGGGGAAACATTCAAACTCCTTCCCATGGTTCACAAGACCTTCTGTGATTTGGGCCCCTTCAGCATGTCGCTTGCCACTCTTCTTAGCCCATACACCAGCTGAATCAACTTGTCTCGTGAGCCATGTGCACTCTCCCCACAAGACCATCACACCCAGTTTCCCCTGTAGAAAACACTGCCACACCCACTCCAGCCTCCTGACTAGATCCTACACGTTCTTCAGATTGCCACCCCCTATGTCCAGCAGACAGGTCAGATTCCTCGGCTATGTGTCCCCACTGCATCCTGTCCTCTCCATGACTCTCTATTTTAATTGCTTTTCTTATACTGTCTGCTTTGCTGCAACATTTTAAACTCCTTGAGGACAAAGGTAATGCCGTCCATTTTCGATCACATTTTAGTGCCTACCACAATGCCTGACAGAGTATCTATCCAATAAATATGTATTGGATGAATACAAAATTCATTAATGTTTATGACAATTGCTATTATTCTTGTTTTTTTCCTCCAAAAGCTGGTAATCTTTCCCAAAAGTCACTTGTTTCCCTCCAAGAGCAACTCCTAATGTTTACTTTTCCAAATATCCATGCCCTACGCAAGACACTGCAAGAGGTAAAGAGATACAAAGAATCCCTGAAAGGAGCTTCTAGTTCAGTAAACAATGAGATAAAGTCCAAATTAACTGAAGAAAAGAGGAAAATATGATGAAATCCACCAGGGTTATGGGAAAGTGTCATTTGACATGAAACTGAAAATGATTGGAGTGTCAATAAATGGAGATGGAGAATGTGGTGCTCAAAGTAAACACAGTCCAAGGAAGACAGTGAAGCCATTAAATGAATACTGTGAACACTTGGATGGCAAGGCGTGTGAGCACCATCAGTGGTTTAGCTTGTCTAGAGCTTGGACAATGGAATAGGTAAACCAGAAATATATTTTGGAGTCCTATCAGGGAGGCCCTTGATACTGAGGGAAGAACTGTACTCATATTTAGTAGTCAGTGGAGAGCCAACACACAGTCTGAGTGAGAGTGACATGATTGCACTGAGTTAGGAAGATCCTCCCTCCTGCACGGGTGTGCAGAAAGGATTAAGACACTAGAGGTGGGCAAGTTTCCAGACTTTGCCAAATCAAGTTCAAAAGTCAGTGCTGTGAAGCCCCATTGTTTGATTTAGCATTGAAATAGAAAAATAAATGCCCAAGACAGAGAATGTATTAGGAGACGGAAAGTGGGCAATGCGGTCTCTGCCCTTGAGGAGCTTCCCTAGAATTAAAGTAAAATACGATACAGGAAATACAGAACGAAAGAAAGAACAATAATCTCAAACTTGGCAGTGGTATAGGAAAGAAAAAAAACTTCCCCCCCAAAAGAATGAACTGCAAAGCAATTCTTAAATAAATTGGTGGTCTGATCACACTATCAGTGTGAGCCAAAGATCCTCAGGCAGAGAATTTGAAGGAAAGGACAAAAGAGACACTGCAGAGATGGAATTTACACAGTTTGGCAGACAATTGGATGTGGTGAGGGATGAAGGAGAAGACGAGGCCAAGAGACCAAGCATTTGATCCTCAAGGACTGGGATAACGACAGCATCTGTGGCAGGCAGAAGAAGCCAGGAGGAGATGCTAGTCTGGGAAGGAATATGAGTGTACTATTGTAAAGTCGCACTTTAACCTTCTATTGGGACATCCAAATGAAGTTTTATAACAGAAAAAAATGAAAATACAGATTCACAGTTTAGGATTAGATTATTTGAAAAAGTCAAATCCTGTATGCTGTGCTGTTGTTTTTGTTGCTGGATACAAACGCATGGGAAAAGCTGTACAACCACGCTTTCCACCCCTGCTCCAGAGAAATAGCAGCCAGTGTAAACTAGATGTTAGGGAGAAGAATTTTCAAGTTTTACTCCATATGTATTTATATTATTTGAATTTTTATAATGATGTTTTCAGGTATGTAATTTTAAAAGCTTTGACTGTAAATATTTGGCATAAAGGTGATAGTAGCAGATGCAGGAAAGGATGTAGTTGGACAAAAACACAAATACAAAGATGTGAAATAGGTGGTCTAAGGATTGAACCTGGCAACACATTCTTAGAGAATGAGAGGAAGCCAAGGCCACAGAAAGAGGAAAACGTTTGTTTAAAAGGTAAGTAAAGGCCGGGCACAGTGGCTCAAGCCTGTAATCCCAGCACTTTGGGAGGTCGAGGCGGGTGGATCACGAGGTCAGGAGATTGAGACCATCCTGGCTAACACAGTGAAACCCCGTCTCTACTAAAAATACAAAAAATTAGCTGGGCATGGTGGCGGGCACCTGTAGTCACAGCTACCTGGGAGGTGGAGGCAAGAGAATGGTGTGAACACGGGAGGCGGAGCTTGCAGTGAGCCGAGATCACGCCACTGTACTCCAGCCTGGGTGACAGAGCGAGACTCCATCTCAAAAAAAAAAACAAAAAAAAAGTAAGTGAAAAGCCAATAATATAAACATACATAAAATAAAAGAGAAGTTAGTGGAGGAAGATAAACAGAAACAAATTATTATGTGCTAGATATTGCGTTAGTAACTATATATACTATATATGTATAGTATATATAGTAGACATAACAGAGAGAATTGCCATTTGTTGAGGATTTGTTATAAATCAGAAACACATTGATAATTTTACAGAAATAATTTTATTTTACCCTCCAAGGTAGCCTAAAGGTATGTATAAAAGTCCTCTTTTTGGAGATGTGGAAACTGAGGCTCAGAGAGGTTAATTTAAAATCTCACAGCTAGTTTAATTGAAGAGCCCAAGTTCAAAGCCAGTTCTGAATTCAGAGGCTTTGGTCAGAGTTCTGACCACCTTCTTTTACCCAGTAAGGAGGAGGAGAGTGTCAAGTGATACAGTGATTTAATGAAGATGACAACTAATAGAAAGGGATTATACCCAGTGTTTAGAAAATATCTACTGATTTTTTTGAGATCAGCATTTCAGTGAGTGAAAGAAATGAATGCCAAATGCAAGAAATTAAAATGCAACAAAAACCTTGGTAGTTATAGGAGTAAGCATAATGTTTAACACGTCATGAAAGACAGGATTATTTCTTATTGAATAAATAAGAGAGGTGGCACAGGTAATGGAGTAATGTCCTGGAAGTGGCAGAGCCAAGACCAAAGATGCAAGTCCCAGTCTTGGAAAGATACCACATCCTGAGAGAAAGGGGTTTGTTTTTAAAAAAGAAAGAGAAAAAAAGAAAAGAAAGAGAAAAAAGAGACACAGAGAGAGAGAGATAGCCTCAGTGTAATGAATTGAGAGAGATTCTACTGAGAGGCTTCAACCAAATGTAGATATCATAGGGTTGGGGGTTTGAGATTCTACAGAACAAACTGAAAACCAACAAAATGCAATCAACAGCTTGTTGAGCAGCAGAACGGATCTTAAAATTGCATGGATTTTATAGATACATTTTTCCATATTTTGAGCTTTATTTGGCAATATGCAATAGTCCAGTTTTCTAGGGAGTAGCCTAGGGTAGTTAAAAAGTTCATCACTACAAAATGGATAGTGGAGCCAGAGATCGGGTAGAGAACTGAAGTTTATCCAGCCTTACATCAAGCTCTGGTTCTGCACCTGCTACCTTGCAGCCTTGGGAATGCTGTGTCATCTCTAAGCTTCAAATCCTTAATCAAGATAATAACAGCACCTATTCCCATAATTTGCTTTGAGAAATAAATTTTTTTATAGCACAGTATTTAGCACATTCCAAGTTCACAATATATAATATTAAGTAATAAGACAACTGAGAAAAGTATATCAAAGCACTGAAAGAAAAGGTGAGGGCAAAAAGCTAGTTAAGAATGGGTACAAACATAAAGTTTGATAAAAGAGATAAGACCTAGTAGTGTTTCATAAATCAGGAGGGTGTTTGATAAATCAGTAGGGTAACTACAGGTTACAATGATCTGTTATATATTTCAATATAGCTTGAAGAGAATAATTTGAATGTCTCTAGCATAAATAAAACACAAATATTTAAGATGACACAAACATTTTTAAAAACACAAATATTTAAGATGATGAATAGCCCAATTATACTGATTTGATCTTTATAAATTATAAATATAAACATAAATATAAATATATTAAGCTTACCACATTTACTCCCAAAATATATATGTCTATTATGTATCAATTTTAAAAATAAAAAAAGGAGGGTTAAAGCAAAAGAAACTTCAGAAATTGAGGTCTTGCAGGCAAAACAATTTTGACCAATAAAGTTTAAGTTCAAACCAGGTAATCAAGCAATTTTAAAAATTAGAGGTCACAATGGAACAGAACAGAGTCCTCAGAAATAATACCACACATCTACAGCCATCTGATCTTTGACAAACCTGAGAGAAACAAGAAATGGGGAAAGGATTCCCTATTTAATAAATGGTGCTGGGAAAATTGGCTAGCCATAAGTAGAAAGCTGAAACTGGATCCTTTCCTNT